>NW_027467777.1:9562724-9583738 GCF_004210375.1 Tachypleus tridentatus | reverse complement strand
GAATATGCATCACCTGCCTGGATTAACATAACACCCACACATGTACAGAAACTTCAACGTATACAAAATTCTGTACTAACTTCAGCATACAAAATTACCACGTAGCACCTCAACCACATTCATGCACAAGTATGCAAACATAGATACAATAGCTGAAAGACTCTTGCATAATTCTAAAAATATTTCAATAAGAATTGGCACAAAATGACTTAATGTGTGATCTCGACAGATATCACGTACATGATGTAAATGGTACTACAAATACCTCTCCCCTTTAACATATATTTAAGAAATGTAACACAAGCTGGCTACAATGCACTAGACACTTAGTCCTTGTTTCTTTTATTTTATAATTATTATTTTCTTTTTTAATCATTATTATTATTTTATTTTCTTTTGAATTATTATTCAAGTATTGAATAATAATAATTATTACTTTCTTTTCTGTGTTTGTGGTGTTACTACAAGTAGTAGTAGCATTCTCTCAATCTGAGAAAAAGGAGAAAAATACAAAAAAAAATATATATATATATGAAAATACAAAAAAAAAAAAATTAAATGGAGAAAAAAAAAAAAAACTCCTTGTTCGTCCATGCATGGACTGAGTTCTGAAATGGACCTGAGTATGATGTTATACTTTTACTCTGGCCCAAAGCTTTAAAAAAAAAACAAAAAAAAAAACCCTAAAGACAGACGCTATAATCGTTCGGGAGGGAGGAAGAGGTCAAATGTACCTGACCCTCCTGGGTATTTAACAACATCAATACCCAAATACCCACACAGTCAAACTTCGAACGATGATCATTCTTAGCACGGAAGTCGAAGAGTGTAGTTCTACGTACGTTTGTAATATAGCACGGACAAAACGAAATTATGGCTCGCACGAAACAAACTGCAAGAAAATCCACGGGCGGAAAAGCACCAAGAAAACAACTGGCCACTAAAGCTGCCCGAAAGAGCGCTCCAGCAACAGGAGGTGTAAAGAAACCTCATCGTTACAGGCCAGGAACAGTAGCCCTCCGTGAAATCCGTCGATACCAGAAGTCAACTGAGCTGCTCATTCGAAAACTACCTTTCCAGAGACTGGTGAGAGAAATTGCCCAGGACTTCAAGACTGACCTTAGATTCCAGAGCTCTGCTGTCATGGCTCTTCAGGAGGCCAGTGAGGCGTACTTGGTGGGTCTCTTCGAAGACACTAACCTGTGTGCCATTCACGCAAAGAGGGTGACCATCATGCCGAAAGACATCCAACTCGCACGTAGAATTCGGGGGAACGAGCCTAAATGGAGAGAGAGGTATTGTAACTTACCCTCGCCAATAAACAAACGGCCCTTTTCAGGGCCACCACATCCTGAACAAAGAGTATGCCATTCGCACACATCATGACTACTTGTACTATGTTAGTAACATACATCTTTTCAAGTTGAATTTGCACGTAAAAAATGCAAGGAGTTGTAGTTTAGCAGCAGCCGTCTTTTCTCTTACGAAAGTTTGTGAGTTAAGTCTTCTTTCGTTTTACTTTATCAAGGAACCTTTTAAATTATTACACTTACTCGACGTGCATGAAACAGTTTTCAAAATTCCTGCATGTTCGATATTTAATCTAGTTATGTGCCTGGAGAGAAGTATAAAATTTCATATTACGAAGTTGGTGTGTTTTCTTGTTCTCCTTCGAAATATATTATTGTGCTGCAGAAAATGACGTATTGGTTTGTTTTCATTTTTCTCTTTCCGTGTAACGACATCTATGAAGGTAGGTACATTCCTTTCAGGTTAAGAATATTGAAAAGAAATGGCAATAGCTTACGAACTACACATACTACTCAGCTTACTTAGAAAGACGAACATCGTCTGGTTACGACAGTGAACACTGTCAACAACGTATCGTTATGCTGGTATAAGAGAAAACCTAACTGTGACGATCTACTTATATAGCAAGTACTATAATGAATCGTATTAAAACGTTTTGTTTTATGATTATTTATTTATTTATGTATTATGGAAGGTGGGATAATAAGGTTTGTCGTACACAAGAGACACGCCTTTTGTTGCGTGTTCTGTGAAAATTATTAACACGAGATGTATGGCGAAGGAACTGTACTATCTCTCCATCAGGAGGTGGTGGCCCTGAAAAGGGCCGTTTTATATATTGTTAATATTTACCGACTTACTTCTTTTCGGTCTTCTTGGGCAATAAGACAGCCTGAATGTTTGGCAGAACGCCTCCCTGGGCGATAGTAACACCCTGTAGCAACTTGTTGAGTTCTTCGTCATTACGAATGGCAAGTTGCAAGTGACGAGGATGATCCTAGTCTTCTTGTTATCACGTGCAGCGTTACCTGCTAACTCAAAACTTCAGCAGCCAGGTACTCCAAGACAGCAGCGAGGTAGACGGTGCTCCAGCTCCTACTCGCTCGGCATAGTTTCCTTTTCGAAGGAGACGATGTATACGCCCGACTGGAAACTGGAGTCCAGCTCTGCTTGAACGGGATTTAGCCTTGGCCTTCACTTTGCCACCTTTGCCTCGCCCAGACATTTTCCCTTAGTTTTTCTCTGAAACTAAGAACGAAAAATAGACAGTAAAACACGATACTCACTATGTGGAATGAATACGTATTGTGACTATTACACTGTTCACTCACTTAGTTTTATCAACTTTGTAGGATTGAACGACGTATATTGAGTCGCCTGTGACGGCCGCGCTTCTCGCGACAGCTATCGAGTTCGCAAACCAAAATGCTATTGGCTACTTTTCAATCCTGCAGCGCGCAATTTAAACGCTGACTGAATTTGGTCCAAGTTTATTTTTCAACATGCCTCCACAACAAGCGTCTGGAAAAGCTGTGAAGAAGGCCGGAAAGGCCCAAAAAGCCGTACGAGCTGGAGACAAGAAAAAGCGAAAGAAGAGGAGGAAGGAGAGCTTCAGTATTTACATTTACAAGGTTCTCAAGCAGGTCCATCCCGATACTGGAATCTCCAGCAAAGCTATGTCTATCATGAATAGCTTCGTGAACGACATTTTCGAGAGAATTGCTGCCGAAGCTTCTCGTCTGGCTCACTACAACAAGCGATCAACTATCACGAGCCGGGAGATCCAAACTGCAGTGCGTCTGCTTTTACCTGGAGAATTGGCCAAACACGCCGTCTCCGAAGGGACCAAGGCTGTGACTAAGTACACCAGTTCAAAGTAATGTGTTCTTCTTCTCTTTCAATTCAAACGGCCCTTTTCAGGGCCACCACATCTTGAAAAGGAGAAAGTCACATCGAATCTATTTCACTATTAACAGTTCAAGCATGCTTTCTCTATAACCATGCTTATAACGTGCGAGTAGAAATACACACATTATTAGAGAGTTTTGTTCCATTCCCACCTCTATGCTCTCAGTGAGTATTTTCGTTTGTAGTTAAGTGAATGAAGACAGACAAACAAACAAACGTATACACACCCAGCCAATACATGTCGTCACCGAATGGTACAAGATAATTATGATAATAACAAGAAAATAACAGCTACTCATTATTTAAGAAAGCAAAAAGATAGAATGACAGAGGGTTAATAGATACACGGAAATAGTTATTTCATTTAGAGTGACATCCATTACATGTTTAATATCCATGCGCTTGGGAGAAAACAGAAATAGTGTCTGAGGGACAGAGAAAGAGAAATTGTCTCTATTAAGGACTCAATGCATAAATCATATTAGTTATTGATAACTAAATCATATTAGTAAATCTAATAGTAAGGCACACTATTCAGCCGTATATGCATGTGCATACGGAATAGATTTCTCCATTACATTTGTGAAAGGCTCAGTACACTTCACTAACTAGTAAGGAGGCATACAATTTATATGGGTGATTAAACTAAAATGTAATTAAATGCAGTACTAATTGAAATTAAACTAAAGTTACGAATCATTAAGTATAATTTGAAAACGAGCATATCTATAACAGCCCAGGGAAGAAATAAATAAAGTCGCACTACATTACTTTCTTTTCTCGAACGTTCGTTAGACTACAAATCTGAGCATGAAACGTTTTTAAGAAATTTTTTACCATTTCACTCGCTCGATATAACAAGTGTTGTTACGAGCGGAATGAGTGTTTTGTTTGTTTTCTGTAACGACTTATATGGCAAACTCTTTATCAGGAGATGGTGGCCCTGAAAAGGGCCGTTGATTTTGTGATATCACACAAAATTGGAAAAGAAGCAGCTTACTTATTTCTTTCCTGCCACCTTCTTGGAAGCAGCCTTTTTAGGGGCGGCTTTGGCCTCTTGGGGGCTTTCGGTTTACTGGCTGCAGGTTTCTTTGCTGGCTTCGCCACTTTCTTTGGTTTTGCCTTTGCCTTGGGTTTTTTAGCAGCTGTCTTTGCTTTCTTCTCAGCTACTTTCTTGGGCTTACTCGGGGCTTTACTTTTCTTTGCAGTCGTTCCTTCTTTCTTCTTTGGTTTTTTCACCACCTTCTCTTTGCTCTTTTGAGCACTCAGCTTGAAGGAACCCGTAGCTCCTTTTCCTTTAGTCTGTGTGAGAATGCCACTATTCACTGCTGATCGAAGATACTTCTTGATAAAAGGGTTCATCCGCTCCACGTCGAGTTTATAGTTGGCAGCAATGTACTTTTTGATAGCCTGGAGAGAAGAACCTCCGCGTTCTTTGAGAGAAGTAATGGCAGTGATTACCATTTCGGATACCTTAGGATGTACGGGTGCCGTTCTCGGTTTTTTCTCGCTTTTGTTTGCTCACCTTCTTAGGAGAAGGAGCCGTGGTAGGCGCCGTCGCATCAGCCATTTTTAAAGCTTTTTTATTTATTAATCTTTCTACTCGGTTGAAAATACGAGCACAAGCACGTGAAGACCTTAAGTAAAGAGAGAGCGGCCGTAATGAGAGCTTCATCTAACTGAGAGAAGTCAGCTGGGGTCGCCATTTCTCGCGTCTGAACGTATCATCCGGCTGTGTTTGTTCACAAAATTCTGGGTTCCTTTTGAGAAGTTTCAATTTCCAAAATTTTTCCTAAGGTCTACTAAACGAAAGTTCGATCTTTCTTCTATAGATAGGTCTATCCACGATTCGTCAATGGTGGCATTTTTACCATAAAACGTGCACCAGTGCGAATGAGAAGCTTCTTTAGGATACAGAAGTTTTTTCTAATCGTTTCTCAAGTCACATCATAGAGTGTTTCAAGTAAACAAAACATTTCACATCGAATATCTATATCACACACCCTCAAATGAAAGTAGAGTATTTGTAAGAGAGCATTATATCATCGGAATATCACGTTAGAAACGAGGCAGTCTCTAACACGTCGTCATTTCATGTTGGGTAGTGCTAAGTGCAGAAGCTTGTTCCACGCTACAAAGAAATTCTCCCGAACAACACAGAAAAGTAGTTTCTATTCCTTATTCAGAAATTGTTTTCGATCCTTATTATCGTAAACAGTGCATTACAAAGAATATTCAAACAGCAAAACGATTACAGGCCACCTAAGCCAGTTTGAAAGCAAACTGGTGAGAGTTCGTGACAAATGAGAAACGAAACTAGTGTTCGTCGATACAATCATATAACACATATTCGATTTCAATAAGATGCCTTGAATCGTTAATTTATTTCTTTTTATACTTCCTCTGAAAGTTGATTAATATATATAATATTTATATATATAGAAATAACGATGCAGTTTTGAAACGCAGTGTTCTTGGCTTCGTCGACCTTTCTGACATCATTAATTAAGGAATATTTTATTGTAGAGTCTATGTTTACATTTTTCGGAGATAGAAAACTTTAGAGTGGTATCTAATAAGCTTGCAAGTTTCATCTTTTGAATAGAAATTAACAATTGAGCAAGACATTCATTCGTCTCTCTAAGTGTATGTGTACTCAATAAGCGTAACGCTTCTTCATTGGCGAGTGTTATTTCTATTAATAAGATAACGGGATTTACCCCTAACATATTTTATCTACCTGTTTCTCTAAATGATGTATAAAGTAACATGCACACAGAGTAAACTTGGAAATGAACACTAACCAAACAATTCCTAATTACGCACTACCAGTTCTTATAACATAAGTTATTTCACTAAAGTTAACTTGCAAAGCATAATGTTTATCCTTAACTTAACAGATATATATATAACGTTTCCGAGTGAGGGAGGTAGAAATCGTATTGTGTGAAAAGGAGTTAGCTAGTAAGGAATTTGTGTACTTGTACGTGTACTTGAGAGAATTATAAGAAGTACGAAAATGTGGTATCTCTTCATTAGAGGTGGTGGCCCTGAAAGGGCCGTTTTTTTTGTTATAAAGTGAATATTTAACCTCCGAATCCGTACAGAGTGCGACCCTGTCGTTTCAGAGCATACACTACATCCATGGCGGTCACAGTCTTTCTTTTGGCGTGCTCCGTGTAGGTAACAGCATCACGGATTACGTTTTCCAAGAAAACTTTCAAAACACCTCGGGTTTCTTCGTAGATGAGACCAGAGATGCGCTTTACACCGCCTCTGCGAGCTAGACGTCTGATGGCTGGCTTCGTGATACCCTGGATATTGTCTCTGAGAACCTTACGATGACGTTTTGCTCCACCTTTACCGAGACCCTTGCCACCTTTTCCTCTTCCAGACATGGCGTAAATGTAGAAATATTAAAGAATAATCTCTGCTCGAACAGCTCAAAAAACGAAAACAACCACTATCGGTAACACTATATAATCTTAGCGCGGCCCTCTCGGAAAGCTCCTCGTCGCTTAACGTTGAACAGCAAAACTGTGATCATAGAAACTGAAAACATTTATTGAGAACTAACTAAGAACCATCAAAGAAATGTGTTGGATCATATTATTATTTATTTTACCGAAAACAACTTCCATCTAGATATTCACGAGGTTACTTGGTGGACTGGACAAAATGTACATGTACTTCTCGAAAGGAAATATGTCCCAGCAGAATAACTATGTAAAATAAAATTAAAAATATAAATAAAAATAAAATAAAGATTCTTACACATATCTTTCAGACGATAAGAAAGTACCATCAGTAAGAATTATATTTCATTCGAATATTGGTAACGTATTGCTATACCGTTTTGTTTGAGTATTACAATCCAAAGTTGCTTCAGAAACCAAAAAGTGGTGCAAACTAGGATTGAGAATCACAACTCTTTGTCCAATGGCGTCTCGACTCTGCGTCCTGTACAATGATTGGTGGAGCACGACCAATGAGAAGCTCTCTCGAACGGAAAGCGCAAAGTTTGAAAAGATAAACAAAAGCGCCTTTGGAACGATGATCATTCTTAGCACGGAAGTCGAAGAGTGTAGTAGGATTGTAGTTCTACGTACGTTTGTAATATAGCACGGACAAAACGAAATTATGGCTCGCACGAAACAAACTGCAAGAAAATCCACGGGCGGAAAAGCACCAAGAAAACAACTGGCCACTAAAGCTGCCCGAAAGAGCGCTCCAGCAACAGGAGGTGTAAAGAAACCTCATCGTTACAGGCCAGGAACAGTAGCCCTCCGTGAAATCCGTCGATACCAGAAGTCAACTGAGCTGCTCATTCGAAAATTACCTTTCCAGAGACTGGTGAGAGAAATTGCCCAGGACTTCAAGACTGACCTTAGATTCCAGAGCTCTGCTGTCATGGCTCTTCAGGAGGCCAGTGAGGCGTACTTGGTGGGTCTCTTCGAAGACACTAACCTGTGTGCCATTCACGCAAAGAGAGTGACCATCATGCCGAAAGACATCCAACTCGCACGTAGAATTCGAGGGGAACGAGCCTAAATGGAGAGAGAGGTATTGTAACTTACCCTCGCCAATAAACAAACGGCCCTTTCAGGGCCACCACATCCTGAACAAAGAGTATGCCATTCGCACACATCACGACTACTTGTACTATGTTAGTAACATACATCTTTTCAAGTTGAATTTGCACGTAAGAAATGCAAGGAGTTGTAGTTTAGCAGCAGCCGTCTTTTCTCTTACGAAAGTTTGTGAGTTAAGTATTCTTTCGTTTTACTTTATCAAGGAACCTTTTAAATTATTACACTTACTCGACGTGCATGAAACAGTTTTCAAAAAATTCCTGCATGTTCGATATTTAATCTAGTTATGTGCCTGGAGAGAAGTATAAAATTTCATATTACGAAGTTGGTGTGTTTTCTTGTTCTCCTTCGAAATATATTATTGTGCTGCAGAAAATGACGTATTGGTTTGTTTTCATTTTTCTCTTTCCGTGTAACGACATCTATGAAGGTAGGTACATTCCTTTCAGGTTAAGAATATTGAAAAGAAATGGCAATAGCTTACGAACTACACATACTACTCAGCTTACTTAGAAAGACGAACATAGTCTGGTTACGACAGTGAACACTGTCAACAACGTATCGTTATGCTGGTATAAGAGAAAACCTAACTGTGACGATCTACTTATATAGCAAGTACTATAATGAATCGTAGTAAAACGTTTTTGTTTTATGATTATTTATTTATTTATGTATTATGGAAGATGGGATAATAAGGTTTGTCGTACACAAGAGACACGCCTTTTGTTGCGTGTTCTGTGAAAATTATTAACACGAGATGTATGGCGAAGGAACTGTACTATCTCTCCATCAGGAGGTGGTGGCCCTGAAAAGGCCGTTTGATATATTGTTAATATTTACCGACTTACTTCTTTTCGGTCTTCTTGGGCAATAAGACAGCCTGAATGTTTGGCAGAACGCCTCCCTGGGCGATAGTAACACCCTGTAGCAACTTGTTGAGTTCTTCGTCATTACGAATGGCAAGTTGCAAGTGACGAGGAATGATCCTAGTCTTCTTGTTATCACGTGCAGCGTTACCTGCTAACTCCAAAACTTCAGCAGCCAGGTACTCCAAGACAGCAGCGAGGTAGACGGGTGCTCCAGCTCCTACTCGCTCGGCATAGTTTCCTTTCGAAGGAGACGATGTATACGCCCGACTGGAAACTGGAGTCCAGCTCTGCTTGAACGGGATTTAGCCTTGGCCTTCACTTTGCCACCTTTGCCTCGCCCAGACATTTTCCCCTTAGTTTTTCTCTGAAACTAAGAACGAAAAATAGACAGTAAAACACGGTACTCACTATGTGGAATGAATACGTATTGTGACTATTACACTGTTCACTCACTTAGTTTTATCAACTTTGTAGGATTGAACGAGATATATTGAGTCGCCTGTGACGGCCGCGCTTCTCGCGACAGCTATCGAATTCGCAAACCAAAATGCTATTCTTGGCAAACTGATGGAGAGAATTATCTCCAACCGTCTCCTCCATTTTTGCGAATCAAACAACATCCTTCCAGAATCTCAAAATGCCTCCAGAAAAAATAGACAAACAACAGATCACCTCACACGACTCACCGAATCAATATACAAAGCTTACAACAACAATCAAGTAACCATCGGGGTATTCCTAGATGTCAAAAAAAGCATTCGACAGCGTTTGGCACAATGCCATCATATACAAACTAAACCACCTACAAATAAATCCTACGATAGTCAAATGGATTTCAAATTTTTTAACCAATAGAACAGCACAAGTAAAAGTCAATAAAACCATATCCAAATTATTTAATATAACGGCAGGAGTGCCCCAAGGATCAGTCCTCTCTCCACTTCTTTACATAATTTTCGTCAGTGACATACCTTTTCCAAATCTAACATACACACACAATTCACAATACGCAGATGACATCGCAATCTGGAGCACCTCCAGAAACCCAGTAATGGCCATGTCTCGCGTACAAGAATCACTAAACAACGTCTCAACATGGAGCAACAAGTGGAGGGTCGTGTTAAATCCGACAAAACACAAGCAATCACCTTCTATAGAAAACTAAAGAAGCAAAGGAAAAATCTAGAAAAAATAAATCTATCACTTGGAAACACAACCATCAACATGAGCAAAAAAACATCACATTCCTTGGCGTCACTTTCGACACAAAACTAACATGGAAAAAAAACACATAAACAATATACACTCATCAATAAGAAAAAGGATTTCATATCTAAAGACTATAACTGGTAAACAATCAAAATGCGCACCGAACACCATTATACAAATATACAAGGCTTACATCCGTCCACTAATAGAGTACGGATGTCAAGTAACATACAACATGTCAAACAACACACTCCAAAAAAAATCCAAGTGCAACAAAACAAAATATTAAAATCCGCATTCAGTTTACCATCTTTTACACCAACAAATTATCTACACCAAATTAGTAATTTACCAACTATAAGAGATAGAATAACAGAACTTTCTCTGAAATATTATCGAAAAGCAGAAAACAGAAACAAACTAACGGCATCACTACACAAATTATCAAGTGCACCAACAAAATACATATCACCATACAACATATTTCAAGAATCACAATCCACTCAACAAAGAGTTTAAATACATAAAAACTATGTTATTAACATGAATTCCTTTTTTTTCAGGTACAGGGCACACGACAGGCAAAACTTTCGGCGCCTGTCGTGTGAAAGTGGGTTTTCTCGGGGTACTCCTGTTTCCCCACATCAAAATCTTCAGGCATTGGATTTCTAGATCCCAGCCCAGGCAACCTTTTTGCCAGACCCAGAATCGGGCCGTTTGATTTGATCTGAACTTGAATGAATTACATTCATGTTCACATCTACCCAACTTTTTCTTTTCGAGACAGGTCCCGACCTTTCCTTCTTTCCACTGCTACCTTTGCCTCCACCCAAAAAGTCAAGAATAATAACGATAATTAATTTATTAAAATAATAATAATAAAAAAAAACCCACCACTTAATCCTAATAACAATCCACGAAAGGGGACGAAGAGGAACTACAAAGTTCCTGAACACCCCAGTTGGAGAGAGAACTCTTCAGTTTTCTCTCTCTAAACTGAACCCCTGCCACGTTAGTTTAGTTTAGTTTAAAATGCTATTGGCTACTTTTCAATCCTGCAGCGCGCAATTTAAACCTGAAGTTTGCCCATTTTTTTTCAACATGCCTCCACAACAAGCGTCTGGAAAAGCTGTGAAGAAGGCCGGAAAGGCCCAGAAAGCCGTACGAGCTGGAGACAAGAAAAAGCGAAAGAAGAGGAGGAAGGAGAGCTTCAGTATTTACATTTACAAGGTTCTCAAGCAGGTCCATCCCGATACTGGAATCTCCAGCAAAGCTATGTCTATCATGAATAGCTTCGTGAACGACATTTTCGAGAGAATTGCTGCCGAAGCTTCTCGTCTGGCTCACTACAACAAGCGATCAACTATCACGAGCCGGGAGATCCAAACTGCAGTGCGTCTGCTTTTACCTGGAGAATTGGCCAAACACGCCGTCTCCGAAGGGACCAAGGCTGTGACTAAGTACACCAGTTCAAAGTAATGTGTTCTTCTTCTCTTTTCAATTCAAACGGCCCTTTTCAGGGCCACCACATCTTGAAAAGGAGAAAGTCACATCGAATCTATTTCACTATTAACAGTTCAAGCATGCTTTCTCTATAACCATGCTTATAACGTGCGAGTAGAAATACACACATTATTAGAGAGTTTTGTTCCATTCCCACCTCTATGCTCTCAGTGAGTATTTTTCGTTTGTAGTTAAGTGAATGAAGACAGACAAACGAACGTATACACACCCAGCCAATACATGTCGTCACCGAATGGTACAAGATAATTATGATAATAACAAGAAAACAACAGCTACTCATTATTTAAGAAAGCAAAAAAAGATAGAATGACAGAGGGTTAATCGATACACGGAAATAGTTATTTCATTTAGAGTGACATCCATTACATGTTTAATATCCATGCGCTTGGGAGAAAACGAAATAGTGTCTGAGGGACAGAGCAACAGAGAAATTGTCTCTCAGAAGGTTTGTTTAGAATTAAGCACAAAGCTACTCAATGGGCTATCTGTGCTCTGCCCACCACGGGTATCGAAAACCGGTTTTAGTGTGTAAGTCCGCAGACATACCACTGTGCCACTTGGGGCCTCTATTAAGGAGCATAAATCATATTAGTTATTAATAACTAGTAAATCTAATAGTAAGGCACACTATTCAGCCGTATATGCATGTGCATACGGAATAGATTTCTCCATTACATTTGTGAAAGGCTCAGTACACTTCACTAACTAGTAAGGAGGCATACAATTTATATGGGTGGCTAGTAGTATAATACTGTTGCGAAAGAGTTAATTAATGAAGGAGCCCTGAGTTATTTTCCTTCGACCAATTGTGATTAAACTAAAATGTAATTAAATGCAGTACTAATTGAAATTAAACTAAAGTTACGAATCATTAAGTATAATTTGAAAACGAGCATATCTATAACAGCACAGGGAAGAAATAAATAAAGTCGCACTACATTACTTTCTTTTCTCGAACGTTCGTTAGACTACAAATCTGAGCATGAAACGTTTTAAGAAATTTTTTTACCATTTCACTCGCTCGATATAACAAGTGTTGTTACGAGCGGAATGAGTGTTTTGTTTGTTTTCTGTAACGACTTATATGGCAAACTCTTTATCAGGAGATGGTGGCCCTGAAAGGGCCGTTGATTTTGTGATATCACACAAAATTGGAAAAAAGCAGCTTACTTATTTCTTTCCTGCCACCTTCTTGGAAGCAGCCTTTTAGGGGCGGCTTTGGCCTTCTTGGGGCTTTCGGTTTACTGGCTGCAGGTTTCTTTGCTGGCTTCGCCACTTTCTTTGGTTTTGCCTTTGCCTTGGGTTTTAGCAGCTGTCTTTGCTTTCTTCTCAGCTACTTTCTTGGGCTTACTCGGGGCTTTACTTTTCTTTGCAGTCGTTCCTTCTTTCTTCTTTGGTTTTTCACCACCTTCTCTTTGCTCTTTTGAGCACTCAGCTTGAAGGAACCCGTAGCTCCTTTTCCTTTAGTCTGTGTGAGAATGCCACTATTCACTGCTGATCGAAGATACTTCTTGATAAAGGGTTCATCCGCTCCACGTCGAGTTTATAGTTGGCAGCAATGTACTTTTGATAGCCTGGAGAGAAGAACCTCCGCGTTCTTTGAGAGAAGTAATGGCAGTGATTACCATTTCGGATACCTTAGGATGTACGGGTGCCGTTCTCGGTTTTTTCGCTTTTGTTTGCTCACCTTCTTAGGAGAAGGAGCCGTGGTAGGCGCCGTCGCATCAGCCATTTTTAAAGCTTTTTTTATTTATTAATCTTTCTACTCGGTTGAAAAATACGAGCACAAGCACGTGAAGACCTTAAGTAAAGAGAGAGCGGCCGTAATTGAGAGCTTCATCTAACTGAGAGAAGTCAGCTGGGGTCGCCATTTCTCGCGTCTGAACGTATCATCCGGCTGTGTTTGTTCACACAATTCTGGGTTCCTTTTGAGAAGTTTCGAATTTCCAAAATTTTTCCTAAGGTCTACTAAACGAAAGTTCGATCTTTCTTCTATAGATAGGTCTATCCACGATTCGTCAATGGTGGCATTTTTTACCATAAAACGTGCACCAGTGCGAATGAGAAGCTTCTTTAGGATACAGAAGTTTTTCTAATCGTTTCTCAAGTCACATCATAGAGTGTTTCAAGTAAACAAAACATTTCACATCGAATATCTATATCACACACCCTCAAATGAAAGTAGAGTATTTGTAAGAGAGCATTATATCATCGGAATATCACGTTAGAAACGAGGCAGTCTCTAACACGTCGTCATTTCATTTCATGTTGGGTAGTGCTAAGTGCAGAAGCTTGTTCCACGCTACAAAGAAATTCTCCCGAACAACACAGAAAAGTAGTTTCTATTCCTTATTCAGAAATTGTTTTCGATCCTTATTATCGTAAACAGTGCATTACAAAGAATATTCAAACAGCAAAACGATTACAGGCCACCCTAAGCCAGTTTGAAAGCAAACTGGTGAGAGTTCGTGACAAATGAGAAACGAAACTAGTGTTCGTCGATACAATCATATAACACATATTCGATTTCAATAAGATGCCTTGAATCGTTAATTTATTTCTTTTTATACTTCCTCTGAAGGTTGATTAATATATATAATATTTATATATAGAAATAACGATGCAGTTTTGAAACGCAGTGTTCTTGGCTTCGTCGACCTTTCTGACATCATTAATTAAGGAATATTTTATTGTAGAGTCTATGTTTACACACATTTTTCGGAGATAGAAAACTTTAGAGTGGTATCTAATAAGCTTGCAAGTTTCATCTTTTGAATAGAAATTAACAATTGAGCAAGACATTCATTCGTCTCTCTAAGTGTATGTGTACTCAATAAGCGTAACGCTTCTTCATTGGCGAGTGTTATTTCTATTAATAAGATAACGGGATTTACCCCTAACATATTTTATCTACCTGTTTCTCTAAATGATGTATAAAGTAACATGCACACAGAGTAAACTTGGAAATGAACACTAACCAAACAATTCCTAATTACGCACTACCAGTTCTTATAACATAAGTTATTTCACTAAAGTTAACTTGCAAAGCATAATGTTTATCCTTAACTTAACAGATATATATATATAACGTTTCCGAGTGAGGGAGGTAGAAATCGTATTGTGTGAAAAGGAGTTAGCTAGTAAGCAATTTGTGTACTTGTACGAGTACTTGAGAGAATTATAAGAAGTACGAAAATGTGGTATCTCTTCATTAGAGGTGGTGGCCCTGAAAAGGGCCGTTTTTTGTTATAAAGTGAATATTTAACCTCCGAATCCGTACAGAGTGCGACCCTGTCGTTTCAGAGCATACACTACATCCATGGCGGTCACAGTCTTTCTTTTGGCGTGCTCCGTGTAGGTAACAGCATCACGGATTACGTTTTCCAAGAAAACTTTCAAAACACCTCGGGTTTCTTCGTAGATGAGACCAGAGATGCGCTTTACACCGCCTCTGCGAGCTAGACGTCTGATGGCTGGCTTCGTGATACCCTGGATATTGTCTCTGAGAACCTTACGATGACGTTTTGCTCCACCTTTACCGAGACCCTTGCCACCTTTTCCTCTTCCAGACATGGCGTAAATGTAGAAATATTAAAGAATAATCTCTGCTCGAACAGCTCAAAAAACGAAAACAACCACTATCGGTAACACTATATAATCTTAGCGCGGCCCTCTCGGAAAGCTCCTCGTCGCTTAACGTTGAACAGCAAAACTGTGATCATAGAAACTGAAAACATTTATTGAGAACTAACTAAGAACCATCAAAGAAATGTGTTGGATCATATTATTATTTATTTTTACCGAAAACAACTTCCATCTAGATATTCACGAGGTTACTTGGTGGACTGGACAAAATGTACATGTACTTCTCGAAAGGAAATATGTCCCAGCAGAATAACTATGTAAAATAAAATTAAAAATATAAATAAAAATAAAATAAAGATTCTTACACATATCTTTCAGACGATAAGAAAGTACCATCAGTAAGAATTATATTTCATTCGAATATTGGTAACGTATTGCTATACCGTTTTGTTTGAGTATTACAATCCAAAGTTGCTTCAGAAACCAAAAGTGGTGCAAACTAGGATTGAGAATCACAACTCTTTGTCCAATGGCGTCTCGACTCTGCGTCCTGTACAATGATTGGTGGAGCACGACCAATGAGAAGCTCTCTCGAACGGAAAGCGCAAAGTTTGAAAAGATAAACAAAAAAGCGCCCTACAAACAATACAAAATACACTTCTCACAACAGCATACAGAGTACCGAGATCAACATCATCTAAATTCATTCACAATTACTCGAACATACCAACCATATCAGATAGACTCCTAAATATAACAATTAGATATTTTAACAAAAATTGGATGAAAAATGAGTTATTATGCGAACTAGAGAGGTACCTCATACATGATGAAGAAAATCCTAAATATCTCTCCCCAATTAACATATATATTAAACATAAAGAAAAAAATAAAATAAAATAAAGTACGTATGTATATAAACTTTAAAATAAAATATTTATAGTTTACATATTTATGTATTTTAAAATAATAATCAGTTAAAAAAAAAAATGCCACCAGTTACCTTGACTACTGTATAAAAAAAAAAAAAAAAAAAAAAAGAGACTATAAATGGACATTGCCCTGAAAAGGACCTAACACAAACAGTTAGGGAAAATAAGTTCAGGAAGGAGGAAGAGGTCAAAGTGAACCTGACCCTCCAGGGCAAAATACCCAAATACCATTGGAACGACGATTGGAACGATGATCATTCTTAGCACGGAAGTCGAAGAGTGTAGTAGGATTGTAGTTCTACGTACGTTTGTAATATAGCACGGACAAAACGAAATTATGGCTCGCACGAAACAAACTGCAAGAAAATCCACGGGCGGAAAAGCACCAAGAAAACAACTGGCCACTAAAGCTGCCCGAAAGAGCGCTCCAGCAACAGGAGGTGTAAAGAAACCTCATCGTTACAGGCCAGGAACAGTAGCCCTCCGTGAAATCCGTCGATACCAGAAGTCAACTGAGCTGCTCATTCGAAAATTACCTTTCCAGAGACTGGTGAGAGAAATTGCCCAGGACTTCAAGACTGACCTTAGATTCCAGAGCTCTGCTGTCATGGCTCTTCAGGAGGCCAGTGAGGCGTACTTGGTGGGTCTCTTCGAAGACACTAACCTGTGTGCCATTCACGCAAAGAGAGTGACCATCATGCCGAAAGACATCCAACTCGCACGTAGAATTCGAGGGGAACGAGCCTAAATAGAGAGAGGTATTGTAACTTACCCTCGCCAATAAACAAACGGCCCTTTCAGGGCCACCACATCCTGAACAAAGAGTATGCCATTCGCACACATCACGACTACTTGTACTATGTTAGTAACATACATCTTTTCAAGTTGAATTTGCACGTAAGAAATGCAAGGAGTTGTAGTTTAGCAGCAGCCGTCTTTTCTCTTACGAAAGTTTGTGAGTTAAGTCTTCTTTCGTTTTACTTTATCAAGGAACCTTTAAATTATTACACTTACTCGACGTGCATGAAACAGTTTTCAAAAATTCCTGCATGTTCGATATTTAATCTAGTTATGTGCCTGGAGAGAAGTATAAAATTTCATATTACGAAGTTGGTGTGTTTTCTTGTTCTCCTTCGAAATATATTATTGTGCTGCAGAAAATGACGTATTGGTTTGTTTTCATTTTTCTCTTTCCGTGTAACGACATCTATGAAGGTAGGTACATTCCTTTCAGGTTAAGAATATTGAAAAGAAATGGCAATAGCTTACGAACTACACATACTACTCAGCTTACTTAGAAAGACGAACATAGTCTGGTTACGACAGTGAACACTGTCAACAACGTATCGTTATGCTGGTATAAGAGAAAACCTAACTGTGACGATCTACTTATATAGCAAGTACTATAATGAATCGTAGTAAAACGTTTTTGTTTTATGATTATTTATTTATTTATGTATTATGGAAGATGGGATAATAAGGTTTGTCGTACACAAGAGACACGCCTTTTGTTGCGTGTTCTGTGAAAATTATTAACACGAGATGTATGGCGAAGGAACTGTACTATCTCTCCATCAGGAGGTGGTGGCCCTGAAAAGGGCCGTTTGATATATTGTTAATATTTACCGACTTACTTCTTTTCGGTCTTCTTGGGCAATAAGACAGCCTGAATGTTTGGCAGAACGCCTCCCTGGGCGATAGTAACACCCTGTAGCAACTTGTTGAGTTCTTCGTCATTACGAATGGCAAGTTGCAAGTGACGAGGAATGATCCTAGTCTTCTTGTTATCACGTGCAGCGTTACCTGCTAACTCCAAAACTTCAGCAGCCAGGTACTCCAAGACAGCAGCGAGGTAGACGGGTGCTCCAGCTCCTACTCGCTCGGCATAGTTTCCTTTTCGAAGGAGACGATGTATACGCCCGACTGGAAACTGGAGTCCAGCTCTGCTTGAACGGGATTTAGCCTTGGCCTTCACTTTGCCACCTTTGCCTCGCCCAGACATTTTCCCTTAGTTTTCTCTGAAACTAAGAACGAAAAATAGACAGTAAAACACGGTACTCACTATGTGGAATGAATACGTATTGTGACTATTACACTAAACTAAACTAAACTAACGTGGCAGGGTTCAGTTTAGAGAGAGAAATCCTGAAGAGTTCTCTCTCCAACTGGGGTGTTCAGGAACTTTGTAGTTCCTCTTCGTCCCCTTTCGTGGATTGTTATTAGGATTAAGTGGTGGTTTTTTTTTTATTATTATTATTTTAATAAATTAATTATCGTTATTATTCTTGACTTTTTGGGTGGGGAATGTCTCACTAAATGGTCTTTTGGGTGGAGGCAAAGGTAGCAGTGGAAAGAAGGAAAGGTCGGGACCTGTCTCGAAAAGAAAAAGTTGGGTAGATGTGAACATGAATGTAATTCATTCAAGTTCAGATCAAATCAAACGGCCCGATTCTGGGTCTGGCAAAAAGGTTGCCTGGGCTGGGATCTAGAAATCCAATGCCTGAAGATTTTGATGTGGGGGGAAACGGGAGTACCCCGAGAAAACCCACTTTCACACGACAGGCGCCGAAAGTTTTGCCTGTCGTGTGCCCTGTACCTGAAAAAAAGGAATTCATGTTAATAACATAGTTTTTATGTATTTAAACTCTTTGTTGAGTGGATTGTGATTCTTGAAATATGTTGTATGGTGATATGTATTTTGTTGGTGCACTTGATAATTTGTGTAGTGATGCCGTTAGTTTGTTTCTGTTTTCTGCTTTTCGATAATATTTCAGAGAAAGTTCTGTTATTCTATCTCTTATAGTTGGTAAATTACTAATTTGGTGTAGATAATTTGTTGGTGTAAAAGATGGTAAACTGAATGCGGATTTTAATATTTTGTTTTGTTGCACTTGGATTTTTTTTGGAGTGTGTTGTTTGACATGTTGTATGTTACTTGACATCCGTACTCTATTAGTGGACGGATGTAAGCCTTGTATATTTGTATAATGGTGTTCGGTGCGCATTTTGATTGTTTACCAGTTATAGTCTTTAGATATGAAATCCTTTTCTTATTGATGAGTGTATATTGTTTATGTGTTTTTCCATGTTAGTTTTGTGTCGAAAGTGACGCCAAGGAATGTGATGTTTTGCTCATGTTGATGGTTGTGTTTCCAAGTGATAGATTTATTTTTCTAGATTTTTCTTTGCTTCTTTAGTTTTCTATAGAAGGTGATTGCTTGTGTTTTTGTCGGATTTAACACGACCCTCCACTTGTTGCTCCATGTTGAGACGTTGTTTAGTGATTCTTGTACGCGAGACATGGCCATTACTGGGTTTCTGGAGGTGCTCCAGATTGCGATGTCATCTGCGTATTGTGAATTGTGTGTGTATGTTAGATTTGGAAAAGGTATGTCACTGACGAAAATTATGTAAAGAAGTGGAGAGAGGACTGATCCTTGGGGCACTCCTGCCGTTATATTAAATAATTTGGATATGGTTTTATTGACTTTTACTTGTGCTGTTCTATTGGTTAAAAAATTTGAAATCCATTTGACTATCGTAGGATTTATTTGTAGGTGGTTTAGTTTGTATATGATGGCATTGTGCCAAACGCTGTCGAATGCTTTTTGACATCTAGGAATACCCCGATGGTTACTTGATTGTTGTTGTAAGCTTTGTATATTGATTCGGTGAGTCGTGTGAGGTGATCTGTTGTTTGTCTATTTTTCTGGAGGCATTTTGAGATTCTGGAAGGATGTTGTTTGATTCGCAAAAATGGAGGAGACGGTTGGAGATAATTCTCTCCATCAGTTTGCCAAGGCAGCTTAACAGACTGATGGGGCGGAAATTATCTGGATTTGTTCTGTTAGTTTGTTTCTTGGGGATCGTTGTTATGATGGCTTTTTTCCATGTGTCAGGGTAATACCCTGTCGCTAATGAAATGTTCATGATGTTTGTGAGGTGTTGTAGTAGGAGAGTGGAACTTTTTTGAGAATAATATTTGGTATTTGGTCATGTCCGGGGAAGTGTTCTTCAAGTTTTGATATTAATCTTTAGTTCGGTTATGGTTATTTTTCTATTGATTGAATTTGAGTATGCTTCTAGTGTCTCTCCGGGAAATCCTGGTGAGAATGAAGCTTGGTTTGCATTTATGTAGTTGTTGACATGGTGTTGGTGTTGTGTGTCGAAATCTACTGAGTTTAAATCGCTAAAAGCGGATTTGTAATAGTCAGCTAATAAGTCAGCTTTCTCTTCGTCCGTCCTTGCGATTTTATTGTTGTGTGTGATGTGTTGTAACATGTGATTTGTGTTTTGTCTGACGCAATACTCTTGAATTTTTTCAGAATTCTTTTGGTTTTTCTTGGTTTTTTCTAAGTTTTGCAGAAGTTATGCCAATTGTTTTCTCTGACTTTTTTAATTTCTTGTTTAATTTTTGTATTTGTTCTATTGATTTCTGTTTTAATGTGTGGATCACGTGTGATGTAGTGTATTCTGTCGTAATTGTCTGCGTTTGATTATTAGTGCGTGAATTTCTGGTGTTAGAGTCCATTGAATAAGTGATTGTTTTCTTTTGATTTAGGAATTGTGTTTTTTGTGGCTTCTTTATGGCTTCTGTAATTTGATCAACATATTTGTCTAGTTCTGTTTTGTTGTTTACATGTTCGATTGGGTGGGTAGGTATGAGTCCAGAGAGGCATTAAAAGTGAGCCAGTCTGTTTCCAGTGTAGGTGTATGCGGAAGGAGTCACGTACGCCACAGCCGGGGGGCGCGAGTGAATCATACATGATACGGGGAAGTGGTCACTGGTGATTTCATCATGCACTTTAAAGTTAGATATTCTATTAACCATGTCCTTGGGAGCGATGATGAAATCGAGTACATCATATATGAGCCGTTGGCGGCTGAGAAGTGTGTAGGTGTATTGTCATTAATTAAGTGCATTTTATTGCTAGAAATAAAATTTTTATGCAGGATCCTCTGCGTGTGTCTCTGTTACCCCTTAATTCTGTGTGCGGTGAATTAAAGTCTCCAATAATAATTGGTTTGGGTTTACGATTAACACATTTTTGAAGGAAGTTAATCGTCGATATTTTGGTTGGTGA
>NW_027467777.1:9530663-9562224 GCF_004210375.1 Tachypleus tridentatus | reverse complement strand
GACATTGAGAAAGCATTTGACACAGTGTGGCATAACGGCTTAAGACATAGATTGCTTGAAATGGCATTACCCCAGGAAACTATTCGCTGGCTGTCCAACTTCCTGGATAACAGAATGTGTAAAGTAAATGTAAATGGGGCCCACTCAGGGTCCTTTTCACCCGAAGCAGGAGTCCCGCAGGAAGGGGTTGTTAGCCCTATATTATTTATCATGTACGTGAGTAATATGCCTCTGTCGGACCTAAATTTAGGTTATGCATCACAGTTCGCTGACGATGTAGCAGTCTGGAAAAGTGCCCCCACTCCGTCAATAGCAGCAACGAACCTACAACCAGTCCTAAATAACATCGAAGAATACTGCCAGAAATACAGAATCAAAATTAATATTCCAAAAACCCAAGTCATAGTATTCAGCAGACTGAATAAGCTGAAAAAAGATCCACCAAAACTCTATATGAATGGATCACTTTTACTGACTGCTACTTCTGCTAAATTTCTAGGTCTAACCTATGACTCAAAATTAACGTGGCTACCACATATTAAAATGTACTGATACGAATCTGGAAAAGAGCAAACTATGCAAGAAGTCTTTCAGGTAAAATCCAAGGAACATCACCAGACAACATACTTAAAATCTACAAAACGTACATTAGACCAACAATAGAATATGCATCACCTGCCTGGATTAACATAACACCCACACATGTACAGAAACTTCAACGTATACAAAATTCTGTACTAACTTCAGCATACAAAGTACCACGTAGCACCTCAACCACATTCATGCACAAGTATGCAAACATAGATACAATAGCTGAAAGACTCTTGCATAATTCTCTAAAATATTTCAATAAGAATTGGCACAAAATGACTTAATGTGTGATCTCGACAGATATCACGTACATGATGTAAATGGTACTAAATACCTCTCCCCTTTAACATATATTTAAGAAATGTAACACAAGCTGGCCACATGCACTAGACACTTAGTCCTTGTTTCTTTTTATTTTATAATTATTATTTTCTTTTTTTAATCATTATTATTATTTTTATTTTCTTCTCTTTTTTGAATTATTATTCAAGTATTGAATAATAATAATTATTATTACTTTCTTTTCTGTGTGTTTGTGTTACTACAAGTAGTAGTAGCATTCTCTCAATCGAGAAAAGGAGAAAAATACAAAAAAAAAAAATATATATATATGAAAATACAAAAAAAAAAATTAAATGGAAAAAAAAAAAAACTCCTTGTTCGTCCATGCATGGACTGAGCCCTGAAATGGACCTGAGTATGATGTTATACTTTTACTCTGGCCCAAAGCTTTAAAAAAAAAAAAAAAAAAAAAAACCCTAAAGACAGACGCTATAATCGTTCGGGAGGGAGGAAGAGGTCAAATGTACCTGACCCTCCTGGGTATTTAACAACATCAATACCCAAATACCCACACAGTCAAACTTGGAACGATGATCATTCTTAGCACGGAAGTCGAAGAGTGTAGTAGGATTGTAGTTCTACGTACGTTTGTAATATAGCACGGACAAAACGAAATTATGGCTCGCACGAAACAAACTGCAAGAAAATCCACGGGCGGAAAAGCACCAAGAAAACAACTGGCCACTAAAGCTGCCCGAAAGAGCGCTCCAGCAACAGGAGGTGTAAAGAAACCTCATCGTTACAGGCCAGGAACAGTAGCCCTCCGTGAAATCCGTCGATACCAGAAGTCAACTGAGCTGCTCATTCGAAAATTACCTTTCCAGAGACTGGTGAGAGAAATTGCCCAGGACTTCAAGACTGACCTTAGATTCCAGAGCTCTGCTGTCATGGCTCTTCAGGAGGCCAGTGAGGCGTACTTGGTGGGTCTCTTCGAAGACACTAACCTGTGTGCCATTCACGCAAAGAGAGTGACCATCATGCCGAAAGACATCCAACTCGCACGTAGAATTCGAGGGGAACGAGCCTAAATAGAGAGAGAGTATTGTAACTTACCCTCGCCAATAAACAAACGGCCCTTTTCAGGGCCACCACATCCTGAACAAAGAGTATGCCATTCGCACACATCACGACTACTTGTACTATGTTAGTAACATACATCTTTTCAAGTTGAATTTGCACGTAAGAAATGCAAGGAGTTGTAGTTTAGCAGCAGCCGTCTTTTCTCTTACGAAAGTTTGTGAGTTAAGTCTTCTTTCGTTTTACTTTATCAAGGAACCTTTTAAATTATTACACTTACTCGACGTGCATGAAACAGTTTTCAAAATTCCTGCATGTTCGATATTTAATCTAGTTATGTGCCTGGAGAGAAGTATAAAATTTCATATTACGAAGTTGGTGTGTTTTCTTGTTCTCCTTCGAAATATATTATTGTGCTGCAGAAAATGACGTATTGGTTTGTTTTCATTTTCTCTTTCCGTGTAACGACATCTATGAAGGTAGGTACATTCCTTTCAGGTTAAGAATATTGAAAAGAAATGGCAATAGCTTACGAACTACACATACTACTCAGCTTACTTAGAAAGACGAACATAGTCTGGTTACGACAGTGAACACTGTCAACAACGTATCGTTATGCTGGTATAAGAGAAAACCTAACTGTGACGATCTACTTATATAGCAAGTACTATAATGAATCGTAGTAAAACGTTTTTGTTTTATGATTATTTATTTATTTATGTATTATGGAAGATGGGATAATAAGGTTTGTCGTACACAAGAGACACGCCTTTTGTTGCGTGTTCTGTGAAAATTATTAACACGAGATGTATGGCGAAGGAACTGTACTATCTCTCCATCAGGAGGTGGTGGCCCTGAAAAGGGCCGTTTGATATATGTTAATATTTACCGACTTACTTCTTTTCGGTCTTCTTGGGCAATAAGACAGCCTGAATGTTTGGCAGAACGCCTCCCTGGGCGATAGTAACACCCTGTAGCAACTTGTTGAGTTCTTCGTCATTACGAATGGCAAGTTGCAAGTGACGAGGAATGATCCTAGTCTTCTTGTTATCACGTGCAGCGTTACCTGCTAACTCCAAAACTTCAGCAGCCAGGTACTCCAAGACAGCAGCGAGGTAGACGGGTGCTCCAGCTCCTACTCGCTCGGCATAGTTTCCTTTTCGAAGGAGACGATGTATACGCCCGACTGGAAACTGGAGTCCAGCTCTGCTTGAACGGGATTTAGCCTTGGCCTTCACTTTGCCACCTTTGCCTCGCCCAGACATTTTCCCTTAGTTTTTCTCTGAAACTAAGAACGAAAAATAGACAGTAAAACACGGTACTCACTATGTGGAATGAATACGTATTGTGACTATTACACACACACACACACAATATCTGTAGGTGTTTAGGTTAAAAATTAATATTTCCTAAGAAACATTAATCCCCTGGGGTGCTCGAAGACTAACTAGTCCTCCTTCAACCCCGCACCAGATAGGAATTTTTAATTTAATAGCGTTAGAAGATAATACTGATAGACAGATTACTAGATTTATTAAATATATGCAAGTGTTTGTCTGGTGAGCGTGGCAGGCAACAAGGCGAAGGCAAAGCAAATCCACCCAAGAAGAAAGACGAAGAAACACGACGAGAAGCAAGCCGGATAAATACAAACAACAACCAAACGGGCCATTTCAGGGCCGGGCATGGATCGATGGATCAAAAGTGCCCTGGCAGGGATCTAAAGATCCAATGCCTCAAATTTAGGTGTGGGGAAACGGGAGTACCCGAGAAAACCCACTTTCACTAAACGGACCGAATGAAGCCCGCTTAGTGCCCTTGAAGTATGCTGGACTTGAGAGGTAAACAGGACCTGAAACGAGACTGAAAATTTTATCAAAAGAGAAACAAGAATTATATTGTTTTAGACAAATTAAGGATAAAATTAAATGGCGATAAATATTTACACCAGGATTTAGAGTAGCTGCCATGTTTTAAAGTCAGAGTGAGTGTGTTACGATGAGTAGATTTTGAAAGTATTTGGAAGCAAGTTTAGTTATACGTGTGGAAATTGGTAAGATTTTAGTGTGTTTCTGGACATATTCCACGGGTGTATAATGTGGCAGGCGGTGAGCGAGTCGTATAACTCGGTTTTGAATTCTTTGTAATAGAAGTATTTGGTTCTTGTTCATGTTACATGTTACCATGGCTCCATACTCCATTAAGGGCCTAATGAATGTTTTGTAAATATGTAGAATAGTTTCAGACCTGCAGCCATGGGTGAAGTGACTAATTTTACAGAGGTATGAGATTCTGGTTAGCATTTTCTTTCTAACGTTTTTGAAATGAGAGTTCCATGTAAGTCGTGTATTGATTGTAACACCAAGGAATTTGGCAGTATTAGAGAAAGAGATAGGGGTGTTATAGAGATAAAGTTTAGTAAGCTTCACACGTTTTAATCTCTTATTGAGCCTACGGTGAAGGATTATAGCCTGGGTTTTAGAGGGATTGAGCGTGATTTTCCATTTATTGCACCAGCGAGTAATACTATCTAAAGCTTTTTGTATTTTATTAGCTGCTAGAGGGGGGGTCCCATGAGGTGGACCATAAGGCGATGTCATCTGCATATTGTGATGCAAAGGTAGATGACGTAGTCGGCTGTGGTAAGTCATTAACAAAGAGGGAGTACAGTAGGGGGCTAAGAACCGATCCCTGTGGGACACCTGCGTTGAAGGTAAATGACTGAGAAAGATTAGAATTAATTCTGACTCTGGCCGTACGGTTTTCTAGAAAATTAGAAATCCATCTAAGGAAAGTGGGGGGTACCTTGAACTTTAAGAGTTTATATCTTAATCCATTGTGCCAGACAGTATCAAAGCTTTTGCACGTCTAAGAATACAGCGACTGTGGCTTGGGTTTGTTAAACCCTGTAAAGCTTGTTTCAACAAGCCTTACAAGGTGATCTGCAGTTTGTCTATTTTTTTTTTGCGGCCAGCGTTCTGAATATTTGATAAAAGGTTTTCATTTTCTAATTTCAAAGCAATCTGGAAGCAATGATTTTTCCATAAGTTTGCCAATACAATTTAATAAACTAATTGGCCTAAAATCATTAGGGTGGTGAGAAAGAGATCCTTTCTTTGGTATTATAGTGATAATGGCGGATTTCCATGCCTTAGGCAGATAGCCTGAGAAAAGGAGAGGTTAAACAAATTAGTAAGGTGTGAAAGGAATTCATTAGAGGCATTTTTTAGAATGACATTAGGAATGGAGTCTTCCCGGGTGCTTTATTTTTGAGTTCTCTAATGTGTAGCTTGATCTCCTGTGTAGATATTGGGGTTGTTATGCTATTGGTCGTGTATGTATAAGTTAGGTCTACTGGAAACTTAACGGAAAAAAGTTCTTTATTTTCTGTGACAATAGAGTTTACTTTCATTTCATGATGTTTGTTGAAGTTTGTGTGTAGTGGAGTACAGAAGGTGCGCTGGAAATATTTGGCGAACAGGTCGGTTTCTCCCTGTCACTGTTAGCGGTAGAATTATCGTATGTGATTGTTCCGGTGTCAGAGTTTTCGCGACAAATATGTTTAAAGGTTTTCCAGAAGGTAGCGGGATTAGGTCTAAGGTGATCAAGATTTTTACAAAAATTATTCCAATTTCTTTTTGTTTTGTTCTAATAAGGCGTTGTAAATTATTTCTTATTTTATTAATTTGTGGCTTAAGTAGTGGGTTGCGCGTAATGATAAATTCACGGCGAGTTTCCGTCTTGCAATAATTAGAGAGTGAATTTCGGGGTGATTTTCCAGGAGTTAGGTGTGTATTGTGACGGTTTGGTAGGAACTATATGTTGTATGGTTTTGGATATCGCTGTGGAAATTTCTTGGTAATAGTGTTCGATGTCGTCTTTGGTATTTGCGAGTTTAAGGTAGTCAGGGAGGAGTGTATTTAGGGGTTCGGTTAAATGACGGCCAATCAGTCTTTGAGAAGTTAAAGTTATTAGGGGTATCAGTGGTTGCAGTTCTGGTGGAATTATTCCAATTGGGAACACTTAATGAAAAGATACAGGGTTGTGATCTCCTCCGATGTTATCATGTACCCTGAAGTTGTGTATCAGATGTGTTATTGGTGGGGTAGCGATTACTAGATCAATTACACTTTTGTGTTCCGTTATGGTGTGTATGTGTCGGTGAGTTGTTATTAATTACATTAAGGTTGTGTGTATGCAACGAAATTTGCTAAAATTCTACCGGAAGTGTTAGTAGTGTAACCTCAGGTGTGGGGTGCGACGCGTTAAGGTCGCCAAAAATATAATTACATTGTTATATGTGCTAATAATGGAGTGCAAAATGCGATGTCCGGGTTGGTCTGGGGGATATATATATAGCTAAGAGGGTTATATCTGGTAGTGGCGGTAATTTGATTTTACAAAGTATATATTCGTGACAGGTTGGTATGTTGTGGTCGATCAAGGTGATGTTCAAGTTCTGTTTGTAAGCAAGTGCGATACCTCTGGTGTTTGGGGTTTTTGGTTTAGAAATAACCTTATAATGGGGTAGAAAGTAATTGTTATGTGATTATTACACTGTTCACTCACTTAGTTTTATCAACTTTGTAGGATTGAACGAGATATATTGAGTCGCCTGTGACGGCCGCGCTTCTCGCGACAGCTATCGAATTCGCAAACCAAAATGCTATTGGCTACTTTTCAATCCTGCAGCGCGCAATTTAAACGCTGACTGAATTTTGCCCAAGTTTAGGGAGTTTCAAGGTCGCCGTCAAGCAGAGCAGACGTGCAAGTCAAGAGCTGCGAGACAAGTGCATTGAAGACTAAATTATCCTGTGAAGTGCATAAAAGTTTTACTAAAAAAGGTTACCCCTTAGTCCTTATCAGGACTAGTAAAACAGTATGAAGAGAAAGAAGATAGTGACAAGATCCAACGGAAAAGCCCTTTCCAACGACGAGATCATGGATATGCTGAATAGAGCTATTGAAGGACCAGCCTCTGAATCACTGAGTAGTTCGACTGAGAGTTCCGAAGGTGAAAACTCAGGAGCTGAAGAATCACGAAGACCACAATCCCATGAAACAAACGAGACATCCAACAAGAGGAGGCTGAAGAAGAAGAAGAAAAAGGACATGGTAAGTATAGTTTCTGACTATTCTACAAGCCCTAACCTTAACGACGCTAATAATAGTTCTAAAATCAAAGTATTAATAACATAACCCATGTTAACGAAGACAAAGCCACTTGCTCTAACAATAATTACTTGAATACAAACAACACCACCATCGCCACTAATTCTGAGAACACCATCACTGTCACACAAACAAACAATTCTCCTAACTACAGAATCCCAACTCTGTTCATCGAAGGAGTAAACAAAACAACACGCATTCCACAGATTGTCAATCAACTGAGGTCCTATTACCCGGGCATTCAGTTTAAAGACATCAAACGTCTTCCTAATGGAAGAATCATGATTAAATGTACCGAACCTCAAGAGTTTGCGCATATTTTGGCCCACTGGCCCAAGGATGCCTTCGGTGTTCAAGCCACCATTACAACACCAAAACAAACACACCAAAACTAACAGTCATAATCAGAGGTGTCGATTTCGACATTGAAGATCATGAAATCACTGAAGAATTAACAACTCAAGGCTTTGACATTGCATCATCGAACAGAATCATCTCATTCAGAACGAAACAAAAAACGCCACTGATCAAGGTAACCGTCAACAAAAAAGACGATCAAGAAAAATTATTAAAAAACGGTTGCTTTTTATTTTTCAAAAGACACACGACCGAACCGGAAAAGACACATCAAAAACCAATAATCCAATGCTACAAATGTCAACGGTTCGGACACACAAAAACTAATTGTATGGCCAAGGATAGATGTGTCAGATGTGGCGGATCTCACGAGGTCGCTCAGTGTCCTAACGAGCGTAACCAAGTTAGATGCGCCAACTGTCAGGGCCCCCACGCAGCCAGTTACAAAGGCTGCCCCAAATACACCCAAATACGTAACAGATTCCTTTTCAAAACCACGAACATCAATAATCAAACCCACGGCTACCAAAACAACACCAAACAACCTTTACTACCAACTCCAACCGACTCGCAAATCAAACACGCTCAACCTCAACCAACACGTACTTACGCGGACGTAACACGCCCCAAAACAACACAAGCATTTAACCCAACAGATTTCACCACAAACTTGCTAGCAATGCTGATAGAATTGAGTGATCTCCCCTCATTCGAATCGAGGCACGAGTCACTCAAGGCTGTTTGCAGCCTTGCAAGTCACTATTTTAACCTCCCTCACCTGAAACCACACCATCTTTCACTCAAAATTCACGCGAGGGAAATAAAACAACACAATGATACAACACATTAAAATCTTACACATCAACTGCCAAGGAAATCTTAAAGACAAAAGGTTAGAAATATACAACATAAACAAACATATAAACGCCAACATAATCATCATTTCAGAAACACTTTGCACAGAGAAACAAAACACCACAATCCCCGGATTCATCTCACACAACATACCTCACTCAGAAAACAACAGAGGTATAATAACTTACTTTAGTACAAAAATATCGCATCTAATCTCGATAGAAGATTCATTTAAATCTGACATTAATGAGACCATTTTTTGTAATATACACTTTAACAACCGGCTAACTATTCCGATTCTAGCCATATATTGCTCACCAACCAAAAATATCGACATTAACTTCCTTCAAAAATGTGTTAATCGTAAACCCAAACCAATTATTATTGGAGACTTTAATTCACCGCACACAGAATTAAGGGGTAACAGAGACACACGCAGAGGATCCTGCATAAAAATTTTATTTCTAGCAATAAAATGCACTTAATTAATGACAATACACCTACACACTTCTCAGCCGCTAACGGCTCATATGATGTACTCGATTTCATCATCGCACCCAAGGACATGGTTAATAGAATATCTAACTTTAAAGTGCATGATGAAATCACCAGTGACCACTTCCCGGTGTCATGTATGATTCACCCGCGCCACCCGGCTGTGGCGTACGTGACTCCTTCCGCATACACCTACACTGAAACAGACTGGCTCACTTTTAATGCCTCTCTGGACTCATACCTACCCCACCCAATCGAACATGTAAACAACAAAACAGAACTAGACAAATATGTTGATCAAATTACAGAAGCCATAAAGAAAGCCACAAAAACACAATTCCTAAATCAAAAGAAAACAATCACTTATTCAATGGACTCTAACACCAGAAATTCACGCACTAATAATCAAACGCAGACAATTACGACGAATACACTACATCACACGTGATCCACACATTAAAACAGAAATCAATAGAACAAATACAAAAATTAAACAAGAAATTAAAAAAAGTCAGAGAAAACAATTGGCATAACTTCTGCAAGAACTTAGAAAAACCAAGAAAAACCCAAAAGAATTCTGGAAAAATTCAAGAGTATTGCGTCAGACAAAAACACAAATCACATGTTACAACACATCACACACAACAATAAAATCGCAAGGACGGACGAAGAGAAAGCTGACTTATTAGCTGACTATTACAAATCCGCTTTTAGCGATTTAAACTCAGTAGATTTCGACACACAACACCAACACCATGTCAACAACTACATAAATGCAAACCAAGCTTCATTCTCACCAGGATTTCCCGGAGAGACACTAGAAGCATACTCAAATTCAATCAATAGAAAAATAACCATAACCGAACTAAAGATTAATATCAAAACTTGAAGAACACTTCCCCGGACATGACCAAATACCAAATATTATTCTCAAAAAAGTTCCACTCTCCTACTACAACACCTCACAAACATCATGAACATTTCATTAGCGACAGGGTATTACCCTGACACATGGAAAAAACCATCATAACAACGATCCCCAAGAAACAAACTAACAGAACAAATCCAGATAATTTCCGCCCCATCAGTCTGTTAAGCTGCCTTGGCAAACTGATGGAGAGAATTATCTCCAACCGTCTCCTCCATTTTTGCGAATCAAACAACATCCTTCCAGAATCTCAAAATGCCTCCAGAAAAAATAGACAAACAACAGATCACCTCACACGACTCACCGAATCAATATACAAAGCTTACAACAACAATCAAGTAACCATCAGGGTATTCCTAGATGTCAAAAAAGCATTCGACAGCGTTTGGCACAATGCCATCATATACAAACTAAACCACCTACAAATAAATCCTACGATAGTCAAATGGATTTCAAATTTTTTAACCAATAGAACAGCACAAGTAAAAGTCAATAAAACCATATCCAAATTATTTAATATAACGGCAGGAGTGCCCCAAGGATCAGTCCTCTCTCCACTTCTTTACATAATTTTCGTCAGTGACATACCTTTTCCAAATCTAACATACACACACAATTCACAATACGCAGATGACATCGCAATCTGGAGCACCTCCAGAAACCCAGTAATGGCCATGTCTCGCGTACAAGAATCACTAAACAACGTCTCAACATGGAGCAACAAGTGGAGGGTCGTGTTAAATCCGACAAAAACACAAGCAATCACCTTCTATAGAAAACTAAAGAAGCAAAGAAAAAATCTAGAAAAATAAATCTATCACTTGGAAACACAACCATCAACATGAGCAAAAACATCACATTCCTTGGCGTCACTTTCGACACAAAACTAACATGGAAAAAACACATAAACAATATACACTCATCAATAAGAAAAGGATTTCATATCTAAAGACTATAACTGGTAAACAATCAAAATGCGCACCGAACACCATTATACAAATATACAAGGCTTACATCCGTCCACTAATAGAGTACGGATGTCAAGTAACATACAACATGTCAAACAACACACTCCAAAAAATCCAAGTGCAACAAAACAAAATATTAAAATCCGCATTCAGTTTACCATCTTTTACACCAACAAATTATCTACACCAAATTAGTAATTTACCAACTATAAGAGATAGAATAACAGAACTTTCTCTGAAATATTATCGAAAAGCAGAAAACAGAAACAAACTAACGGCATCACTACACAAATTATCAAGTGCACCAACAAAATACATATCACCATACAACATATTTCAAGAATCACAATCCACTCAACAAAGAGTTTAAATACATAAAAACTATGTTATTAACATGAATTCCTTTTTTTCAGGTACAGGGCACACGACAGGCAAAACTTTCGGCGCCTGTCGTGTGAAAGTGGGTTTTCTCGGGGTACTCCCGTTTCCCCCCACATCAAAATCTTCAGGCATTGGATTTCTAGATCCCAGCCCAGGCAACCTTTTTGCCAGACCCAGAATCGGGCCGTTTGATTTGATCTGAACTTGAATGAATTACATTCATGTTCACATCTACCCAACTTTTTCTTTTCGAGACAGGTCCCGACCTTTCCTTCTTTCCACTGCTACCTTTGCCTCCACCCAAAAAAGTCAAGAATAATAACGATAATTAATTTATTAAAATAATAATAATAAAAAAAAACCACCACTTAATCCTAATAACAATTCACGAAAGGGGACGAAGAGGAACTACAAAGTTCCTGAACACCCCAGTTGGAGAGAGAACTCTTCGGATTTCTCTCTCTCTAAACTGAACCCCTGCCACGTTAGTTTAGTTTAGTTTAGCCCAAGTTTATTTTTCAACATGCCTCCACAACAAGCGTCTGGAAAAGCTGTGAAGAAGGCCGGAAAGGCCCAGAAAGCCGTACGAGCTGGAGACAAGAAAAGCGAAAGAAGAGGAGGAAGGAGAGCTTCAGTATTTACATTTACAAGGTTCTCAAGCAGGTCCATCCCGATACTGGAATCTCCAGCAAAGCTATGTCTATCATGAATAGCTTCGTGAACGACATTTTCGAGAGAATTGCTGCCGAAGCTTCTCGTCTGGCTCACTACAACAAGCGATCAACTATCACGAGCCGGGAGATCCAAACTGCAGTGCGTCTGCTTTTACCTGGAGAATTGGCCAAACACGCCGTCTCCGAAGGGACCAAGGCTGTGACTAAGTACACCAGTTCAAAGTAATGTGTTCTTCTTCTCTTTTCAATTCAAACGGCCCTTTTCAGGGCCACCACATCTTGAAAAGGAGAAAGTCACATCGAATCTATTTCACTATTAACAGTTCAAGCATGCTTTCTCTATAACCATGCTTATAACGTGCGAGTAGAAATACACACATTATTAGAGAGTTTTGTTCCATTCCCACCTCTATGCTCTCAGTGAGTATTTTTCGTTTGTAGTTAAGTGAATGAAGACAGACAAACGAACGTATATACACACCCAGCCAATACATGTCGTCACCGAATGGTACAAGATAATTATGATAATAACAAGAAAACAACAGCTACTCATTATTTAAGAAAGCAAAAAAGAGAGAATGACAGAGGGTTAATCGATACACGGAAATAGTTATTTCATTTAGAGTGACATCCATTACATGTTTAATATCCATGCGCTTGGGAGAAAAAATAGTGTCTGAGGGACAGAGCAACAGAGAAATTGTCTCTCAGAAGGTTTGTTTAGAATTAAGCACAAAGCTACTCAATGGGCTATCTGGGACCACGGGTATCGAAATTTTAGTCTGTGCTATTAAGGAGCATAAATCATATTAGTTATTAATAACTAGTAAATCTAATAGTAAGGCACACTATTCAGCCGTATATGCATGTGCATACGGAATAGATTTCTCCATTACATTTGTGAAAGGCTCAGTACACTTCACTAACTAGTAAGGAGGCATACAATTTATATGGGTGGCTAGTAGTATAACTGTTGCGAAATGTTAATTAATGAAGCAGTTATTTTCTTCGACCAATTGATTAAAACTAAAATGTAATTAAATGCAGTACTAATTGAGTTACGAATCATTAAGTATAATTTGAAAACGAGCATATCTATAACAGCACAGGGAAGAAATAAATAAAGTCGCACTACATTACTTTCTTTTCTCGAACGTTCGTTAGACTACAAATCTGAGCATGAAACGTTTTTAAGAAATTTTTTACCATTTCACTCGCTCGATATAACAAGTGTTGTTACGAGCGGAATGAGTGTTTTGTTTGTTTTTCTGTAACGACTTATATGGCAAACTCTTTATCAGGAGATGGTGGCCCTGAAAGGGCCGTTGATTTTGTGATATCACACAAAATTGGAAAAGAAGCAGCTTACTTATTTCTTTCCTGCCACCTTCTTGGAAGCAGCCTTTTAGGGGCGGCTTTGGCCTTCTTGGGGCTTTCGGTTTACTGGCTGCAGGTTTCTTTGCTGGCTTCGCCACTTTCTTTGGTTTTGCCTTTGCCTTGGGTTTTAGCAGCTGTCTTTGCTTTCTTCTCAGCTACTTTCTTGGGCTTACTCGGGGCTTTACTTTTCTTTGCAGTCGTTCCTTCTTTCTTCTTTGGTTTTCACCACCTTCTCTTTGCTCTTTTGAGCACTCAGCTTGAAGGAACCCGTAGCTCCTTTTCCTTTAGTCTGTGTGAGAATGCCACTATTCACTGCTGATCGAAGATACTTCTTGATAAAGGGTTCATCCGCTCCACGTCGAGTTTATAGTTGGCAGCAATGTACTTTTGATAGCCTGGAGAGAAGAACCTCCGCGTTCTTTGAGAGAAGTAATGGCAGTGATTACCATTTCGGATACCTTAGGATGTACGGGTGCCGTTCTCGGTTTTTCGCTTTTGTTTGCTCACCTTCTTAGGAGAAGGAGCCGTGGTAGGCGCCGTCGCATCAGCCATTTTTAAAGCTTTTTTTATTTATTAATCTTTCTACTCGGTTGAAAAATACGAGCACAAGCACGTGAAGACCTTAAGTAAAGAGAGAGCGGCCGTAATTGAGAGCTTCATCTAACTGAGAGAAGTCAGCTGGGGTCGCCATTTCTCGCGTCTGAACGTATCATCCGGCTGTGTTTGTTCACACAATTCTGGGTTCCTTTTGAGAAGTTTCGAATTTCCAAAATTTTTCCTAAGGTCTACTAAACGAAAGTTCGATCTTTCTTCTATAGATACGTCTATCCACGATTCGTCAATGGTGGCATTTTTTACCATAAAACGTGCACCAGTGCGAATGAGAAGCTTCTTTAGGATACAGAAGTTTTTCTAATCGTTTCTCAAGTCACATCATAGAGTGTTTCAAGTAAACAAAACATTTCACATCGAATATCTATATCACACACCCTCAAATGAAAGTAGAGTATTTGTAAGAGAGCATTATATCATCGGAATATCACGTTAGAAACGAGGCAGTCTCTAACACGTCGTCATTTCATGTTGGGTAGTGCTAAGTGCAGAAGCTTGTTCCACGCTACAAAGAAATTCTCCCGAACAACACAGAAAAGTAGTTTCTATTCCTTATTCAGAAATTGTTTTCGATCCTTATTATCGTAAACAGTGCATTACAAAGAATATTCAAACAGCAAAACGATTACAGGCCACCTAAGCCAGTTTGAAAGCAAACTGGTGAGAGTTCGTGACAAATGAGAAACGAAACTAGTGTTCGTCGATACAATCATATAACACATATTCGATTTCAATAAGATGCCTTGAATCGTTAATTTATTTCTTTTTATACTTCCTCTGAAAGTTGATTAATATATATAATATTTATATATATAGAAATAACGATGCAGTTTTGAAACGCAGTGTTCTTGGCTTCGTCGACCTTTCTGACATCATTAATTAAGGAATATTTTATTGTAGAGTCACATTTTTCGGAGATAGAAAACTTTAGAGTGATATCTAATAAGCTTGCAAGTTTCATCTTTTGAATAGAAATTAACAATTGAGCAAGACATTCATTCGTCTCTCTAAGTGTATGTGTACTCAATAAGCGTAACGCTTCTTCATTGGCGAGTGTTATTTCTATTAATAAGATAACGGGATTTACCCCTAACATATTTTATCTACCTGTTTCTCTAAATGATGTATAAAGTAACATGCACACAGAGTAAACTTGAAATGAACACTAACCAAACAATTCCTAATTACGCACTACCAGTTCTTATAACATAAGTTATTTCACTAAAGTTAACTTGCAAAGCATAATGTTTATCCTTAACTTAACAGATATATATATATACGTTTCCGAGTGAGGGAGGTAGAAATCGTATTGTGTGAAAAGGAGTTAGCTAGTAAGCAATTTGTGTACTTGTACGTGTACTTGAGAGAATTATAAGAAGTACGAAAATGTGGTATCTCTTCATTAGAGGTGGTGGCCCTGAAAGGGCCGTTTTTTTGTTATAAAGTGAATATTTAACCTCCGAATCCGTACAGAGTGCGACCCTGTCGTTTCAGAGCATACACTACATCCATGGCGGTCACAGTCTTTCTTTTGGCGTGCTCCGTGTAGGTAACAGCATCACGGATTACGTTTTCCAAGAAAACTTTCAAAACACCTCGGGTTTCTTCGTAGATGAGACCAGAGATGCGCTTTACACCGCCTCTGCGAGCTAGACGTCTGATGGCTGGCTTCGTGATACCCTGGATATTGTCTCTGAGAACCTTACGATGACGTTTTGCTCCACCTTTACCGAGACCCTTGCCACCTTTTCCTCTTCCAGACATGGCGTAAATGTAGAAATATTAAAGAATAATCTCTGCTCGAACAGCTCAAAAAACGAAAACAACCACTATCGGTAACACTATATAATCTTAGCGCGGCCCTCTCGGAAAGCTCCTCGTCGCTTAACGTTGAACAGCAAAACTGTGATCATAGAAACTGAAAACATTTATTGAGAACTAACTAATAACCATCAAAGAAATGTGTTGGATCATATTATTATTTATTTTACCGAAAACAACTTCCATCTAGATATTCACGAGGTTACTTGGTGGACTGGACAAAATGTACATGTACTTCTCGAAAGGAAATATGTCCCAGCAGAATAACTATGTAAAATAAAATTAAAAAATATAAATAAAAATAAAATAAAGATTCTTACACATATCTTTCAGACGATAAGAAAGTACCATCAGTAAGAATTATATTTCATTCGAATATTGGTAACGTATTGCTATACCGTTTTGTTTGAGTATTACAATCCAATTTTGCTTCAGAAACCAAAAAGTGGTGCAAACTAGGATTGAGAATCACAACTCTTTGTCCAATGGCGTCTCGACTCTGCGTCCTGTACAATGATTGGTGGAACACGACCAATGAGAAGCTCTCTCGAACGGAAAGCGCAAAGTTTGAAAAGATAAACAAAAGCGCCTTGGAACGATGATCATTCTTAGCACGGAAGTCGAAGAGTGTAGTAGGATTGTAGTTCTACGTACGTTTGTAATATAGCACGGACAAAACGAAATTATGGCTCGCACGAAACAAACTGCAAGAAAATCCACGGGCGGAAAAGCACCAAGAAAACAACTGGCCACTAAAGCTGCCCGAAAGAGCGCTCCAGCAACAGGAGGTGTAAAGAAACCTCATCGTTACAGGCCAGGAACAGTAGCCCTCCGTGAAATCCGTCGATACCAGAAGTCAACTGAGCTGCTCATTCGAAAACTACCTTTCCAGAGACTGGTGAGAGAAATTGCCCAGGACTTCAAGACTGACCTTAGATTCCAGAGCTCTGCTGTCATGGCTCTTCAGGAGGCCAGTGAGGCGTACTTGGTGGGTCTCTTCGAAGACACTAACCTGTGTGCCATTCACGCAAAGAGGGTGACCATCATGCCGAAAGACATCCAACTCGCACGTAGAATTCGAGGGGAACGAGCCTAAATGGAGAGAGAGGTATTGTAACTTACCCTCGCCAATAAACAAACGGCCCTTTTCAGGGCCACCACATCCTGAACAAAGAGTATGCCATTCGCACACATCATGACTACATGTACTATGTTAGTAACATACATCTTTTCAAGTTGAATTTGCACGTAAGAAATGCAAGGAGTTGTAGTTTAGCAGCAACCGTCTTTTCTCTTACGAAAGTTTGTGAGTTAAGTATTCTTTCGTTTTACTTTATCAAGGAACCTTTTAAATTATTACACTTACTCGACGTGCATGAAACAGTTTTCAAAATCCCTGCATGTTCGATATTTAATCTAGTTATGTGCCTGGAGAGAAGTATAAAATTTCATATTACGAAGTTGGTGTGTTTTCTTGTTCTCCTTCGAAATATATTATTGTGCTGCAGAAAATGTCGTATTGGTTTGTTTTCATTTTTCTCTTTCCGTGTAACGACATCTATGAAGGTAGGTACATTCCTTTCAGGTTAAGAATATTGAAAAGAAATGGCAATAGCTTACGAACTACACATACTCAGCTTACTTAGAAAGACGAACATCGTCTGGTTACGACAGTGAACACTGTCAACAACGTATCGTTATGCTGGTATAAGAGAAAACCTAACTGTGACGATCTACTTATATAGTAAGTACTATAATGAATCGTATTAAAACGTTTTTGTTTTATGATTATTTATTTATTTATGTATTATGGAAGATGGGATAATAAGGTTTGTCGTACACAAGAGACACGCCTTTTGTTGCGTGTTCTGTGAAAATTATTAACACGAGATGTATGGCGAAGGAACTGTACTATCTCTCCATCAGGAGGTGGTGGCCCTGAAAAGGGCCGTTTGATATATTGTTAATATTTACCGACTTACTTCTTTTCGGTCTTCTTGGGCAATAAGACAGCCTGAATGTTTGGCAGAACGCCTCCCTGGGCGATAGTAACACCCTGTAGCAACTTGTTGAGTTCTTCGTCATTACGAATGGCAAGTTGCAAGTGACGAGGAATGATCCTAGTCTTCTTGTTATCACGTGCAGCGTTACCTGCTAACTCCAAAACTTCAGCAGCCAGGTACTCCAAGACAGCAGCGAGGTAGACGGGTGCTCCAGCTCCTACTCGCTCGGCATAGTTTCCTTTTCGAAGGAGACGATGTATACGCCCGACTGGAAACTGGAGTCCAGCTCTGCTTGAACGGGATTTAGCCTTGGCCTTCACTTTGCCACCTTTGCCTCGCCCAGACATTTTCCCTTAGTTTTTCTCTGAAACTAAGAACGAAAAATAGACAGTAAAACACGATACTCACTATGTGGAATGAATACGTATTGTGACTATTACGCACACACACAATATCTGTAGGTGTTTAGGTTAGAAATTAATATTTCCTAAGAAACATTAATCCCCTGGGGTGCTCGAAGACTAACTAGTCCTCCTTCAACCCCGCACCAGATAGGAATTTTTAATTTAATAGCGTTAGAAGATAATACTGATAGACAGATTACTGGATTTATTAAATATATGCAAGTGTTTGTCTGGTGAGCGTGGCAGGCAACAAGGCGAAGGCAAAACAAATCCCACCCAAGAAGAAAGACGAAGAAACACGACGAGAAGCAAGCCGGATAAATACAAACAACAACCAAACGGGCCATTTCAGGGCCGGGCATGGATCGATGGATCAAAGTGCCCTGGCAGGGATCTAAAGATCCAATGCCTCAAATTTAGGTGTGGGGGGAAACGGGAGTACCCCGAGAAAACCCACTTTCACTAAACGGGACCGAATGAAGCCCGATTAGTGCCCTTGAAGTATGCTGGACTTGAGAGGTAAACAGGACCTGAAACGAGACTGAAAATTTTATCAAAAGAGAAACAAGAATTATATTGTTTTAGACAAATTAAGGATAAAATTAAATGGCGATAAATATTTACACCAGGATTTAGGAGTAGCTGCCATGTTTTTAAAGTCAGAAGTGAGTGTGTTACGATGAGTAGATTTTGAAAGTATTTGGAAGCAAGTTTAGTTATACGTGTGGAAATTGGTAAGATTTTAGTGTGTTTCTGGACATATTCCACGGGTGTATAATGTGGCAGGCGGTGAGCGAGTCGTATAACTCGGTTTTGAATTCTTTGTAATAGAAGTATTTGGTTCTTGTTCATGTTACATGTTACCATGGCTCCATACTCCATTAAGGGCCTAATGAATGTTTTGTAAATATGTAGAATAGTTTCAGACCTGCAGCCATGGGTGAAGTGACTAATTTTACAGAGGTATGAGATTCTGGTTAGCATTTTCTTTCTAACGTTTTTGAAATGAGAGTTCCATGTAAGTCGTGTATTGATTGTAACACCAAGGAATTTGGCAGTATTAGAGAAAGAGATAGGGGTGTTATAGAGATAAAGTTTAGTAAGCTTCACACGTTTTAATCTCTTATTGAGCCTACGGTGAAGGATTATAGCCTGGGTTTTAGAGGGATTGAGCGTGATTTTCCATTTATTGCACCAGCGAGTAATACTATCTAAAGCTTTTGTATTTTATTAGCTGCTAGAGGGGGGTCCCATGAGGTGGACCATAAGGCGATGTCATCTGCATATTGTGATGCAAGGTAGATGACGTAGTCGGCTGTGGTAAGTCATTAACAAAGAGGGAGTACAGTAGGGGCTAAGAACCGATCCCTGTGGGACACCTGCGTTGAAGGTAAATGACTGAGAAAGATTAGAATTAATTCTGACTCTGGCCGTACGGTTTTCTAGAAAATTAGAAATCCATCTAAGGAAAGTGGGGGGTACCTTGAACTTTAAAAGTTTATATCTTAATCCATTGTGCCAGACAGTATCAAAAGCTTTTTGCACGTCTAAGAATACAGCGACTGTGGCTTGGAGTTTGTTAAACCCTGTAAAGCTTGTTTCAACAAGCCTTACAAGGTGATCTGCAGTTTGTCTATTTTGCGGCCAGCGTTCTGAATATTTGATAAAAGGTTTTCATTTTCTAATTTCCAAAGCAATCTGGAAGCAATGATTTTTTCCATAAGTTTGCCAATACAATTTAATAAACTAATTGGCCTAAAATCATTAGGGTGGTGAGAAAGAGATCCTTTCTTTGGTATTATAGTGATAATGGCGGATTTCCATGCCTTAGGCAGATAGCCTGAGAAAAAGGAGAGGTTAAACAAATTAGTAAGGTGTGAAAGGAATTCATTAGAGGCATTTTTTAGAATGACATTAGGAATGGAGTCTTCCCCGGGTGCTTTATTTTTGAGTTCTCTAATGTGTAGCTTGATCTCCTGTGTAGATATTGGGGTTGTTATGCTATTGGTCGTGTATGTATAAGTTAGGTCTACTGGAAACTTAACGGAAAAAAGTTCTTTATTTTCTGTGACAATAGAGTTTACTTTCATTTCATGATGTTTGTTGAAGTTTGTGTGTAGTGGAGTACAGAAGGTGCGCTGGAAATATTTGGCGAACAGGTCGGTTTTCTCCCTGTCACTGTTAGCGGTAGAATTATCGTATGTGATTGTTCCGGTGTCAGAGTTTTCGCGACAAATATGTTTAAAGGTTTTCCAGAAGGTAGCGGGATTAGGTCTAAGGTGATCAAGATTTTTACAAAAATTATTCCAATTTTCTTTTTGTTTTGTTCTAATAAGGCGTTGTAAATTATTTCTTATTTTATTAATTTGTGGCTTAAGTAGTGGGTTGCGCGTAATGATAAATTCACGGCGGAGTTTCCGTCTTGCAATAATTAGAGAGTGAATTTCGGGGGTGATTTTCCAGGAGTTAGGTGTGTATTGTGACGGTTTGGTAGGAACTATATGTTGTATGGTTTTGGATATCGCTGTGGAAATTTCTTGGTAATAGTGTTCGATGTCGTCTTTGGTATTTGCGAGTTTAAGGTAGTCAGGGAGGAGTGTATTTAGGGTTCGGTTAAATGACGGCCAATCAGTCTTTGAGAAGTTAAAGTTATTAGGGGTATCAGTGGTTGCAGTTCTGGTGGAATTATTCCAATTGGGAACACTTAATTGAAAAGATACAGGGTTGTGATCTCCTCCGATGTTATCATGTACCCTGAAGTTGTGTATCAGATGTGTTATTGGTGGGGTAGCGATTACTAGATCAATTACACTTTGTGTTCCGTTATGGTGTGTATGTGTCGGTGAGTTGTTATTAATTACATTAAGGTTGTGTGTATGCACGAAATTTGCTAAAATTCTACCGGAAGTGTTAGTAGTGTAACCTCGGAGTGTGGGGTGCGACGCGTTAAGGTCGCCAAGTATAATTACATTGTTATATGTGCTAATAATGGAGTGCAAAAATGCGATGTCCGGGTTGGTCTGGGGGGATATATATATAGCTAAGAGGGTTATATCTGGTAGTGGCGGTAATTTGATTTTACAAAGTATATATTCGTGACAGGTTGGTATGTTGTGGTCGATCAAGGTGATGTTCAAGTTCTGTTTGTAAGCAAGTGCGATACCTCTGGTGTTTGGGGTTTTTGGTTTAGAAATAACCTTATAATGGGGGAGTAGAAAGTAATTGTTATTGTTGAGTAGAGTTTCATTTATAGTAATGATAGAAGCATCTATGTTAGTAGCTAATTCAAAAGCTCGTATTTTTTATAATTAAGTCCACCTTGAATATTAATGTGTAATAAGGTAAAAAAGTTTTTGGTCTTACCTATTCGGATGATTCGGAGACTCCTTCACTGATGCGTTGTCCGAGGATATCGGGTGATAACCCTGGGATCCTCAAATACTCCTGAGCTGCTTTGCAAGACGCGATAAGAAACTGGTCGTTGTTAAGATTATCGTTGCCAGCAGCAATCATGACTTTAACGATAAAAGCTATTACCTGTGACGGTCTGATGAATGATAGAGTGGTAGGTTTGGTTTTAGATTGATCGTGTTCCTTACGTCGTGGCAGTGATGTTTGCTTAACAGTGTCAGCATAACTACGGGTCTGTTGTTGACTGCTAGTAGAAGGTTGGTTGACCGTGGTTGTTTTTTGAGGTAAAGATGGAAACTTGGCGGTAGGAACTGGAACAGGTTGCTCCCGTTGAGGCTTGGCAGATCTAGCCCTAATAGCGGTAACGAACTGGTACTTGGGACAACCACGGAAACATGCCGCATGTTGCCCTCCACAATTGCTACACCTGGTATCATTTCTTTCCTTAGGGCAGTCGTTGACAGAATGTTCGCCTGAGCAACGAACACAACGTGGTTTGGCTGTGCAAGCGCTCTTGGTATGACCAAAACGCTGGCAGTTAAAACACTGTAAGATGTTATTGTCGGGGAAGTTAGGCTCCTCGACTCGAAAGCGACGGAACCACAGAATTATACCGTTTTTCAGGAAGGTGTTGGCTTGAGTGCTGTCTGTGATGTTGACTTTAATCAAGGGTGTGATCTGCTGAGTCTTTGCAGATTTTATCCTTGAAAAGTTGGAAAATTTGACTTCACGAAGTTTGAGTTCGTCGTCAATTTCTTGGTCCGAGGTATCATGTGGAATACCTCGGATAACTATGGTCTTCCTCGGGGAGTCTGATGGTACCCGTTGCGACAAGGGGATGCCACCAAAAGCATCAGTTGGCCATGCTTTAAGGAGAATAGCATAGTCCTTCGGATATTCTGTTTTGATAAGTATCCCTCCACGGGGAAGCCGACGTACGTTATTGAATGAAACAGTTGGGAATAGCCGGCGAAGTTCGGCAGCTATTTGCGGCTGTCGGAACGCGGCAGGAATACCTTCTACGATGACTGGAGGTGGTGCTTTAGTTATGACCGAGCTGGATGATGCGCCTGGGTTAGCCGTGGGACGTGGTTCGGGGTATTTGCTGGGTCTAACCGAGCTCTTCGAGGATGCCGTGATAGTTGAGAGAGAATCGCTGGACGTATTATGTTCATCGTCAGAAGACATGGTCTTGCTTGCGGCAGCAAGAAGTTTAAGGCGCTCGGCGCTAGTAAGGGACGGACCCTGGGAACGGGTGGACGGCCGAGAAGTTTTCTTTTTCATAGTAGTTCGTTTACGCCGTGAGACCCCCAGCGTGGGAGTTTGTTTAAGCGGCGAACTCGGTATACTTGGTTCAATGAAAAACACCTGCAGTAGAGTTTGAGTTGTTAATCAGGAAAGGCAGAAGAAATTTGTAGCCCTGAAAAGGACTGTGGAAATTCACAGAGAACTAAACTTTCACAACTATTTCGCTGTTCACTCACTTGATGTGATCGTGACTAACGTGTCGTCGTGACTTGACTGTGACTATTACGCTGTTCACTCACTTAGTTTTATCAACTTTGTAGGATTGAACGACGTATATTGAGTCGCCTGTGACGGCCGCGCTTCTCGCGACAGCTATCGAGTTCGCAAACCAAAATGCTATTGGCTACTTTTCAATCCTGCAGCGCGCAATTTAAACGCTGACTGAATTTGGTCCAAGTTTATTTTTCAACATGCCTCCACAACAAGCGTCTGGAAAAGCTGTGAAGAAGGCCGGAAAGGCCCAAAAAGCCGTACGAGCTGGAGACAAGAAAAAGCGAAAGAAGAGGAGGAAGGAGAGCTTCAGTATTTACATTTACAAGGTTCTCAAGCAGGTCCATCCCGATACTGGAATCTCCAGCAAAGCTATGTCTATCATGAATAGCTTCGTGAACGACATTTTCGAGAGAATTGCTGCCGAAGCTTCTCGTCTGGCTCACTACAACAAGCGATCAACTATCACGAGCCGGGAGATCCAAACTGCAGTGCGTCTGCTTTTACCTGGAGAATTGGCCAAACACGCCGTCTCCGAAGGGACCAAGGCTGTGACTAAGTACACCAGTTCAAAGTAATGTGTTCTTCTTCTCTTTTCAATTCAAACGGCCCTTTTCAGGGCCACCACATCTTGAAAGGAGAAAGTCACATCGAATCTATTTCACTATTAACAGTTCAAGCATGCTTTCTCTATAACCATGCTTATAACGTGCGAGTAGAAATACACACATTATTAGAGAGTTTTGTTCCATTCCCACCTCTATGCTCTCAGTGAGTATTTTTCGTTTGTAGTTAAGTGAATGAAGACAGACAAACAAACAAACGTATACACACCCAGCCAATACATGTCGTCACCGAAAGGTACAAGATAATTATGATAATAACAAGAAAATAACAGCTACTCATTATTTAAGAAAGCAAAAAAGAGAGAATGACAGAGGGTTAATAGATACACGGAAATAGTTATTTCATTTAGAGTGACATCCATTACATGTTTAATATCCATGCGCTTGGGAGAAAACGAAATAGTGTCTGAGGGACAGAGAAATTGTCTCTATTAAGGAGCATAAATCATATTAGTTATTGATAACTAGTAAATCTAATAGTAAGGCACACTATTCAGCCGTATATGCATGTGCATACGGAATAGATTTCTCCATTACATTTGTGAAAGGCTCAGTACACTTCACTAACTAGTAAGGAGGCATACAATTTATATGGGTGATTAAACTAAAATGTAATTAAATGCAGTACTAATTGAAATTAAACTAAAGTTACGAATCATTAAGTATAATTTGAAAACGAGCATATCTATAACAGCCCAGGGGAAGAAATAAATAAAGTCGCACTACATTACTTTCTTTTCTCGAACGTTCGTTAGACTACAAATCTGAGCATGAAACGTTTTTAAGAAATTTTTTACCATTTCACTCGCTCGATATAACAAGTGTTGTTACGAACGGAATGAGTGTTTTGTTTGTTTTTCTGTAACGACTTATATGGCAAACTCTTTATCAGGAGATGGTGGCCCTGAAAAGGGCCGTTGATTTTGTGATATCACACAAAATTGGAAAAGAAGCAGCTTACTTATTTCTTTCCTGCCACCTTCTTGGAAGCAGCCTTTTTAGGGGCGGCTTTGGCCTTCTTGGGGGCTTTCGGTTTACTGGCTGCAGGTTTCTTTGCTGGCTTTGCCACTTTCTTTGGTTTTGCCTTTGCCTTGGGTTTTTTAGCAGCTGTCTTTGCTTTCTTCTCAGCTACTTTCTTGGGCTTACTCGGGGCTTTACTTTTCTTTGCAGTCGTTCCTTCTTTCTTCTTTGGTTTTTTCACCACCTTCTCTTTGCTCTTTTGAGCACTCAGCTTGAAGGAACCCGTAGCTCCTTTTCCTTTAGTCTGTGTGAGAATGCCACTATTCACTGCTGATCGAAGATACTTCTTGATAAAAGGGTTCATCCGCTCCACGTCGAGTTTATAGTTGGCAGCAATGTACTTTTTGATAGCCTGGAGAGAAGAACCTCCGCGTTCTTTGAGAGAAGTAATGGCAGTGATTACCATTTCGGATACCTTAGGATGTACGGGTGCCGTTCTCGGTTTTTCGCTTTTGTTTGCTCACCTTCTTAGGAGAAGGAGCCGTGGTAGGCGCCGTCGCATCAGCCATTTTTTAAAGCTTTTTTATTTATTAATCTTTCTACTCGGTTGAAAATACGAGCACAAGCACGTGAAGACCTTAAGTAAAGAGAGAGCGGCCGTAATTGAGAGCTTCATCTAACTGAGAGAAGTCAGCTGGGTCGCCATTTCTCGCGTCTGAACGTATCATCCGGCTGTGTTTGTTCACAAAATTCTGGGTTCCTTTTGAGAAGTTTCTGAATTTCCAAAATTTTTCCTAAGGTCTACTAAACGAAAGTTCGATCTTTCTTCTATAGATACGTCTATCCACGATTCGTCAATGGTGGCATTTTTTACCATAAAACGTGCACCAGTGCGAATGAGAAGCTTCTTTAGGATACAGAAGTTTTTCTAATCGTTTCTCAAGTCACATCATAGAGTGTTTCAAGTAAACAAAACATTTCACATCGAATATCTATATCACACACCCTCAAATGAAAGTAGAGTATTTGTAAGAGAGCATTATATCATCGGAATATCACGTTAGAAACGAGGCAGTCTCTAACACGTCGTCATTTCATGTTGGGTAGTGCTAAGTGCAGAAGCTTGTTCCACGCTACAAAGAAATTCTCCCGAACAACAGAGAAAAGTAGTTTCTATTCCTTATTCAGAAATTGTTTTCGATCCTTATTATCGTAAACAGTGCATTACAAAGAATATTCAAACAGCAAAACGATTACAGGCCACCTAAGCCAGTTTGAAAGCAAACTGGTGAGAGTTCGTGACAAATGAGAAACGAAACTAGTGTTCGTCGATACAATCATATAACACATATTCGATTTCAATAAGATGCCTTGAATCGTTAATTTATTTCTTTTATACTTCCTCTGAAAGTTGATTAATATATATAATATTTATATATAGAAATAACGATGCAGTTTTGAAACGCAGTGTTCTTGGCTTCGTCGACCTTTCTGACATCATTAATTAAGGAATATTTTATTGTAGAGTCACATTTTTCGGAGATAGAAAACTTTAGAGTGATATCTAATAAGCTTGCAACTTTCATCTTTTGAATAGAAATTAACAATTGAGCAAGACATTCATTCGTCTCTCTAAGTGTATGTGTACTCAATAAGCGTAACGCTTCTTCATTGGCGAGTGTTATTTCTATTAATAAGATAACGGGATTTACCCCTAACATATTTTATCTACCTGTTTCTCTAAATGATGTATAAAGTAACATGCACACAGAGTAAACTTGAAATGAACACTAACCAAACAATTCCTAATTACGCACTACCAGTTCTTATAACATAAGTTATTTCACTAAAGTTAATTTGCAAAGCATAATGTTTATCCTTAACTTAACAGATATATATATAACGTTTCCGAGTGAGGGAGGTAGAAATCGTATTGTGTGAAAAGGAGTTAGCTAGTAAGGAATTTGTGTACTTGTACGTGTACTTGAGAGAATTATAAGAAGTACGAAAATGTGGTATCTCTTCATTAGGAGGTGGTGGCCCTGAAAAGGGCCGTTTTTTTGTTATAAAGTGAATATTTAACCTCCGAATCCGTACAGAGTGCGACCCTGTCGTTTCAGAGCATACACTACGTCCATGGCGGTCACAGTCTTTCTTTTGGCGTGCTCCGTGTAGGTAACAGCATCACGGATTACGTTTTCCAAGAAAACTTTCAAAACACCTCGGGTTTCTTCGTAGATGAGACCAGAGATGCGCTTTACACCGCCTCTGCGAGCTAGACGTCTGATGGCTGGTTTCGTGATACCCTGGATATTGTCTCTGAGAACCTTACGATGACGTTTTGCTCCACCTTTACCGAGACCCTTGCCACCTTTTCCTCTTCCAGACATGGCGTAAATGTAGGAATATTAAAGAATAATCTCTGCTCGAACAGCTCAAAAAACGAAAACAACCACTATCGGTAACACTATATAATCTTAGCGCGGCCCTCTCGGAAAGCTCCTCGTCGCTTAACGTTGAACAGCAAAACTGTGACCATAGAAACTGAAAACATTTATTGAGAACTAAATAATAACCATCAAAGAAATGTGTTGGATCATATTATTATTTATTTTTACCGAAAACAACTTCCATCTAGATATTTACGAGGTTACTTGGTGGACTGGACAAAATGTACATGTACTTCTCGAAAGGAAATATGTCCTAGCAGAGTAACTATGTAAAATAAAATTAAAAAATAAATAAAAATAAAATAAAGATTCTTACACATATCTTTCAGACGATAAGAAAGTACCATCAGTAAGAATTATATTTCATTCGAATATTGGTAACGTATTGCTATACCGTTTTGTTTGAGTATTACAATCCAATTTTGCTTCAGAAACCAAAAAAGTGGTGCAAACTAGGATTGAGAATCACAACTCTTTGTCCAATGGCGTCTCGACTCTGCGTCCTGTCCAATGATTGGTGGAACACGACCAATGAGAAGCTCTCTCGAACGGAAAGCGCAAAGTTTGAAAAGATAAACAAAAGCGCCTTCGAACGATGACAAACAAAAACACCAGCAGTGGTTGTCACACAGTGCTACCAATGCCAAAGGTTTTGGACATGTAGCAGCAGCATGCCAAGCAAATGCGCGTTGTGTGGGCTGTGGGAGAATCACCACATTACACATTGTACAAAAACAGAACCCCAAACCCAAATGCTGCAATTGTGGGGAAGAACACACGGCAAATTATAAAGGTTGCCAGAAATATAAATCCATAAAACACACTTATACGAAATTAAAAATCCCAACATGAACAAGCCGCCACCACCACGAACAATTAAGGAACCCACACCTACCACTCCAGCACCACAAAGTACAACTACACAGACAAACACATACGCTGCAGTGGTTAAAAATTCATCATCCCGACATGAAAACCATTACCAAGTGAAGAGGAAATACAAAACCACCTCAAAATACACAACCAACAACAATTGAAACAACATTGACAACTGCCATAACTTCCACCTTCTCGAAATAATGGCAGAATATACAAATCCCACAAACACCAACAGTCTCACAGACATAATTGTTAAAATCATATTGAAAAACATACACAAGTTCTTGCCGCAAATTTTAACCTCCATCATAAACTCTACTAGACATGGATAACTTCACAGTTCTACACATCAATATCCAGGGTGCTCTTGCTTCCAAGAAACATGAGATTGAAGATACAACAAGCTCCATAAAACCTGATGTAATCATAATTAGTGAAACTCTTCTATATAACTACCATAGATTTAAATTAAACGGCTACTCTACTATTAGACATGACAGGAAGGATAATAGAGATCCAAACAGAGGTCTTTTATTGTTGTATAGACTGCAGGCATAGTTCAGGAACTTACAATCTTCCAGTAATGAATCTATAGTTATTAATGTAAAAAACGCAAAATCAGACAGACGTTACTGTGGCGGGCATCTACTGCTCGCCTAGTACCAGTGTTAGATGTAAATCTATTGAATATATTGTATAATAGCAACTGTAATCTTATTATTATCGGCGACCTAAACAGTAAACATATAGCATTCAACTGTCGTTGCTCAAACGCAAATGGCAAATTACTTTATCAATTTCTGGACGAATCAAACATGACTTTATTAAACGATGCAACACCGACACATATCTCGTACGCACATGGAACCAGTGAAATACTGGACCTATGCCTGTGTTCGTCAAATATGAGTCGCAAATTCGTAAATTTTCATGTTGGTCACGATATGAATAGTGATCACCTTCCAGTTTGGTGTATCTTCAATCTCACCCCCACTTAAATAAAATCATAGTGAGAGACCAACTGAACTACAAAAAGCTAATTGGCCAGTTTTTCCAAACTATATTAAATGAAACCTTACCTCAGAAGTACTACATATTGCCGCGGACGCATCAGATATAGATGCATACTGTCATATCATCTCTGAGTGTCTAAAACATGCAGCCAACAGTTCGATACCGAAACAAAACACTTCACAACAACTCATTCATGGCAACCACATAAAGATATAATACACTTAATTAAAACAGACGTATACTCCGCAGACAGTACATTCAAAATCAAACCCACACTTAAAACTCAGATAAACACAATAAAATAAAATACGAAACTTAATCAGACAACAGAAACAAGAAAACTGGGACACCTTCTGTTTCCGATCTAAATCATAAAACTGATCCTAAACAATTCTGGACACATTTGAAAGATTTACAAACACAGGAACAACAAACACAGTATATCCACCACTGGAACTGGATGGAGAAACAGCATACACTAACACAGAAAAGCCGAGATATTTAAAAACACACCTAGAAAACACGTTCAAAACACATCATGAACCAGACATGAACAGATACTTTTATAATACAGTCACAAACTTTATTGACCAAAACAGAAGCATTTTACACCTAAATTTCCAGTCAACAATATACACACCGAAAAAACAAAAGACTGGAGCTCATCAACTGGTAAAACATATCACTGTTACAGAGTAGTAACTGCTATTAAAACACAAAAAACAAAGCTCCTGGAGAGATGGTATTCAAGCTATCCTCCTAAAACAAGGCACTCAGAATTATATGAACACCTAACAGCGTTATTTAATCTCTCACTATCAACTGGATATATCCCCGTTTCTTGGAAGGAAGCAATAGTATTAATGTTCCAGAAAGAAGGAAAGTCAGCGAATAAACCAAACAACTACCGCCCGATTAGCTTAACCAGTTGTATTGGCAAAGAGTATTAGAGGATAATTAGTAATCGTCTGTCAGTTTACTTAGAAGAAAATTCAAAATTACCAGAAATTCAAAACGGATTTCAGAAAAAACCATAAACTACAGACCACCTGATTCGACTTACAGAATCAATTACCGACAGCTTCAACAAAAAGAATGCACAGCTTGCTTTCTCGACATTGAAAAGCATTTGACACAGGTGTGGCATAACAGCTTAAGACATAGATTGCTTGAAATGGCATTACCCCAAGGAAACTATTCGCTGGCTGTCCAACTTCCTGGATAACAGAATGTGTAAAGTAAATGTAAATGGGGCCCTCAGGGTCCTTTTCACCCAAACAGGAGTCCCGCAGGAGGGGTTGTTAGCCCTATATTATTTATCATGTACGTGAGTAATATGCCTCTGTCGGACCTAAATTTGGGTTATGCATCACAGTTCGCTGACGATGTAGCAGTCTGGAAAAGTGCCCCCACTCCGTCAATAGCAGCAACGAACCTACAACCAGTCCTAAATAACATCGAAGAATACTGCCAGAAATACAGAATCAAAATTAATATTCCAAAACCCAAGTCATAGGTATTCAGCAGACTGAATAAGCTGAAAAAAAGATCCACCAAAACTCTATATGAATGGATCACTTTTACTGACTGCTACTTCTGCTAAATTTCTAGGTCTAACCTATGACTCAAAATTAACGTGGCTACCACATATTAAAAAATGTACTGATACAGATCTGGAAAGAGCAAACTATGCAAGAATCTTTCAGGTAAAATCAAGGAACATCACCAGACAACATGCTTAAAATCTACAAAACGTACATTAGACCAACAATAGAATATGCATCACCTGCCTGGATTAACATAGCACCCACACATGTACAGAAACTTCAACGTATACAAAATTCTGTACTAACTTCAGCATACAAAATTACCACGTAGCACCTCAACCATTCATGCACAAGTATGCAAACATAGATACAATAGCTGAAAGAGACTCTTGCATAATTCTCTAAAATATTTCAATAAGAATGGCACAAAATGATGACTTAATGTGTGATCTCGACAGATATCACGTACATGATAATAAATGGTACTAAATACCTCTCCCCTTTTAACATATATTTAAAGAAATGTAACACAAGCTGGCCACTATGCACTAGACACTTAGTCCTTGTTTCTTTTTTATTTTTATAATTATTATTTTCTTTTTTTAATCATTATTATTATTTTATTTTCTTCTCTTTTGAGATTATTATTCAAGTATTGAATAATAATTAATAATACTTTCTTTTCTGTGTGAGTGTTTGTGTTACTACAAGTAGTAGTAGCATTCTCTCAATCGAGAAAAGGAGAAAAAATACAAAAAAAAAAATATATATATGAAAATACAAAAAAAAAAAAAATTAAATGGAAAAAAAAAAAAAAAACTCCTTGTTCGTCCATGCATGGACTGAGCCCTGAAATGGACCTGAGTATGATGTTATACTTTTACTCTGGCCCAAAGCTTTAAAAAAAAAAAAAAAAAAAACCCTAAGACAGACGCTATAATCGTTCGGGAGGAGGAAGGTCAAATGTACCTGACCCTCCTGGGTATTTAACAACATCAATACCCAAATACCCACACAGTCAAACTTGGAACGATGATGATTCTTAGCACGAGTCGAAGAAGAGTGTAAGATAAGTTGTAGTTCTACGTACGTTTGTAATATAGCACGGACAAAACAGAAATTATGGCTCGCACGAAACAAACTGCAAGAAAAAATCCAC
>NW_027467777.1:9467072-9530163 GCF_004210375.1 Tachypleus tridentatus | reverse complement strand
TTCCAGACATGGCGTAAATGTAGAAATATTAAAGAATAATCTCTGCTCGAACAGCTCAAAAAACGAAAACAACCACTATCGGTAACACTATATAATCTTAGCGCGGCCCTCTCGGAAAGCTCCTCGTCGCTTAACGTTGAACAGCAAAACTGTGATCATAGAAACTGAAAACATTTATTGAGAACTAACTAAGAACCATCAAAGAAATGTGTTGGATCATATTATTATTTATTTTACCGAAAACAACTTCCATCTAGATATTCACGAGGTTACTTGGTGGACTGGACAAAATGTACATGTACTTCTCGAAAGGAAATATGTCCCAGCAGAATAACTATATGTAAAATAAAATTAAAAATATAAATAAAAATAAAATAAAGATTCTTACACAAAATATAAATCCATAAAGACACACTTATACGAAATTAAAATCCCAACATGAACAAGCCGCCACCACCACGAACAATTAAGGAACCCACACCTACCACTCCAGCACCACAAAGTACAACTACACAGACAAACACATACGCTGCAGTGGTTAAAAATTCATCATCCCGACATGAAAACCATTACCAAGTGAAGAGGAAATACCAAAACCACCTCAAAATACACAACCAACAACAATTGAAACAACATTGACAACTGCCATAACTTCCACCTTCTCGGAAATAATGGCAGAATATACAAATCCCACAAACACCAACAGTCTCACAGACATAATTGTTAAAATCATATTGAAAACATACACAAGTTCTTGCCGCAAATTTTAACCTCCATCATAAACTGTACTAGACATGGATAACTTCACAGTTCTACACATCAATATCCAGGTGCTCTTGCTTCCAAGAAACATGAGATTGAAGATACAACAAGCTCCATAAAACCTGATGTAATCATAATTAGTGAAACTCTTCTATATAACTACCATAGATTTAAATTAAACGGCTACTCTACTATTAGACATGACAGGAAGGATAATAGAGATCCAAACAGAGGTCTTTTATTATTGTATAAGACTGAACTTATAGTTCAGGAACTTACTATCCCTTCCAGTAATGAATCTATAGTTATTAATGTAAAACGCAAAATCAGACAGACGTTACTGTGGCGGGCATCTACTGCTCGCCTAGTACCGTGTTAGATGTAAATCTATTGAATATATTGTATAATAGCAACTGTAATCTTATTATTATCGGCGACCTAAACAGTAAACATATAGCATTCAACTGTCGTTGCTCAAACGCAAATGGCAAATTACTTTATCAATTTCTGGACGAATCAAACATGACTTTATTAAACGATGCAACACCGACACATATATCGTACGCACATGGCACCAGTGAAATACTGGACCTATGCCTGTGTTCGTCAAATATGAGTCGCAAATTCGTAATTTTCATGTTGGTCACGATATAGATAGTGACCACCTTCCAGTTTGGTGTATCTTCAATCTCACCCCCACTTAAATAAAATCATAGTGAGAGACCAACTGAACTACAAAAGCTAATTGGCCAGTTTTCCAAACTATATTAAATGAAACCTTACCTCCAGAAGTACTACATATTGCCGCGGACGCATCAGATATAGATGCATACTGTCATATCATCTCTGAGTGTCTAAAACATGCAGCCAACAGTTCGATACCGAAACAAAACACTTCACAACAACTCATTCATGGCAACCACATAAAGATATAATACACTTAATTAAAAAACAGACGTATACTCCGCAGACAGTACATTCAAAATCGAAACCCCACACTTAAAACTCAGATAAACACAATAAGAAATAAAATACGAAACTTAATCAGACAACAGAAACAAGAAAACTGGGACACCTTCTGTTCCGATCTAAATCATAAAACTGATCCTAAACAATTCTGGACACATTTGAAAAGATTTACAAACACAGGAACAACAAACACAGTATATCCACCACTGGAACTGGATGGAGAAACAGCATACACTAACACAGAAAAAGCCGAGATATTTAAAAACACCTAGAAAACACGTTCAAAACACATCATGAACCAGACATGAACAGATACTTTTATAATACAGTCACAAACTTTATTGACCAAAACAGAAGCATTTTTACACCTAAATTTCCAGTCAACAATATTACACACCAAGAAAAACAAAAGACTGGAGCACTCATCAACTGGTAAAACATATCACTGTTACAGAAGTAGTAACTGCTATTAAAAACACAAAAAACAAAGCTCCTGGAGAAGATGGTATTCAAGCTATCCTCCTAAAACAAGGCACTCAGAGATTATATGAACACCTAACAGCGTTATTTAATCTCTCACTATCAGCTGGATATATCCCCGTTTCTTGGAAGGAAGCAATAGTATTAATGTTCCAGAAAGAAGGAAAGTCAGCGAATAAACCAAACAACTACCGCCCGATTAGCTTAACCAGTTGTATTGGCAAAGTATTAGAGAGGATAATTAGTAATCGTCTGTCAGTTTACTTAGAAGAAAATTCAAAATTACCAGAAATTCAAAACGGATTTCGGAAAACCGCCAAACTACAGACCACCTGATTCGACTTACAGAATCAATTACCGACAGCTTCAACAAAAGAATGCACTGTAGCTTGCTTTCTCGACATTGAGAAAGCATTTGACACAGTGTGGCATAACGGCTTAAGACATAGATTGCTTGAAATGGCATTACCCCAGGAAACTATTCGCTGGCTGTCCAACTTCCTGGATAACAGAATGTGTAAAGTAAATGTAAATGGGGCCCACTCAGGGTCCTTTTCACCCGAAGCAGGAGTCCCGCAGGGAGGGGTTGTTAGCCCTATATTATTTATCATGTACGTGAGTAATATGCCTCTGTCGGACCTAAATTTAGGTTATGCATCACAGTTCGCTGACGATGTAGCAGTCTGGAAAAGTGCCCCCACTCCGTCAATAGCAGCAACGAACCTACAACCAGTCCTAAATAACATCGAAGAATACTGCCAGAAATACAGAATCAAAATTAATATTCCAAAAACCCAAGTCATAGTATTCAGCAGACTGAATAAGCTGAAAAAAGATCCACCAAAACTCTATATGAATGGATCACTTTTACTGACTGCTACTTCTGCTAAATTTCTAGGTCTAACCTATGACTCAAAATTAACGTGGCTACCACATATTAAAATGTACTGATACGAATCTGGAAAAGAGCAAACTATGCAAGAAGTCTTTCAGGTAAAATCCAAGGAACATCACCAGACAACATACTTAAAATCTACAAAACGTACATTAGACCAACAATAGAATATGCATCACCTGCCTGGATTAACATAGCACCCACACATGTACAGAAACTTCAACGTATACAAAATTCTGTACTAACTTCAGCATACAAAGTACCACGTAGCACCTCAACCACATTCATGCACAAGTATGCAAACATAGATACAATAGCTGAAAGACTCTTGCATAATTCTCTAAAATATTTCAATAAGAATTGGCACAAAAATGACTTAATGTGTGATCTCGACAGATATCACGTACATGATGTAAATGGTACTAAATACCTCTCCCCTTTAACATATATTTAAGAAATGTAACACAAGCTGGCCACTATGCACTAGACACTTAGTCCTTGTTTCTTTTTATTTTTATAATTATTATTTTCTTTTTTTTAATCATTATTATTATTTTATTTTCTTCTCTTTTGAATTATTATTCAAGTATTGAATAATAATAATTATTATTACTTTCTTTTCTGTGTGAGTGTTTGTGTTACTACAAGTAGTAGTAGCATTCTCTCAATCGAGAAAAGGAGAAAATATAAAAAAAAATATATATATATATGAAAATACAAAAAAAAAAAAAAAATTAAATGGAAAAAAAAAAAAAAACTCCTTGTTCGTCCATGCATGGACTGAGCCCTGAAATGGACCTGAGTATGATGTTATACTTTTACTCTGGCCCAAAGCTTTAAAAAAAAAAAAAAAACCCTAAAGACAGACGCTATAATCGTTCGGGAGGGAGGAAGAGGTCAAATGTACCTGACCCTCCTGGGTATTTAACAACATCAATACCCAAATACCCACACAGTCAAACTTGGAACTTGGAACGATGATCATTCTTAGCACGGAAGTCGAAGAGTGTAGTAGGATTGTAGTTCTACGTACGTTTGTAATATAGCACGGACAAAACGAAATTATGGCTCGCACGAAACAAACTGCAAGAAAATCCACGGGCGGAAAAGCACCAAGAAAACAACTGGCCACTAAAGCTGCCCGAAAGAGCGCTCCAGCAACAGGAGGTGTAAAGAAACCTCATCGTTACAGGCCAGGAACAGTAGCCCTCCGTGAAATCCGTCGATACCAGAAGTCAACTGAGCTGCTCATTCGAAAATTACCTTCCAGAGACTGGTGAGAGAAATTGCCCAGGACTTCAAGACTGACCTTAGATTCCAGAGCTCTGCTGTCATGGCTCTTCAGGAGGCCAGTGAGGCGTACTTGGTGGGTCTCTTCGAAGACACTAACCTGTGTGCCATTCACGCAAAGAGAGTGACCATCATGCCGAAAGACATCCAACTCGCACGTAGAATTCGAGGGGAACGAGCCTAAATAGAGAGAGAGGTATTGTAACTTACCCTCGCCAATAAACAAACGGCCCTTTTCAGGGCCACCACATCCTGAACAAAGAGTATGCCATTCGCACACATCACGACTACTTGTACTATGTTAGTAACATACATCTTTCAAGTTGAATTTGCACGTAAGAAATGCAAGGAGTTGTAGTTTAGCAGCAGCCGTCTTTTCTCTTACGAAAGTTTGTGAGTTAAGTCTTCTTTCGTTTTACTTTATCAAGGAACCTTTTAAATTATTACACTTACTCGACGTGCATGAAACAGTTTTCAAAAAATTCCTGCATGTTCGATATTTAATCTAGTTATGTGCCTGGAGAGAAGTATAAAATTTCATATTACGAAGTTGGTGTGTTTTCTTGTTCTCCTTCGAAATATATTATTGTGCTGCAGAAAATGACGTATTGGTTTGTTTTCATTTTCTCTTTCCGTGTAACGACATCTATGAAGGTAGGTACATTCCTTTCAGGTTAAGAATATTGAAAAGAAATGGCAATAGCTTACGAACTACACATACTACTCAGCTTACTTAGAAAGACGAACATAGTCTGGTTACGACAGTGAACACTGTCAACAACGTATCGTTATGCTGGTATAAGAGAAAACCTAACTGTGACGATCTACTTATATAGCAAGTACTATAATGAATCGTAGTAAAACGTTTTTGTTTTATGATTATTTATTTATTTATGTATTATGGAAGATGGGATAATAAGGTTTGTCGTACACAAGAGACACGCCTTTGTTGCGTGTTCTGTGAAAATTATTAACACGAGATGTATGGCGAAGGAACTGTACTATCTCTCCATCAGAGGTGGTGGCCCTGAAAAGGGCCGTTTGATATATTGTTAATATTTACCGACTTACTTCTTTTCGGTCTTCTTGGGCAATAAGACAGCCTGAATGTTTGGCAGAACGCCTCCCTGGGCGATAGTAACACCCTGTAGCAACTTGTTGAGTTCTTCGTCATTACGAATGGCAAGTTGCAAGTGACGAGGAATGATCCTAGTCTTCTTGTTATCACGTGCAGCGTTACCTGCTAACTCCAAAACTTCAGCAGCCAGGTACTCCAAGACAGCAGCGAGGTAGACGGGTGCTCCAGCTCCTACTCGCTCGGCATAGTTTCCTTTCGAAGGAGACGATGTATACGCCCGACTGGAAACTGGAGTCCAGCTCTGCTTGAACGGGATTTAGCCTTGACCTTCACTTTGCCACCTTTGCCTCGCCCAGACATTTTCCCTTAGTTTTCTCTGAAACTAAGAACGAAAAATAGACAGTAAAACACGGTACTCACTATGTGGAATGAATACGTATTGTGACTGTTACACACACACACACACACACAATATCTGTAGGTGTTTAGGTTAAAAATTAATATTTCCTAAGAAACATTAATCCCCTGGGGTGCTCGAAGACTAACTAGTCCTCCTTCAACCCCGCACCAGATAGGAATTTTTAATTTAATAGCGTTAGAAGATAATACTGATAGACAGATTACTGGATTTATTAAATATATGCAAGTGTTTGTCTGGTGAGCGTGGCAGGCAACAAGGCGAAGGCAAAGCAAATCCCACCCAAGAAGAAAGACGAAGAAACACGACGAGAAGCAAGCCGGATAAATACAAACAACAACCAAACGGGCTATTTCAGGGCCGGGCATGGATCGATGGATCAAAGTGCTCTGGCAGGGATCTAAAGATCCAATGCCTCAAATTTAGTGTGGGGAAACGGAGTACCCCGAGAAAACCCACTTTCACTAAACGGGACCGAATGAAGCCCGCTTAGTGCCCTTGAAGTATGCTGGACTTGAGAGGTAAACAGGACCTGAAACGAGACTGAAAATTTTATCAAAAGAGAAACAAGAATTATATTGTTTTAGACAAATTAAGGATAAAATTAAATGGCGATAAATATTTACACCAGGATTTAGGAGTAGCTGCCATGTTTTTAAAGTCAGAAGTGAGTGTGTTACGATGAGTAGATTTTGAAAGTATTTGGAAGCAAGTTTAGTTATGCGTGTGGAAATTGGTAAGATTTTAGTGTGTTTCTGGACATATTCCACGGGTGTATAATGTGGCAGGCGGTGAGCGAGTCGTATAACTCGGTTTTGAATTCTTTGTAATAGAAGTATTTGGTTCTTGTTCATGTTACATGTTACCATGGCTCCATACTCCATTAAGGGCCTAATGAATGTTTTGTAAATATGTAGAATAGTTTCAGACCTGCAGCCATGGGTGAAGTGACTAATTTTACAGAGGTATGAGATTCTGGTTAGCATTTTCTTTCTAACGTTTTTGAAATGAGAGTTCCATGTAAGTCGTGTATTGATTGTAACACCAAGGAATTTGGCAGTATTAGAGAAAGAGATAGGGTGTTATAGAGATAAAGTTTAGTAAGCTTCACACGTTTTAATCTCTTATTGAGCCTACGGTGAAGGATTATAGCCTGGGTTTTAGAGGGATTGAGCGTGATTTTCCATTTATTGCACCAGCGAGTAATACTATCTAAAGCTTTTGTATTTTATTAGCTGCTAGAGGGGGGTCCCATGAGGTGGACCATAAGGCGATGTCATCTGCATATTGTGATGCAAAGGTAGATGACGTAGTCGGCTGTGGTAAGTCGTTAACAAAGAGGGAGTACAGTAGGGGGCTAAGAACCGATCCCTGTGGGACACCTGCGTTGAAGGTAAATGACTGAGAAAGATTAGAATTAATTCTGACTCTGGCCGTACGGTTTTCTAGAAAATTAGAAATCCATCTAAGGAAAGTGGGGTACCTTGAACTTTAAGAGTTTATATCTTAATCCATTGTGCCAGACAGTATCAAAAGCTTTTGCACATCTAAGAATACAGCGACTGTGGCTTGAGTTTGTTAAACCCTGTAAAGCTTGTTTCAACAAGCCTTACAAGGTGATCTGCAGTTTGTCTATTTTGCGGCCAGCGTTCTGAATATTTGATAAAAGATTTTCATTTTCTAATTTCCAAAGCAATCTGGAAGCAATGATTTTTTCCATAAGTTTGCCAATACAATTTAATAAACTAATTGGCCTAAAATCATTAGGGTGGTGAGAAAGAGATCCTTTCTTTGGTATTATAGTGATAATGGCGGATTTCCATGCCTTAGGCAGATAGCCTGAGAAAAGGAGAGGTTAAACAAATTAGTAAGGTGTGAAAGGAATTCATTAGAGGCATTTTTTAGAATGACATTAGGAATGGAGTCTTCCCCGGGTGCTTTATTTTTGAGTTCTCTAATGTGTAGCTTGATCTCCTGTGTAGATATTGGGGTTGTTATGCTATTGGTCGTGTATGTATAAGTTAGGTCTACTGGAAACTTAACGGAAAAAAGTTCTTTATTTTCTGTGACAATAGAGTTTACTTTCATTTCATGATGTTTGTTGAAGTTTGTGTGTAGTGGAGTACAGAAGGTGCGCTGAAATATTTGGCGAACAGGTCGGTTTCTCCCGTCACTGTTAGCGGTAGAATTATCGTATGTGATTGTTCCGGTGTCAGAGTTTTCGCGACAAATATGTTTAAAGGTTTTCCAGAAGGTAGCGGGATTAGGTCTAAGGTGATCAAGATTTTACAAAAATTATTCCAATTTTCTTTTGTTTTGTTCTAATAAGGCGTTGTAAATTATTTCTTATTTTATTAATTTGTGGCTTAAGTAGTGGGTTGCGCGTAATGATAAATTCACGGCGGAGTTTCCGTCTTGCAATAATTAGAGAGTGAATTTCGGGGTGATTTTCCAGGAGTTAGGTGTGTATTGTGACGGTTTGGTAGGAACTATATGTTGTATGGTTTTGGATATCGCTGTGGAAATTTCTTGGTAATAGTGTTCGATGTCGTCTTTGGTATTTGCGAGTTTAAGGTAGTCAGGAGGAGTGTATTTAGGGTTCGGTTAAATGACGGCCAATCAGTCTTTGAGAAGTTAAAGTTATTAGGGTATCAGTGGTTGCAGTTCTGGTGGAATTATTCCAATTGGGAACACTTAATTGAAAAGATAAAGGGTTGTGATCTCCGATGTTATCATGTACCCTGAAGTTGTGTATCAGATGTGTTATTGGTGGGGTAGCGATTACTAGATCAATTACACTTTGTGTTCCGTTATGGTGTGTATGTGTCGGTGAGTTGTTATTAATTACATTAAGATTGTGTGTATGCACGAAATTTGCTAAAATTCTACCGGAAGTGTTAGTAGTGTAACCTCGGAGTGTGGGGTGCGACGCGTTAAGGTCGCCAAGTATAATTACATTGTTATATGTGTTAATAATGGAGTGCAAAAATGCGATGTCCGGGTTGGTCTGGGGAGATATATATATAGCTGAGAGGGTTATATCTGGTAGTGGCGGTAATTTGATTTTACAAAGTATATATTCGTGACAGGTTGGTATGTTGTGGTCGATCAAGGTGATGTTCAAGTTCTGTTTGTAAGCAAGTGCGATACCTCTGGTGTTTGGGGTTTTGGTTTAGAAATAACCTTATAATGGGGAGTAGAAAGTAATTGTTATTGTTGAGTAGAGTTTCATTTATAGTAATGATAGAAGCATCTATGTTAGTAGCTAATTCAAAAGCTCGTATTTTTATAATTAAGTCCACCTTGAATATTAATGTGTAATAAGGTAAAAAAAGTTTTGGTCTTACCTATTCGGATGATTCGGAGACTCCTTCACTGATGCGTTGTCCGAGGATATCGGGTGATAACCCTGGGATCCTCAAATACTCCTGAGCTGCTTTGCAAGACGCGATAAGAAACTGGTCGTTGTTAAGATTATCGTTGCCAGCAGCAATCATGACTTTAACGATAAAAGCTATTACCTGTGACGGTCTGATGAATGATAGAGTGGCAGGTTTGGTTTTAGATTGATCGTGTTCCTTACGTCGTGGCAGTGATGTTTGCTTAACAGTGTCAGCATAACTACGGGTCTGTTGTTGACTGCTAGTAGAAGGTTGGTTGACCGTGGTTGTTTTTTGAGGTAAAGATGGAAACTTGGCGGTAGGAACTGGAACAGGTTGCTCCTGCTGAGGCTTGGCAGATCTAGCCCTAATAGCGGTAACGAACTGGAACTTGGGACAACCACGGAAACATGCCGCATGTTGCCCTCCACAATTGCTACACCTGGTATCATTTCTTTCCTTAGGGCAGTCGTTGACAGAATGTTCGCCTGAGCAACGAACACAACGTGGTTTGGCTGTGCAAGCGCTCTTGGTATGACCAAAACGCTGGCAGTTAAAACACTGTAAGATGTTATTGTCGGGGAAGTTAGGCTCCTCGACTCGAAAGCGACGGAACCACAGAATTATACCGTTTTTCAGGAAGGTGTTGGCTTGAGTGCTGTCTGTGATGTTGACTTTAATCAAAGGTGTGATCTGCTGAGTCTTTGCAGATTTTATCCTTGAAAAGTTGGAAAATTTGACTTCACGAAGTTTGAGTTCGTCGTCAATTTCTTGGTCTGAGGTATCATGTGGAATACCTCGGATAACTATGGTCTTCCTCGGGGAGTCTGATGGTACCCGTTGCGACAAGGGGATGCCACCAAAAGCATCAGTTGGCCATGCTTTAAGGAGAATAGCATAGTCCTTCGGATATTCTGTTTTGATAAGTATCCCTCCACGGGGAAGCCGACGTACGTTATTGAATGAAACAGTTGGGAATAGCCGGCGAAGTTCGGCAGCTATTTGCGGCTGTCGGAACGCGGCAGGAATACCTTCTACGATGACTGGAGGTGGTGCTTTAGTTATGACCGAGCTGGATGATGCGCCTGCTAGCCGTGGGACGTGGTTCGGGGTATTTGCTGGTCTAACCGAGCTTTTCGAGGATGCCGTGATAGTTGAGAGAGAATCGCTGGACGTATTATGTTCATCGTCAGAAGACATGGTCTTGCTTGCGGCAGCAAGAAGTTTAAGGCGCTCGGCGCTAGTAAGGGACGGACCCTGGGAGCGGGTGGACGGCCGAGAAGTTTTCTTTTTCATAGTAGTTCGTTTACGCCGTGAGACCCCCAGCGTGGGAGTTTGTTTAAGCGGCGAACTCGGTATACTTGGTTAAATGAAGAACACCTGCAGTAGAGTTTGAGTTGTTAATCAGGAAAGGCAGAAGAAATTTGTAGCCCTGAAAAGGACTGTGGAAATTCACAGAGAACTAAACTTTCACAACTATTTCGCTGTTCACTCACTTGATGTGACCGTGACTAACGTGTCGTCGTGACTGTGTCGTGCCGTGACTATGGACGACTATTACACTAACTAAACTAAAACTAAACTAACGTGGCAGGTTCAGTTTAGAGAGAGAGAAACCGAAGAGTTCTCTCCAACTGGGGTGTTCAGGAACTTTGTAGTTCCTCTTCGTCCCCTCGTGGATTGTTATTAGGATTAAGTGGTGGGTTTTTTTTTTTATTATTATTATTTTAATAAATTAATTATCGTTATTATTCTTGACTTTTTGGGTGAGGAATGTCTCACTAAATGGTCTTTTGGGCGAGGCAAAGGTAGCAGTGGAAAGAAGGAAAGGTCGGGACCTGTCTCGAAAAGAAAAGTTGGTAGATGTGAACATGAATGTAATTCATTCAAGTTCAGATCAAATCAAACGGCCCGATTCTGGGTCTGGCAAAAAGGTTGCCTGGGCTGGGATCTAGAAATCCAATGCCTGAAGATTTTGATGTGGGGGGAAACGGGAGTACCCCGAGAAAACCCACTTTCACACGACAGGCGCCGAAAGTTTTGCCTGTCGTGTGCCCTGTACCTGAAAAAAAAAGGAATTCATGTTAATAACATAGTTTTATGTATTTAAACTCTTTGTTGAGTGGATTGTGATTCTTGAAATATGTTGTATGGTGATATGTATTTTGTTGGTGCACTTGATAATTTGTGTAGTGATGCCGTTAGTTTGTTTCTGTTTTCTGCTTTTCGATAATATTTCATAGAAAGTTCTGTTATTCTATCTCTTATAGTTGGTAAATTACTAATTTGGTGTAGATAATTTGTTGGTGTAAAAGATGGTAAACTGAATGCGGATTTTAATATTTTGTTTTGTTGCACTTGGATTTTTTGGAGTGTGTTGTTTGACATGTTGTATGTTACTTGACATCCGTACTCTATTAGTGGACGGATGTAAGCCTTGTATATTTGTATAATGGTGTTCGGTGCGCATTTTGATTGTTTACCAGTTATAGTCTTTAGATATGAAATCCTTTTCTTATTGATGAGTGTATATTGTTTATGTGTTTTTCCATGTTAGTTTTGTGTCGAAAGTGACGCCAAGGAATGTGATGTTTTGCTCATGTTGATGGTTGTGTTTCCAAGTGATAGATTTATTTTTTCTAGATTTTTCCTTTGCTTCTTTAGTTTTCTATAGAAGGTGATTGCTTGTGTTTTTGTCGGATTTAACACGACCCTCCACTTGTTGCTCCATGTTGAGACGTTGTTTAGTGATTCTTGTACGCGAGACATGGCCATTACTGGGTTTCTGGAGGTGCTCCAGATTGCGATGTCATCTGCGTATTGTGAATTGTGTGTGTATGTTAGATTTGGAAAAGGTATGTCACTGACGAAAATTATGTAAAGAAGTGGAGAGAGGACTGATCCTTGGGGCACTCCTGCCGTTATATTAAATAATTTGGATATGGTTTTATTGACTTTACTTGTGCTGTTCTATTGGTTAAAAAATTTGAAATCCATTTGACTATCGTAGGATTTATTTGTAGGTGGTTTAGTTTGTATATGATGGCATTGTGCCAAACGCTGTCGAATGCTTTTTGACATCTAGGAATACCCCGATGGTTACTTGATTGTTGTTGTAAGCTTTGTATATTGATTCGGTGAGTCGTGTGAGGTGATCTGTTGTTTGTCTATTTTTCTGGAGGCATTTTGAGATTCTGGAAGGATGTTGTTTGATTCGCAAAATGGAGGAGACGGTTGAGATAATTCTCTCCATCAGTTTGCCGAGGCAGCTTAACAGACTGATGGGGCGGAAATTATCTGGATTTGTTCTGTTAGTTTGTTTCTTGGGGATCGTTGTTATGATGGTTTTTTCCATGTGTCAGGGTAATACCCTGTCGCTAATGAAATGTTCATGATGTTTGTGAGGTGTTGTAGTAGGAGAGTGGAACTTTTTTTGAGAATAATATTTGGTATTTGGTCATGTCCGGGGAAGTGTTCTTCAAGTTTTGATATTAATCTTTAGTTCGGTTATGGTTATTTTCTATTGATTGAATTTGAGTATGCTTCTAGTGTCTCCGGGAAATCCTGGTGAGAATGAAGCTTGGTTTGCATTTATGTAGTTGTTGACATGGTGTTGGTGTTGTGTGTCGAAATCTACTGAGTTTAAATCGCTAAAAGCGGATTTGTAATAGTCAGCTAATAAGTCAGCTTTCTCTCGTCCGTCCTTGCGATTTTATTGTTGTGTGTGATGTGTTGTAACATGTGATTTGTGTTTTTTGTCTGACGCAATACTCTTGAATTTTTTCCAGAATTCTTTTGGGTTTTTCTTGGTTTTTTCTAAGTTTTTGCAGAAGTTATGCCAATTGTTTTCTCTGACTTTTTTAATTTCTTGTTTAATTTTTGTATTTGTTCTATTGATTTCTGTTTTAATGTGTGGATCACGTGTGATGTAGTGTATTCGTCGTAATTGTCTGCGTTTGATTATTAGTGCGTGAATTTCTGGTGTTAGAGTCCATTGAATAAGTGATTGTTTTCTTTTTGATTTAGGAATTGTGTTTTTTGTGGCTTTCTTTATGGCTTCTGTAATTTGATCTACATATTTGTCTAGTTCTGTTTTGTCGTTTACATGTTCGATTGGGTGGGGTAGGTATGAGTCCAGAGAGGCATTAAAAGTGAGCCAGTCTGTTTCAGTGTAGGTGTATGCGGAAGGAGTCACGTACGCCACAGCCGGGTGGCGCGGGTGAATCATACATGATACGGGGAAGTGGTCGCTGGTGATTTCATCATGCACTTTAAAGTTAGATATTCTATTAACCATGTCCTTTGGAGCGATGATGAAATCGAGTACATCATATGAGCCGTTGGCGGCTGAGAAGTGTGTAGGTGTATTGTCATTAATTAAGTGCATTTTATTGCTAGAAATAAATTTTTTTATGCAGGATCCTCTGCGTGTGTCTCTGTTACCCCTTAATTCTGTGTGCGGTGAATTAAAGTCTCCAATAATAATTGGTTTGGGTTTACGATTAACACATTTTTGAAGGAAGTTAATGTCGATATTTTTGGTTGGTGAGCAATATATGGCTAGAATCGGAATAGTTAGCCGGTTGTTAAAGTGTATATTACAAAAAATGGTCTCATTAATGTCAGATTTAAATGAATCTTCTATCGAGATTAGATGCGATATTTTTGTACTAAAGTAAGTTATTATACCTCTGTTGTTTTCTGAGTGAGGTATGTTGTGTGAGATGAACTGGGATTGTGGTGTTTTGTTTCTCTGTGCAAAGTGTTTCTGAAATGATGATTATGTTGGCGTTTATATGTTTGTTTATGTTGTATATTTCTAACCTTTGTCTTTAAGATTTCCTTGGCAGTTGATGTGTAAGATTTTAATGTGTTGTATCATTGTGTTGTTTTATTTCCCTCGCGTGAATTTTGAGTGAAAGATGGTGTGGTTTCAGGTGAGGGAGGTTAAAATAGTGACTTGCAAGGCTGCAAACAGCCTTGAGTGACTCGTGCCTCGATTCGAATGAGGGGAGATCACCAATTCTATCAGCATTGCTAGCAAGTTTGTGGTGAAATCTGTTGGGTTAAATGCTTGTGTTGTTTTTGGGCGTGTTACGTCCGCGTAAGTACGTGTTGGTTAAGGTTGAGCGTGTTTGATTTGCGAGTCGGTTGGAGTTGGTAGTAAAGGTTGTTTGGTGTTGTTTTGGTAGCCGTGGGTTTGATTATTGATGTTCGTGGTTTTGAAAAGGAATCTGTTACGTATTTGGTGTATTTGGGGCAGCCTTGTAACTGGCTGCGTGGGGTTCTGACAGTTGGCGCATCTAACTTGGTTACGCTCGTTAGGACACTGAGCGACCTCGTGAGATCCGCCACATCTGACACATCTATCCTTGGCCATACAATTAGCATTTTTGTGTGTCCGAACCGTTGACATTTGTAGCATTGGATTATTGGTTTTGATGTGTCTTTTCCGGTTCGGTCGTGTGTCTTTGAAAAATAAAAAAGCAACCGTTTTTAATAATTTTTCTTGATCGTCTTTTGTTGACGGTTACCTTGATCAGTGGCGTTTTTTGTTTCGTTCTGAATGAGATGATTCTGTTCGATGATGCAATGTCAAAGCCTTGAGTTGTTAATTCTTCAGTGATTTCATGATCTTCAATGTCGAAATCGACACCTCTGATTATGACGGTTTCAAGGTCGCCGTCAAGCAGAGCAGACGTGCAAGTCAAGAGCTGCGAGACAAGTGCATTGAAGACTAAATTATCCTGTGAAGTGCATAAAGTTTTACTAAAAAAGTTACCCCTTAGTCCTTATCAGGACTAGTAAAACAGTATGAAGAGAAAGAAGATAGTGACAAGATCCAACGGAAAAGCCCTTTCCAACGACGAGATCATGGATATGCTGAATAGAGCTATTGAAGGACCAGCCTCTGAATCACTGAGTAGTTCGACTGAGAGTTCCGAAGGTGAAAACTCAGGAGGTGAAGAATCACGAAGACCAGAATCCCATGAAACAAACGAGACATCCAACAAGAGGAGGCTGAAAAAGAAGAAGAAAAAGGACATGGTAAGTATAGTTTCTGACTATGCTACTAACCCTAACCTTAACGACGCTAATAATAGTTCTAAAAATCAATGTATTAATAACATAACCCATGTTAACGAAGACAAAGCCACTTGCTCTAACAATAATTACTTGAATACAAACAACACCACCATCGCCACTAATTCTGAGAACACCATCACTGTCACACAAACAAACAATTCTCCTAACTACAGAATCCCAATTCTGTTCATCGAAGGAGTAAACAAAACAACACGCATTCCACAGATTGTCAATCAACTGAGGTCCTATTACCCGGGCATTCAGTTTAAAGACATCAAACGTCTTCCTAATGGAAGAATCATGATTAAATGTACCGAACCTCAAGAGTTTGCGCATATTTTGGCCCACTGGCCCAAGGATGCCTTCGGTGTTCAAGCCACCATTACAACACCAAAAACAAACACACCAAAACTAACAGTCATAATCAGACTATTACACTGTTCACTCACTTAGTTTTATCAACTTTGTAGGATTGAACGAGATATATTGAGTCGCCTGTGACGGCCGCGCTTCTCGCGACAGCTATCGAATTCGCAAACCAAAATGCTATTGGCTACTTTTCAATCCTGCAGCGCGCAATTTAAACGCTGACTGAATTTTGCCCAAGTTTCGGTCGAAAAAACGCTGACTGAATTTGGTCCAAGTTTGAGTCGAGACCTGAGCTAGCCACCGAGCAAGTCAGACGTGCCAATATGCTATTCAAAACGAAACGTTCATCCTCGCCAGTCAGGCCGTTAGTGCCGCCTGTAATCGTCGACGGCTTACCGCCGAACCTCACGCCGTACCAAGTCGCCACGTTGATCGCCCGAGCCAAGCCTGGGGCAACCATCGAACCGTCCAGGACCCGTATTTTACGCCGGGGAGGAATCCTCATCCAACCAGCCACTATTGCAGACCAAACCTATCTGTGCCAGCCATGGAACACTGAATTTAAAGTAAGTTGTTCCCCAACGAAAAGTCCAGTCAATCTTTATTCTGTATTCCTCAGGGCGTCGACCCATCAATTCAACCTGAAGAAATTAGACAAACCATAGAACCCCAAATACAAGCCAAGGTATACGCAGTTCATCGAATTTATTCTAAGAACAGTAATCATCCCACACACTTCATGAAGATAGTGACAACATCGAAGTACAGTGCCGACTGTATTTTACGAGATGGCTGCTATTATCATATATTTCATTTTAGAGCCGAACGCCCACACCGACGACCACTCAAGAATGGTTCAAACCAAGCACCCAGATATCGTAAACAACCAACGGAAATCTTCCAACAGGAAAATACCAAAATACCGCCGATTCCAGACCGTATTAGAAGAAACACGAAGACGGATTCAGACAACCCGACTCAGAAGAAGACAACACCCATTGTTGGCAACACGCCAAGTTGCAGTAGTTCAAGAAAGAAAAAGGACAGTTCCTGCCAGACTTTAATCCCAGTTCCACAGAACTCAACAACCAGCCAGACTCAAACCATTACGAAGATAACCATCGACGCGACAGCACAAACTGAAAAACAATCTACCTCCACGCAGAAAACTCAAACCAAAATCTCGAGAAGAAACAAAGCATCACAGACCAGCGAAGAACAACTCACCGAAGAACAGCCAGTAGTTCCACCACCAAGGCCACGTTTCTCAGTTGCACCAATGGGCTTCAAGTGTGGAAACAAGTTCATGATGAAGTTGCCACCCGATCTACAAGACTGCAGCTAACAGTTTTCACGTACACCATCAACGTAGTTCATCAGTTTTTTTTGTTTGTTTTTTTTAATTAATTTTGTGTTGTTGTTGTTTTTTTTTTTTTTTTTTTTTTCCCAGCTACTTCCGGGCACGGTCTGGGTAGACTATTCGGCGCCCAGGCCGTGAAAGTGGGTTTTCTCGGGTACTCCCTGTTTCCCCACAGCAAAATCTCTGGCATCGGACCTGTAGGTCCCAGCCTCATTCTGAAAAGGGCCGTTTACCCAGTCAAGGGTATCTAATCAATTACAGTAAATTTTAAAACCACCTGCCAGCCGCCAGGGTTCTCCATCCTCGAGCTAAAGTCTGGCTCACTTCACTTTCGCTGCTTTCGTCCAGTTCTCCCGTCCTTCCTCTCACTCACAAAATATTTTGAAATGTTAAAAATAAAGTAAAACTCCATGGACATTTTAAAACATTTCTCACGTGGGGACGAAGAGGAACTATAAAGTTCCTGAACACCCCAGTTGGAGAGAGAACTCTTCTGATTTCTCTCTCTAAACTGAACCCCTGCCACGTTAGTTTAGTTTAGTTAGTTTAGTGTAATTGTCCCCACATCAAAATCTTCAGGCATTGGATTTCTAGATCCCAGCCCAGGCAACCTTTTGCCAGACCCAGAATCGGGCCGTTTGATTTGATCTGAACTTGAATGAATTACATTCATGTTCACATCTACCCAACTTTTTTCTTTTCGAGACAGGTCCCGACCTTTCCTTCTTTCCACTGCTACCTTTGCCTCCACCCAAAAGACCATTTAGTGAGACATTCCCCACCCAAAAAAGTCAAGAATAATAACGATAATTAATTTATTAAAATAATAATAATAAAAAAACCCACCACTTAATCCTAATAACAATCCACGAAAGGGGACGAAGAGGAACTACAAAGTTCCTGAACACTCAGTTGGAGAGAGAACTCTTCCGATTTCTCTCTCTAAACTGAACCCTGCCACGTTAGTTTGGTTTGCCCAAGTTTATTTTTTTTCAACATGCCTCCACAACAAGCGTCTGGAAAAGCTGTGAAGAAGGCCGGAAAGGCCCAGAAAGCCGTACGAGCTGGAGACAAGAAAAGCGAAAGAAGAGGAGGAAGGAGAGCTTCAGTATTTACATTTACAAGGTTCTCAAGCAGGTCCATCCCGATACTGGAATCTCCAGCAAAGCTATGTCTATCATGAATAGCTTCGTGAACGACATTTTCGAGAGAATTGCTGCCGAAGCTTCTCGTCTGGCTCACTACAACAAGCGATCAACTATCACGAGCCGGGAGATCCAAACTGCAGTGCGTCTGCTTTTACCTGGAGAATTGGCCAAACACGCCGTCTCCGAAGGGACCAAGGCTGTGACTAAGTACACCAGTTCAAAGTAATGTGTTCTTCTTCTCTTTTCATTCAAACGGCCCTTTCAGGGCCACCACATCTTGAAAAGGAGAAAGTCACATCGAATCTATTTCACTATTAACAGTTCAAGCATGCTTTCTCTATAACCATGCTTATAACGTGCGAGTAGAAATACACACATTATTAGAGAGTTTTGTTCCATTCCCACCTCTATGCTCTCAGTGAGTATTTTTCGTTTGTAGTTAAGTGAATGAAGACAGACGAACGAACGTATACACACCCAGCCAATACATGTCGTCACCGAATGGTACAAGATAATTATGATAATAACAAGAAAACGACAGCTACTCATTATTTAAGAAAGCAAAAAAGATAGAATGACAGAGGGTTAATCGATACACGGAAATAGTTATTTCATTTAGAGTGACATCCATTACATGTTTAATATCCATGCGCTTGGGAGAAAACGAAATAGTGTCTGAGGGACAGAGCAACAGAGAAATTGTCTCTCAGAAGGTTTGTTTAGAATTAAGCACAAAGCTACTCAATGGGCTATCTGTGCTCTGCCCACCACGGGTATCGAAACCCGGTTTTAGTGTGTAAGTCCGCAGACATACCACTGTGCCACTGGGGCCTCTATTAAGGAGCATAAATCATATTAGTTATTAATAACTAGTAAATCTAATAGTAAGGCACACTATTCAGCCGTATATGCATGTGCATACGGAATAGATTTCTCCATTACATTTGTGAAAGGCTCAGTACACTTCACTAACTAGTAAGGAGGCATACAATTTATATGGGTGGCTAGTAGTATAATACTGTTGCGAAAGAGTTAATTAATGAAGGAGCCCTGAGTTATTTTCCTTCGACCAATTGTGATTAAAACTAAAATGTAATTAAATGCAGTACTAATTGAAATTAAACTAAAGTTACGAATCATTAAGTATAATTTGAAAACGAGCATATCTATAACAGCACAGGGGAAGAAATAAATAAAGTCGCACTACATTACTTTCTTTTCTCGAACGTTCGTTAGACTACAAATCTGAGCATGAAACGTTTTTAAGAAATTTTTTACCATTTCACTCGCTCGATATAACAAGTGTTGTTACGAGCGGAATGAGTGTTTTGTTTGTTTTTCTGTAACGACTTATATGGCAAACTCTTTATCAGGAGATGGTGGCCCTGAAAAGGGCCGTTGATTTTGTGATATCACACAAAATTGGAAAAGAAGCAGCTTACTTATTTCTTTCCTGCCACCTTCTTTGAAGCAGCCTTTTAGGGGCGGCTTTGGCCTTCTTGGGGCTTTCGGTTTACTGGCTGCAGGTTTCTTTGTTGGCTTCGCCACTTTCTTTGGTTTTGCCTTTGCCTTGGGTTTTTTAGCAGCTGTCTTTGCTTTCTTCTCAGCTACTTTCTTGGGCTTACTCGGGGCTTTACTTTTCTTTGCAGTCGTTCCTTCTTTCTTCTTTGGTTTTTTCACCACCTTCTCTTTGCTCTTTTGAGCACTCAGCTTGAAGGAACCCGTAGCTCCTTTTCCTTTAGTCTGTGTGAGAATGCCACTATTCACTGCTGATCGAAGATACTCTTGATAAAGGGTTCATCCGCTCCACGTCGAGTTTATAGTTGGCAGCAATGTACTTTTTGATAGCCTGGAGAGAAGAACCTCCGCGTTCTTTGAGAGAAGTAATGGCAGTGATTACCATTTCGGATACCTTAGGATGTACGGGTGCCGTTCTCGGTTTTTTTCGCTTTTTGTTTGCTCACCTTCTTAGGAGAAGGAGCCGTGGTAGGCGCCGTCGCATCAGCCATTTTTAAAGCTTTTTTATTTATTAATCTTTCTACTCGGTTGAAAAATACGAGCACAAGCACGTGAAGACCTTAAGTAAAGAGAGAGCGGCCGTAATTGAGAGCTTCATCTAACTGAGAGAAGTCAGCTGGGGTCGCCATTTCTCGCGTCTGAACGTATCATCCGGCTGTGTTTGTTCACACAATTCTGGGTTCCTTTTGAGAAGTTTCGAATTTCCAAAATTTTTCCTAAGGTCTACTAAACGAAAGTTCGATCTTTCTTCTATAGATAGGTCTATCCACGATTCGTCAATGGTGGCATTTTTTACCATAAAATCGTGCACCAGTGCGAATGAGAAGCTTCTTTAGGATACAGAAGTTTTTCTAATCGTTTCTCAAGTCACATCATAGAGTGTTTCAAGTAAACAAAACATTTCACATCGAATATCTATATCACACACCCTCAAATGAAAGTAGAGTATTTGTAAGAGAGCATTATATCATCGGAATATCACGTTAGAAACGAGGCAGTCTCTAACACGTCGTCATTTCATTTCATGTTGGGTAGTGCTAAGTGCAAAAGCTTGTTCCACGCTACAAAGAAATTCTCCCGAACAACACAGAAAAGTAGTTTCTATTCCTTATTCAGAAATTGTTTTCGATCCTTATTATCGTAAACAGTGCATTACAAAGAATATTCAAACAGCAAAACGATTACAGGCCACCTAAGCCAGTTTGAAAGCAAACTGGTGAGAGTTCGTGACAAATGAGAAACGAAACTAGTGTTCGTCGATACAATCATATAACACATATTCGATTTCAATAAGATGCCTTGAATCGTTAATTTATTTCTTTTATACTTCCTCTGAAGGTTGATTAATATATATAATATTTATATATATAGAAATAACGATGCAGTTTTGAAACGCAGTGTTCTTGGCTTCGTCGACCTTTCTGACATCATTAATTAAGGAATATTTTATTGTAGAGTCTATGTTTACACACATTTTCGGAGATAGAAAACTTTAGAGTGGTATCTAATAAGCTTGCAAGTTTCATCTTTTGAATAGAAATTAACAATTGAGCAAGACATTCATTCGTCTCTCTAAGTGTATGTGTACTCAATAAGCGTAACGCTTCTTCATTGGCGAGTGTTATTTCTATTAATAAGATAACGGATTTACCCTAACATATTTTATCTACCTGTTTCTCTAAATGATGTATAAAGTAACATGCACACAGAGTAAACTTGGAAATGAACACTAACCAAACAATTCCTAATTAACCGCACTACCAGTTCTTATAACATAAGTTATTTCACTAAAGTTAACTTGCAAAGCATAATGTTTATCCTTAACTTAACAGATATATATATATAACGTTTCCGAGTGAGGGAGGTAGAAATCGTATTGTGTGAAAAGGAGTTAGCTAGTAAGCAATTTGTGTACTTGTACGAGTACTTGAGAGAATTATAAGAAGTACGAAAATGTGGTATCTCTTCATTAGAGGTGGTGGCCCTGAAAAGGGCCGTTTTTTTGTTATAAAGTGAATATTTAACCTCCGAATCCGTACAGAGTGCGACCCTGTCGTTTCAGAGCATACACTACATCCATGGCGGTCACAGTCTTTCTTTTGGCGTGCTCCGTGTAGGTAACAGCATCACGGATTACGTTTTCCAAGAAAACTTTCAAAACACCTCGGGTTTCTTCGTAGATGAGACCAGAGATGCGCTTTACACCGCCTCTGCGAGCTAGACGTCTGATGGCTGGCTTCGTGATACCCTGGATATTGTCTCTGAGAACCTTACGATGACGTTTTGCTCCACCTTTACCGAGACCCTTGCCACCTTTTCCTCTTCCAGACATGGCGTAAATGTAGAAATATTAAAGAATAATCTCTGCTCGAACAGCTCAAAAAACGAAAACAACCACTATCGGTAACACTATATAATCTTAGCGCGGCCCTCTCGGAAAGCTCCTCGTCGCTTAACGTTGAACAGCAAAACTGTGATCATAGAAACTGAAAACATTTATTGAGAACTAACTAAGAACCATCAAAGAAATGTGTTGGATCATATTATTATTTATTTTTACCGAAAACAACTTCCATCTAGATATTCACGAGGTTACTTGGTGGACTGGACAAAATGTACATGTACTTCTCGAAAGGAAATATGTCCCAGCAGAATAACTATGTAAAATAAAATTAAAAATATAAATAAAAATAAAATAAAGATTCTTACACATATCTTTCAGACGATAAGAAAGTACCATCAGTAAGAATTATATTTCATTCGAATATTGGTAACGTATTGCTATACCGTTTTGTTTGAGTATTACAATCCAAAGTTGCTTCAGAAACCAAAAGTGGTGCAAACTAGGATTGAGAATCACAACTCTTTGTCCAATGGCGTCTCGACTCTGCGTCCTGTACAATGATTGGTGGAGCACGACCAATGAGAAGCTCTCTCGAACGGAAAGCGCAAAGTTTGAAAAGATAAACAAAAGCGCCTTGGAACGATGATCATTCTTAGCACGGAAGTCGAAGAGTGTAGTAGGATTGTAGTTCTACGTACGTTTGTAATATAGCACGGACAAAACGAAATTATGGCTCGCACGAAACAAACTGCAAGAAAATCCACGGGCGGAAAAGCACCAAGAAAACAACTGGCCACTAAAGCTGCCCGAAAGAGCGCTCCAGCAACAGGAGGTGTAAAGAAACCTCATCGTTACAGGCCAGGAACAGTAGCCCTCCGTGAAATCCGTCGATACCAGAAGTCAACTGAGCTGCTCATTCGAAAATTACCTTCCAGAGACTGGTGAGAGAAATTGCCCAGGACTTCAAGACTGACCTTAGATTCCAGAGCTCTGCTGTCATGGCTCTTCAGGAGGCCAGTGAGGCGTACTTGGTGGGTCTCTTCGAAGACACTAACCTGTGTGCCATTCACGCAAAGAGAGTGACCATCATGCCGAAAGACATCCAACTCGCACGTAGAATTCGAGGGGAACGAGCCTAAATAGAGAGAGAGGTATTGTAACTTACCCTCGCCAATAAACAAACGGCCCTTTTCAGGGCCACCACATCCTGAACAAAGAGTATGCCATTCGCACACATCACGACTACTTGTACTATGTTAGTAACATACATCTTTTCAAGTTGAATTTGCACGTAAGAAATGCAAGGAGTTGTAGTTTAGCAGCAGCCGTCTTTTCTCTTACGAAAGTTTGTGAGTTAAGTCTTCTTTCGTTTTACTTTATCAAGGAACCTTTAAATTATTACACTTACTCGACGTGCATGAAACAGTTTTCAAAAATTCCTGCATGTTCGATATTTAATCTAGTTATGTGCCTGAGAGAAGTATAAAATTTCATATTACGAAGTTGGTGTGTTTTCTTGTTCTCCTTCGAAATATATTATTGTGCTGCAGAAAATGACGTATTGGTTTGTTTTCATTTTCTCTTTCCGTGTAACGACATCTATGAAGGTAGGTACATTCCTTTCAGGTTAAGAATATTGAAAAGAAATGGCAATAGCTTACGAACTACACATACTACTCAGCTTACTTAGAAAGACGAACATAGTCTGGTTACGACAGTGAACACTGTCAACAACGTATCGTTATGCTGGTATAAGAGAAAACCTAACTGTGACGATCTACTTATATAGCAAGTACTATAATGAATCGTAGTAAAACGTTTTTGTTTTATGATTATTTATTTATTTATGTATTATGGAAGATGGGATAATAAGGTTTGTCGTACACAAGAGACACGCCTTTGTTGCGTGTTCTGTGAAAATTATTAACACGAGATGTATGGCGAAGGAACTGTACTATCTCTCCATCAGGAGGTGGTGGCCCTGAAAAGGGCCGTTTGATATATTGTTAATATTTACCGACTTACTTCTTTTCGGTCTTCTTGGGCAATAAGACAGCCTGAATGTTTGGCAGAACGCCTCCCTGGGCGATAGTAACACCCTGTAGCAACTTGTTGAGTTCTTCGTCATTACGAATGGCAAGTTGCAAGTGACGAGGAATGATCCTAGTCTTCTTGTTATCACGTGCAGCGTTACCTGCTAACCCAAAACTTCAGCAGCCAGGTACTCCAAGACAGCAGCGAGGTAGACGGGTGCTCCAGCTCCTACTCGCTCGGCATAGTTTCCTTTTCGAAGGAGACGATGTATACGCCCGACTGGAAACTGGAGTCCAGCTCTGCTTGAACGGGATTTAGCCTTGGCCTTCACTTTGCCACCTTTGCCTCGCCCAGACATTTTCCCTTAGTTTTCTCTGAAACTAAGAACGAAAAATAGACAGTAAAACACGGTACTCACTATGTGGAATGAATACGTATTGTGACTATTACACTAACTAAACTAAACTAACGTGGCAGGGGTTCAGTTTAGAGAGAGAGAAATCCGAAGAGTTCTTTCTCCAACTAGGGTGTTCAGGAACTTTGTAGTTCCTCTTCGTCCCCTTTCGTGAATTGTTATTAGGATTAAGTGGTGTTTTTTTTATTATTATTATTATTTTAATAAATTAATTATCGTTATTATTCTTGACTTTTTGGGTGGGGAATGTCTCACTAAATGGTCTTTTGGGTGGAGGCAAAGGTGGCAGTGGAAAGAAGGAAAGGTCGGGACCTGTCTCGAAAAGAAAAAGTTGGGTAGATGTGAACATGAATGTAATTCAATCAAGTTCAGATCAAATCAAACGGCCCGATTCTGGGTCTGGCAAAAAGGTTGCCTGGGCTGGGATCTAGAAATCCAATGCCTGAAGATTTTGATGTGGGGGGAAACGGGAGTACCCCGAGAAAACCCACTTTCACACGACAGGCGCCGAAAGTTTTGCCTGTCGTGTGCCCTGTACCTGAAAAAAAAAGGAATTCATGTTAATAACATAGTTTTATGTATTTAAACTCTTTGTTGAGTGGATTGTGATTCTTGAAATATGTTGTATGGTGATATGTATTTTGTTGGTGCACTTGATAATTTGTGTAGTGATGCCGTTAGTTTGTTTCTGTTTTCTGCTTTTCGATAATATTTCAGAGAAAGTTCTGTTATTCTATCTCTTATAGTTGGTAAATTACTAATTTGGTGTAGATAATTTGTTGGTGTAAAAGATGGTAAACTGAATGCGGATTTTAATATTTTGTTTTGTTGCACTTGGATTTTTTGGAGTGTGTTGTTTGACATGTTGTATGTTACTTGACATCCGTACTCTATTAGTGGACGGATGTAAGCCTTGTATATTTGTATAATGGTGTTCGGTGCGCATTTTGATTGTTTACCAGTTATAGTCTTTAGATATGAAATCCTTTTCTTATTGATGAGTGTATATTGTTTATGTGTTTTTCCATGTTAGTTTTGTGTCGAAAGTGACGCCAAGGAATGTGATGTTTTTGCTCATGTTAATGGTTGTGTTTCCAAGTGATAGATTTATTTTTCTAGATTTTTCTTTGCTTCTTTAGTTTTCTATAGAAGGTGATTGCTTGTGTTTTTGTCGGATTTAACACGACCCTCCACTTGTTGCTCCATGTTGAGACGTTGTTTAGTGATTCTTGTACGCGAGACATGGCCATTACTGGGTTTCTGGAGGTGCTCCAGATTGCGATGTCATCTGCGTATTGTGAATTGTGTGTGTATGTTAGATTTGGAAAAGGTATGTCACTGACGAAAATTATGTAAAGAAGTGGAGAGAGGACTGATCCTTGGGGCACTCCTGCCGTTATATTAAATAATTTGGATATGGTTTTATTGACTTTTACTTGTGCTGTTCTATTGGTTAAAAAATTTGAAATCCATTTGACTATCGTAGGATTTATTTGTAGGTGGTTTAGTTTGTATATGATGGCATTGTGCCAAACGCTGTCGAATGCTTTTTTGACATCTAGGAATACCCCGATGGTTACTTGATTGTTGTTGTAAGCTTTGTATATTGATTCGGTGAGTCGTGTGAGGTGATCTGTTGTTTGTCTATTTTTCTGGAGGCATTTTGAGATTCTGGAAGGATGTTGTTTGATTCGCAAAATGGAGGAGACGGTTGAGATAATTCTCTCCATCAGTTTGCCAAGGCAGCTTAACAGACTGATGGGGCGGAAATTATCTGGATTTGTTCTGTTAGTTTGTTTCTTGGGGATCGTTGTTATGATGGCTTTTTTCCATGTGTCAGGGTAATACCCTGTCGCTAATGAAATGTTCATGATGTTTGTGAGGTGTTGTAGTAGGAGAGTGGAACTTTTTTTGAGAATAATATTTGGTATTTGGTCATGTCCGGGGGAAGTGTTCTTCAAGTTTTGATATTAATCTTTAGTTCGGTTATGGTTATTTTTCTATTGATTGAATTTGAGTATGCTTCTAGTGTCTCCGGGAAATCCTGGTGAGAATGAAGCTTGGTTTGCATTTATGTAGTTGTTGACATGGTGTTGGTGTTGTGTGTCGAAATCTACTGAGTTTAAATCGCTAAAAGCGGATTTGTAATAGTCAGCTAATAAGTCAGCTTTCTCTTCGTCCGTCCTTGCGATTTTATTGTTGTGTGTGATGTGTTGTAACATGTGATTTGTGTTTTGTCTGACGCAATACTCTTGAATTTTTCCAGAATTCTTTTGGGTTTTTCTTGGTTTTTTCTAAGTTTTTGCAGAAGTTATGCCAATTGTTTTCTCTGACTTTTTTAATTTCTTGTTTAATTTTTGTATTTGTTCTATTGATTTCTGTTTTAATGTGTGGATCACGTGTGATGTAGTGTATTCGTCGTAATTGTCTGCGTTTGATTATTAGTGCGTGAATTTCTGGTGTTAGAGTCCATTGAATAAGTGATTGTTTTCTTTTGATTTAGGAATTGTGTTTTTTGTGGCTTTCTTTATGGCTTCTGTAATTTGATCAACATATTTGTCTAGTTCTGTTTTGTTGTTTACATGTTCGATTGGGTGGGGTAGGTATGAGTCCAGAGAGGCATTAAAAGTGAGCCAGTCTGTTTCAGTGTAGGTGTATGCGGAAGGAGTCACGTACGCCACAGCCGGGTGGCGCGGGTGAATCATACATGATACGGGGAAGTGGTCGCTGGTGATTTCATCATGCACTTTAAAGTTAGATATTCTATTAACCATGTCCTTGGAGCGATGATGAAATCGAGTACATCATATGAGCCGTTGGCGGCTGAGAAGTGTGTAGGTGTATTGTCATTAATTAAGTGCATTTTATTGCTAGAAATAAAATTTTTTATGCAGGATCCTCTGTGTGTCTCTGTTACCCCTTAATTCTGTGTGCGGTGAATTAAAGTCTCCAATAATAATTGGTTTGGGTTTACGATTAACACATTTTTGAAGGAAGTTAATGTCGATATTTTGGTTGGTGAGCAATATATGGCTAGAATCGGAATAGTTAGCCGGTTGTTAAAGTGTATATTACAAAAAATGGTCTCATTAATGTCAGATTTAAATGAATCTTCTATCGAGATTAGATGCGATATTTTTGTACTAAAGTAAGTTATTATACCTCTGTTGTTTTCTGAGTGAGGTATGTTGTGTGAGATGAACTGGGATTGTGGTGTTTTGTTTCTCTGTGCAAAGTGTTTCTGAAATGATGATTATGTTGGCGTTTATATGTTTGTTTATGTTGTATATTTCTAACCTTTTGTCTTTAAGATTTCCTTGGCAGTTGATGTGTAAGATTTTAATGTGTTGTATCATTGTGTTGTTTTATTTCCCTCGCGTGAATTTTGAGTGAAAGATGGTGTGGTTTCAGGTGAGGGAGGTTAAAATAGTGACTTGCAAGGCTGCAAACAGCCTTGAGTGACTCGTGCCTCGATTCGAATGAGGGGAGATCACTCAATTCTATCAGCATTGCTAGCAAGTTTGTGGTGAAATCTGTTGGGTTAAATGCTTGTGTTGTTTTTGGGCGTGTTACGTCCGCGTAAGTACGTGTTGGTTGAGGTTGAGCGTGTTTGATTTGCGAGTCGGTTGGAGTTGGTAGTAAAGGTTGTTTGGTGTTGTTTTGGTAGCCGTGGGTTTGATTATTGATGTTCGTGGTTTTGAAAAGGAATCTGTTACGTATTTGGGTGTATTTGGGGCAGCCTTTGTAACTGGCTGCGTGGGGTCTCTGACAGTTGGCGCATCTAACTTGGTTACGCTCGTTAGGACACTGAGCGACCTCGTGAGATCCGCCACATCTGACACATCTATCCTTGGCCATACAATTAGTTTTGTGTGTCCGAACCGTTGACATTTGTAGCATTGGATTATTGGTTTTGATGTGTCTTTTCCGGTTCGGTCGTGTGTCTTTGAAAAATAAAAGCAACCGTTTTAATAATTTTTCTTGATCGTCTTTTTTGTTGACGGTTACCTTGATCAGTGGCGTTTTTTGTTTCGTTCTGAATGAGATGATTCTGTTCGATGATGCAATGTCAAAGCCTTGAGTTGTTAATTCTTCAGTGATTTCATGATCTTCAATGTCGAAATCGACACCTCTGATTATGACTGTTAGTTTTGGTGTGTTTGTTTTGGTGTTGTAATGGTGGCTTGAACACCGAAGGCATCCTTGGGCCAGTGGGCCAAAATATGCGCAAACTCTTGAGGTTCGGTACATTTAATCATGATTCTTCCATTAGGAAGACGTTTGATGTCTTTAAACTGAATGCCCGGGTAATAGGACCTCAGTTGATTGACAATCTGTGGAATGCGTGTTGTTTTGTTTACTCCTTCGATGAACAGAGTTGGGATTCTGTAGTTAGGAGAATTGTTTGTTTGTGTGACAGTGATGGTGTTCTCAGAATTAGTGGCGATGGTGGTGTTGTTTGTATTCAAGTAATTATTGTTAGAGCAAGTGGCTTTGTCTTCGTTAACATGGGTTATGTTATTAATACATTGATTTTAGAACTATTATTAGCGTCGTTAAGGTTAGGGTTAGTAGCATAGTCAGAAACTATACTTACCATGTCCTTTTCTTCTTCTTCTTCAGCCTCCTCTTGTTGGATGTCTCGTTTGTTTCATGGGATTCTGGTCTTCGTGATTCTTCACCTCCTGAGTTTTCACCTTCGGAACTCTCAGTCGAACTACTCAGTGATTCAGAGGCTGGTCCTTCAATAGCTCTATTCAGCATATCCATGATCTCGTCGTTGGAAAGGGCTTTTCCGTTGGATCTTGTCACTATCTTCTTTCTCTTCATACTGTTTTACTAGTCCTGATAAGGACTAAGGGGTAACCTTTTTAGTAAAACTTTTATGCACTTCACAGGATAATTTAGTCTTCAATGCACTTGTCTCGCAGCTCTTGACTTGCACGTCTGCTCTGCTTGACGGCGACCTTGAAACTCCGCTAAACTTGGGCAACTAAACTAAACTAACGTGGCAGGGGTTCAGTTTAGAGAGAGAGAAACCGAAGAGTTCTCTCCAACTGGGGTGTTCAGGAACTTTGTAGTTCCTCTTCGTCCCCTTTCGTGGATTGTTATTAGGATTAAGTGGTGGTTTTTTTTTTATTATTATTATTTTAATAAATTAATTATCGTTATTATTCTTGACTTTTTGGGTGAGGAATGTCTCACTAAATGGTCTTTTGGGTGGAGGCAAAGGTAGCAGTGGAAAGAAGGAAAGGTCGGGACCTGTCTCGAAAAGAAAAAGTTGGGTAGATGTGAACATGAATGTAATTCATTCAAGTTCAGATCAAATCAAACGGCCCGATTCTGGGTCTGGCAAAAAGGTTGCCTGGGCTGGGATCTAGAAATCCAATGCCTGAAGATTTTGATGTGGGGGGAAACGGGAGTACCCCGAGAAAACCCACTTTCACACGACAGGCGCCGAAAGTTTTGCCTGTCGTGTGCCCTGTACCTGAAAAAAAAAAAAAAAAAAGGAATTCATGTTAATAACATAGTTTTTATGTATTTAAACTCTTTGTTGAGTGGATTGTGATTCTTGAAATATGTTGTATGGTGATATGTATTTTGTTGGTGCACTTGATAATTTGTGTAGTGATGCCGTTAGTTTGTTTCTGTTTTCTGCTTTTCGATAATATTTCATAGAAAGTTCTGTTATTCTATCTCTTATAGTTGGTAAATTACTAATTTGGTGTAGATAATTTGTTGGTGTAAAAGATGGTAAACTGAATGCGGATTTTAATATTTTGTTTTGTTGCACTTGGATTTTTTGGAGTGTGTTGTTTGACATGTTGTATGTTACTTGACATCCGTACTCTATTAGTGGACGGATGTAAGCCTTGTATATTTGTATAATGGTGTTCGGTGCGCATTTTGATTGTTTACCAGTTATAGTCTTTAGATATGAAATCCTTTTTCTTATTGATGAGTGTATATTGTTTATGTGTTTTTTCCATGTTAGTTTTGTGTCGAAAGTGACGCCAAGGAATGTGATGTTTTGCTCATGTTGATGGTTGTGTTTCCAAGTGATAGATTTATTTTTCTAGATTTTTCCTTTGCTTCTTTAGTTTTCTATAGAAGGTGATTGCTTGTGTTTTTGTCGGATTTAACACGACCCTCCACTTGTTGCTCCATGTTGAGACGTTGTTTAGTGATTCTTGTACGCGAGACATGGCCATTACTGGGTTTCTGGAGGTGCTCCAGATTGCGATGTCATCTGCGTATTGTGAATTGTGTGTGTATGTTAGATTTGGAAAAGGTATGTCACTGACGAAAATTATGTAAAGAAGTGGAGAGAGGACTGATCCTTGGGGCACTCCTGCCGTTATATTAAATAATTTGGATATGGTTTTATTGACTTTACTTGTGCTGTTCTATTGGTTAAAAAATTTGAAATCCATTTGACTATCGTAGGATTTATTTGTAGGTGGTTTAGTTTGTATATGATGGCATTGTGCCAAACGCTGTCGAATGCTTTTTTGACATCTAGGAATACCCCGATGGTTACTTGATTGTTGTTGTAAGCTTTGTATATTGATTCGGTGAGTCGTGTGAGGTGATCTGTTGTTTGTCTATTTTTCTGGAGGCATTTTGAGATTCTGGAAGGATGTTGTTTGATTCGCAAAAAATGGAGGAGACGGTTGGAGATAATTCTCTCCATCAGTTTGCCAAGGCAGCTTAACAGACTGATGGGGCGGAAATTATCTGGATTTGTTCTGTTAGTTTGTTTCTTGGGGATCGTTGTTATGATGGCTTTTTTCCATGTGTCAGGGTAATACCCTGTCGCTAATGAAATGTTCATGATGTTTGTGAGGTGTTGTAGTAGGAGAGTGGAACTTTTTTTGAGAATAATATTTGGTATTTGGTCATGTCCGGGGGAAGTGTTCTTCAAGTTTTTGATATTAATCTTTAGTTCGGTTATGGTTATTTTTCTATTGATTGAATTTGAGTATGCTTCTAGTGTCTCCGGGAAATCCTGGTGAGAATGAAGCTTGGTTTGCATTTATGTAGTTGTTGACATGTTGTTGGTGTTGTGTGTCGAAATCTACTGAGTTTAAATCGCTAAAAGCGGATTTGTAATAGTCAGCTAATAAGTCAGCTTTCTCTTCGTCCGTCCTTGCGATTTTATTGTTGTGTGTGATGTGTTGTAACATGTGATTTGTGTTTTGTCTGACGCAATACTCTTGAATTTTTCCAGAATTCTTTTGGGTTTTCTTGGTTTTTCTAAGTTTTGCAGAAGTTATGCCAATTGTTTTCTCTGACTTTTTTTAATTTCTTGTTTAATTTTTGTATTTGTTCTATTGATTTCTGTTTTAATGTGTGGATCACGTGTGATGTAGTGTATTCGTCGTAATTGTCTGCGTTTGATTATTAGTGCGTGAATTTCTGGTGTTAGAGTCCATTGAATAAGTGATTGTTTTCTTTTGATTTAGGAATTGTGTTTTTGTGGCTTTCTTTATGGCTTCTGTAATTTGATCTACATATTTGTCTAGTTCTGTTTTGTCGTTTACATGTCTGATTGGGTGGGGTAGGTATGAGTCCAGAGAGGCATTAAAAGTGAGCCAGTCTGTTTCAGTGTAGGTGTATGCGGAAGGAGTCACGTACGCCACAGCCGGGTGGCGCGGGTGAATCATACATGATACGGGGAAGTGGTCGCTGGTGATTTCATCATGCACTTTAAAGTTAGATATTCTATTAACCATGTCCTTTGGAGCGATGATGAAATCGAGTACATCATATGAGCCGTTGGCGGCTGAGAAGTGTGTAGGTGTATTGTCATTAATTAAGTGCATTTTATTGCTAGAAATAAAATTTTTTATGCAGGATCCTCTGCGTGTGTCTCTGTTACCCCTTAATTCTGTGTGCGGTGAATTAAAGTCTCCAATAATAATTGGTTTGGGTTTACGATTAACACATTTTTCAAGGAAAAAACTTGGGCAAAATTCAGTCAGCGTTTAAATTGCGCGCTGCAGGATTGAAAAGTAGCCAATAGCATTTTGGTTTGCGAATTCGATAGCTGTCGCGAGAAGCGCGGCCGTCACAGGCGACTCAATATATCTCGTTCAATCCTACAAAGTTGATAAAACTAAGTGAGTGAACAGTGTAATAGTCAAAATCTTCAGGCATTGGATTTCTAGATCCCAGTCCAGGCAACCTTTTTGCCAGACCCAGAATCGGGCCGTTTGATTTGATCTGAACTTGAATGAATTACATTCATGTTCACATCTACCCAACTTTTTCTTTTCGAGACAGGTCCCGACCTTTCCTTCTTTCCACTGCTACCTTTGCCTCCACCCAAAAGACCATTTAGTGAGACATTCCTCACCCAAAAAGTCAAGAATAATAACGATAATTAATTTATTAAAATAATAATAATAAAAAAAAACCCACCACTTAATCCTAATAACAATCCACGAAAGGGGACGAAGAGGAACTACAAAGTTCCTGAACACCCCAGTTGAGAGAGAACTCTTCGGATTTCTCTCTCTCTAAACTGAACCCCTGCCACGTTAGTTTAGTTTTAGTTTAGTGTAATAGTCACAATACGTATTCATTCCACATAGTGAGTACCGTGTTTTACTGTCTATTTTCGTTCTTAGTTTCAGAGAAAAAACTAAGGGAAAATGTCTCAAGTGAGGCAAAGGTGGCAAAGTGAAGGCTAAGGCTAAATCCCGTTCAAGCAGAGCTGGACTCAGTTTCCAGTCGGCGTATACATCGTCTCCTTCGAAAAGGAAACTATGCCGAGCGAGTAGGAGCTGGAGCACCCGTCTACCTCGCTGCTGTCTTGGAGTACCTGGCTGCTGAAGTTTTGGAGTTAGCAGGTAACGCTGCACGTGATAACAAGAAGACTAGGATCATTCCTCGTCACTTGCAACTTGCCATTCGTAATGACGAAGAACTCAACAAGTTGCTACAGGGTGTTACTATCGCCCAGGGAGGGCGTTCTGCCAAACATTCAGGCTGTCTTATTGCCCAAGAAGACCGAAAAGAAGTAAGTCGGTAAATATTAACAATATATCAAACGGCCCTTTTCAGGGCCACCACCTCCTGATGGAGAGATAGTACAGTTCCTTCGCCATACATCTCGTGTTAATAATTTTCACAGAACACGCAACAAAAGGCGTGTCTCTTGTGTACGACAAACCTTATTATCCCATCTTCCATAATACATAAATGGAGAGAATTATCTCCAACCGTCTCCTCCATTTTTGCGAATCAAACAACATCCTTCCAGAATCTCAAAATGCCTCCAGAAAAAATAGACAAACAACAGATCACCTCACACGACTCACCGAATCAATATACAAAGCTTACAACAACAATCAAGTAACCATCGGGGTATTCCTAGATGTCAAAAAAGCATTCGACAGCGTTTGGCACAATGCCATCATATACAAACTAAACCACCTACAAATAAATCCTACGATAGTCAAATGGATTTCAAATTTTTTTAACCAATAGAACAGCACAAGTAAAAGTCAATAAAACCATATCCAACTTATTTAATATAACGGCAGGAGTGCCCCAAGGATCAGTCCTCTCTCCACTTCTTTACATAATTTTCGTCAGTGACATACCTTTTCCAAATCTAACATACACACACAATTCACAATACGCAGATGACATCGCAATCTGGAGCACCTCCAGAAACCCAGTAATGGCCATGTCTCGCGTACAAGAATCACTAAACAACGTCTCAACATGGAGCAACAAGTGGAGGGTCGTGTTAAATCCGACAAAAAACACAAGCAATCACCTTCTATAGAAAACTAAAGAAGCAAAGAAAAAATCTAGAAAAATAAATCTATCACTTGGAAACACAACCATCAACATGAGCAAAACATCACATTCCTTGGCGTCACTTTCGACACAAAACTAACATGGAAAAACACATAAACAATATACACTCATCAATAAGAAAAAGGATTTCATATCTAAAGACTATAACTGGTAAACAATCAAAATGTGCACCGAACACCATTATACAAATATATATAGCTTACATCCGTCCACTAATAGAGTACGGATGTCAAGTAACATACAACATGTCAAACAACACACCCAAAAAAATCCAAGTGCAACAAAACAAAATATTAAAATCCGCATTCAGTTTACCATCTTTTACACCAACAAATTATCTACACCAAATTAGTAATTTACCAACTATAAGAGATAGAATAACAGAACTTTCTATGAAATATTATCGAAAAGCAGAAAACAGAAACAAACTAACGGCATCACTACACAAATTATCAAGTGCACCAACAAAATACATATCACCATACAACATATTTCAAGAATCACAATCCACTCAACAAAGAGTCTAAATACATAAAAACTATGTTATTAACATGAATTCCTTTTTTTTTCAGGTACAGGGCACACGACAGGCAAAACTTTCGGCGCCTGTCGGGTGAAAGTGGGTTTTCTCGGGGTACTCCCGTTTCCCCCCACATCAAAATCTTCAGGCATTGGATTTCTAGATCCCAGCCCAGGCAACCTTTTTGCCAGACCCAGAATCGGGCCGTTTGATTTGATCTGAACTTGAATGAATTACATTCATGTTCACATCTACCCAACTTTTTCTTTTCGAGACAAGTCCCGACCTTTCCTTCTTTCCACTGCCTCCTTTGCCTCCACCCAAAAGACCATTTAGTGAGACATTCCCCACCCAAAATGTCAAAGAATAATAACGATAATTAATTTATTAAAATAATAATAATAATAAAAAAACCACCACTTAATCCTAATAACAATTCACGAAAGGGGACGAAGAGGAACTACAAAGTTCCTGAACACCCCAGTTGGAGGGAGAACTCTTCGGATTTCTCTCTCTCTAAACTGAACCCCTGCCACGTTAGTTTAGTTTTAGTTTAGTGTAATAGTCACAATACGTATTCATTCCACATAGTGAGTACCGTGTTTTACTGTCTATTTTTCGTTCTTAGTTTCAGAGAAAAAACTAAGGGAAAATGTCTGGGCGAGGCAAAGGTGGCAAAGTGAAGGCCAAGGCTAAATCCCGTTCAAGCAGAGCTGGACTCCAGTTTCCAGTCGGGCGTATACATCGTCTCCTTCGAAAAGGAAACTATGCCGAGCGAGTAGGAGCTGGAGCACCCGTCTACCTCGCTGCTGTCTTGGAGTACCTGGCTGCTGAAGTTTTGGAGTTAGCAGGTAACGCTGCACGTGATAACAAGAAGACTAGGATCATTCCTCGTCACTTGCAACTTGCCATTCGTAATGACGAAGAACTCAACAAGTTGCTACAGGGTGTTACTATCGCCCAGGGAGGCGTTCTGCCAAACATTCAGGCTGTCTTATTGCCCAAGAAGACCGAAAAGAAGTAAGTCGGTAAATATTAACAATATATCAAACGGCCCTTTTCAGGGCCACCACCTCCTGATGGAGAGATAGTACAGTTCCTTCGCCATACATCTCGTGTTAATAATTTTCACAGAACACGCAACAAAAGGCGTGTCTCTTGTGTACGACAAACCTTATTATCCCATCTTCCATAATACATAAATGGAGAGAATTATCTCCAACCGTCTCCTCCATTTTTGCGAATCAAACAACATCCTTCCAGAATCTCAAAATGCCTCCAGAAAAAATAGACAAACAACAGATCACCTCACACGACTCACCGAATCAATATACAAAGCTTACAACAACAATCAAGTAACCATCGGGGTATTCCTAGATGTCAAAAAAGCATTCGACAGCGTTTGGCACAATGCCATCATATACAAACTAAACCACCTACAAATAAATCCTACGATAGTCAAATGGATTTCAAATTTTTTAACCAATAGAACAGCACAAGTAAAAGTCAATAAAACCATATCCAACTTATTTAATATAACGGCAGGAGTGCCCCAAGGATCAGTCCTCTCCACTTCTTTACATAATTTTCGTCAGTGACATACCTTTTCCAAATCTAACATACACACACAATTCACAATACGCAGATGACATCGCAATCTGGAGCACCTCCAGAAACCCAGTAATGGCCATGTCTCGCGTACAAGAATCACTAAACAACGTCTCAACATGGAGCAACAAGTGGAGGGTCGTGTTAAATCCGACAAAAACACAAGCAATCACCTTCTATAGAAAACTAAAGAAGCAAAGAAAAAATCTAGAAAAAATAAATCTATCACTTGGAAACACAACCATCAACATGAGCAAAACATCACATTCCTTGGCGTCACTTTCGACACAAAACTAACATGGAAAAAACACATAAACAATATACACTCATCAATAAGAAAAGGATTTCATATCTAAAGACTATAACTGGTAAACAATCAAAATGTGCACCGAACACCATTATACAAATATACAAGGCTTACATCCGTCCACTAATAGAGTACGGATGTCAAGTAACATACAACATGTCAAACAACACACCCAAAAAAATCCAAGTGCAACAAAACAAAATATTAAAATCCGCATTCAGTTTACCATCTTTTACACCAACAAATTATCTACACCAAATTAGTAATTTACCAACTATAAGAGATAGAATAACAGAACTTTCTATGAAATATTATCGAAAAGCAGAAAACAGAAACAAACTAACGGCATCACTACACAAATTATCAAGTGCACCAACAAAATACATATCACCATACAACATATTTCAAGAATCACAATCCACTCAACAAAGAGTCTAAATACATAAAAACTATGTTATTAACATGAATTCCTTTTTTTTCAGGTACAGGGCACACGACAGGCAAAACTTTCGGCGCCTGTCGGGTGAAAGTGGGTTTTCTCGGGGTACTCCCGTTTCCCCCCACATCAAAATCTTCAGGCATTGGATTTCTAGATCCCAGCCCAGGCAACCTTTTTGCCAGACCCAGAATCGGGCCGTTTGATTTGATCTGAACTTGAATGAATTACATTCATGTTCACATCTACCCAACTTTTTCTTTTCGAGACAAGTCCCGACCTTTCCTTCTTTCCACTGCCTCCTTTGCCTCCACCCAAAAGACCATTTAGTGAGACATTCCCCACCCAAAATGTCAAAGAATAATAACGATAATTAATTTATTAAAATAATAATAATAATAAAAAAACCACCACTTAATCCTAATAACAATTCACGAAAGGGGACGAAGAGGAACTACAAAGTTCCTGAACACCCCAGTTGGAGAGAGAACTCTTCGGATTTCTCTCTCTCTAAACTGAACCCCTGCCACGTTAGTTTAGTTTAGTTTAGTTTAGTTTAGTGTAATAGTCGGTCGAAGTTTCAAGGTCGCCGTCAAGCAGAGCAGACGTGCAAGTCAAGAGCTGCGAGACAAGTGCATTGAAGACTAAATTATCCTGTGAAGTGCATAAAGTTTTACTAAAAAAGGTTACCCCTTAGTCCTTATCAGGACTAGTAAAACAGTATGAAGAGAAAGAAGATAGTGACAAGATCCAACGGAAAAGCCCTTTCCAACGACGAGATCATGGATATGCTGAATAGAGCTATTGAAGGACCAGCCTCTGAATCACTGAGTAGTTCGACTGAGAGTTCCGAAGGTGAAAACTCAGGAGGTGAAGAATCACGAAGACCAGAATCCCATGAAACAAACGAGACATCCAACAAGAGGAGGCTGAAGAAGAAGAAGAAAAAGGACATGGTAAGTATAGTTTCTGACTATGCTACTAACCCTAACCTTAACGACGCTAATAATAATTCTAAAAATCAAAGTATTAATAACATAACCCATGTTAACGAAGACAAAGCCACTTGCTCTAACAATAATTACTTGAATACAAACAACACCACCATCGCCACTAATTCTGAGAACACCATCACTGTCACACAAACAAACAATTCTCCTAACTACAGAATCCCAACTCTGTTCATCGAAGGAGTAAACAAAACAACACGCATTCCACAGATTGTCAATCAACTGAGGTCCTATTACCCGGGCATTCAGTTTAAAGACATCAAACGTCTTCCTAATGGAAGAATCATGATTAAATGTACCGAACCTCAAGAGTTTGCGCATATTTTGGCCCACTGGCCCAAGGATGCCTTCGGTGTTCAAGCCACCATCACAACACCAAAACAAACACACCAAAACTAACAGTCATAATCAGAGGTGTCGATTTCGACATTGAAGATCATGAAATCACTGAAGAATTAACAACTCAAGGCTTTGACATTGCATCATCGAACAGAATCATCTCATTCAGAACGAAACAAAAACGCCACTGATCAAGGTAACCGTCAACAAAAAGACGATCAAGAAAAATTATTAAAAACGGTTGCTTTTATTTTTCAAAGACACACGACCGAACCGGAAAAGACACATCAAAAACCAATAATCCAATGCTACAAATGTCAACGGTTCGGACACACAAAAACTAATTGTATGGCCAAGGATAGATGTGTCAGATGTGGCGGATCTCACGAGGTCGCTCAGTGTCCTAACGAGCGTAACCAAGTTAGATGCGCCAACTGTCAGGCTCCCCACGCAGCCAGTTACAAAGGCTGCCCCAAATACACCCAAATACGTAACAGATTCCTTTTCAAAACCACGAACATCAATAATCAAACCCACGGCTACCAAAACAACACCAAACAACCTTTACTACCAACTCCAACCGACTCGCAAATCAAACACGCTCAACCTCAACCAACACGTACTTACGCGGACGTAACACGCCCAAAAAACAACACAAGCATTTAACCCAACAGATTTCACCACAAACTTGCTAGCAATGCTGATAGAATTGAGTGATCTCCCCTCATTCGAATCGAGGCACGAGTCACTCAAGGCTGTTTGCAGCCTTGCAAGTCACTATTTTAACCTCCCTCACCTGAAACCACACCATCTTTCACTCAAAATTCACGCGAGGGAAATAAAACAACACAATGATACAACACATTAAAATCTTACACATCAACTGCCAAGGAAATCTTAAAGACAAAGGATAGAAATATACAACATAAACAAACATATAAACGCCAACATAATCATCATTTCAGAAACACTTTGCACAGAGAAACAAAACACCACAATCCCCAGTTCATCTCACACAACATACCTCACTCAGAAAACAACAGAGGTATAATAACTTACTTTAGTACAAAAATATCGCATCTAATCTCGATAGAAGATTCATTTAAATCTGACATTAATGAGACCATTTTTTGTAATATACACTTTAACAACCGGCTAACTATTCCGATTCTAGCCATATATTGCTCACCAACCAAAAAATATCGACATTAACTTCCTTCAAAATGTGTTAATCGTAAACCCAAACCAATTATTATTGGAGACTTTAATTCACCGCACACAGAATTAAGGGGTAACAGAGACACACGCAGAGGATCCTGCATAAAAAATTTTATTTCTAGCAATAAAATGCACTTAATTAATGACAATACACCTACACACTTCTCAGCCGCTAACGGCTCATATGATGTACTCGATTTCATCATCGCACCCAAGGACATGGTTAATAGAATATCTAACTTTAAAGTGCATGATGAAATCACCAGTGACCACTTCCCCGTGTCATGTATGATTCATCCGCGCCACCCGGCTGTGGCGTACGTGACTCCTTCCGCATACACCTACACTGAAACAGACTGGCTCACTTTTAATGCCTCTCTGGACTCATATCTACCCCACCCAATCGAACATGTAAACAACAAAACAGAACTAGACAAATATGTTGATCAAATTACAGAAGCCATAAAGAAAGCCACAAAAAACACAATTCCTAAATCAAAAAGAAAACAATCACTTATTCAATGGACTCTAACACCAGAAATTCACGCACTAATAATCAAACGCAGACAATTACGACGAATACACTACATCACACGTGATCCACACATTAAAACAGAAATCAATAGAACAAATACAAAAATTAAACAAGAAATTAAAAAAGTCAGAGAAAACAATTGGCATAACTTCTGCAAGAACTTAGAAAACCAAGAAAAATCCAAAAGAATTCTGGAAAAAATTCAAGAGTATTGCGTCAGACAAAACACAAATCACATGTTACAACACATCACACACAACAATAAAATCGCAAGGACGGACGAAGAGAAAGCTGACTTATTAGCTGACTATTACAAATCCGCTTTTAGCGATTTAAACTCAGTAGATTTCGACACACAACACCAACACCATGTCAACAACTACATAAATGCAAACCAAGCTTCATTCTCACCAGGATTTCCCGGAGAGACACTAGAAGCATACTCAAATTCAATCAATAGAAAATAACCATAACCGAACTAAAGATTAATATCAAAACTTGAAGAACACTTCCCCCGGACATGACCAAATACCAAATATTATTCTCAAAAAAAGTTCCACTCTCCTACTACAACACCTCACAAACATCATGAACATTTCATTAGCGACAGGGTATTACCCTGACACATGGAAAAAAGCCATCATAACAACGATCCCCAAGAAACAAACTAACAGAACAAATCCAGATAATTTCCGCCCCATCAGTCTGTTAAGCTGCCTTGGCAAACTGATGGAGAGAATTATCTCCAACCGTCTCCTCCATTTTTTGCGAATCAAACAACATCCTTCCAGAATCTCAAAATGCCTCCAGAAAAAATAGACAAACAACAGATCACCTCACACGACTCACCGAATCAATATACAAAGCTTACAACAACAATCAAGTAACCATCGGGGTATTCCTAGATGTCAAAAAAGCATTCGACAGCGTTTGGCACAATGCCATCATATACAAACTAAACCACCTACAAATAAATCCTACGATAGTCAAATGGATTTCAAATTTTTTAACCAATAGAACAGCACAAGTAAAAGTCAATAAAACCATATCCAAATTATTTAATATAACGGCAGGAGTGCCCCAAGGATCAGTCCTCTCTCCACTTCTTTACATAATTTTCGTCAGTGACATACCTTTTCCAAATCTAACATACACACACAATTCACAATACGCAGATGACATCGCAATCTGGAGCACCTCCAGAAACCCAGTAATGGCCATGTCTCGCGTACAAGAATCACTAAACAACGTCTCAACATGGAGCAACAAGTGGAGGGTCGTGTTAAATCCGACAAAAACACAAGCAATCACCTTCTATAGAAAACTAAAGAAGCAAAGAAAAATCTAGAAAAATAAATCTATCACTTGGAAACACAACCATCAACATGAGCAAAACATCACATTCCTTGGCGTCACTTTCGACACAAAACTAACATGGAAAAACACATAAACAATATACACTCATCAATAAGAAAAGGATTTCATATCTAAAGACTATAACTGGTAAACAATCAAAATGCGCACCGAACACCATTATACAAATATACAAGGCTTACATCCGTCCACTAATAGAGTACGGATGTCAAGTAACATACAACATGTCAAACAACACACTCCAAAAAATCCAAGTGCAACAAAACAAAATATTAAAATCCGCATTCAGTTTACCATCTTTTACACCAACAAATTATCTACACCAAATTAGTAATTTACCAACTATAAGAGATAGAATAACAGAACTTTCTCTGAAATATTATCGAAAAGCAGAAAACAGAAACAAACTAACGGCATCACTACACAAATTATCAAGTGCACCAACAAAATACATATCACCATACAACATATTTCAAGAATCACAATCCACTCAACAAAGAGTTTAAATACATAAAACTATGTTATTAACATGAATTCCTTTTTTTTTCAGGTACAGGGCACACGACAGGCAAAACTTTCGGCGCCTGTCGTGTGAAAGTGGGTTTTCTCGGGGTACTCCCGTTTCCCCCCACATCAAAATCTTCAGGCATTGGATTTCTAGATCCCAGCCCAGGCAACCTTTTTGCCAGACCCAGAATCGGGCCGTTTGATTTGATCTGAACTTGAATGAATTACATTCATGTTCACATCTACCCAACTTTTTCTTTTCGAGACAGGTCCCGACCTTTCCTTCTTTCCACTGCTACCTTTGCCTCCACCCAAAAGACCATTTAGTGAGACATTCCCCACCCAAAAAGTCAAGAATAATAACGATAATTAATTTATTAAAATAATAATAATAAAAAAAAAACCCACCACTTAATCCTAATAACAATCCACGAAAGGGGACGAAGAGGAACTACAAAGTTCCTGAACACCCCAGTTGGAGAGAGAACTCTTCGGATTTCTCTCTCTCTAAACTGAACCCCTGCCACGTTAGTTTAGTTTAGTGTAATAGTCACAATACGTATTCATTCCACATAGTGAGTACCGTGTTTTACTGTCTATTTTTCGTTCTTAGTTTCAGAGAAAAACTAAGGGAAAATGTCTGGGCGAGGCAAAGGTGGCAAAGTGAAGGCCAAGGCTAAATCCCGTTCAAGCAGAGCTGGACTCCAGTTTCCAGTCGGGCGTATACATCGTCTCCTTCGAAAAGGAAACTATGCCGAGCGAGTAGGAGCTGGAGCACCCGTCTACCTCGCTGCTGTCTTGGAGTACCTGGCTGCTGAAGTTTTGGAGTTAGCAGGTAACGCTGCACGTGATAACAAGAAGACTAGGATCATTCCTCGTCACTTGCAACTTGCCATTCGTAATGACGAAGAACTCAACAAGTTGCTACAGGGTGTTACTATCGCCCAGGGAGGCGTTCTGCCAAACATTCAGGCTGTCTTATTGCCCAAGAAGACCGAAAAGAAGTAAGTCGGTAAATATTAACAATATATCAAACGGCCCTTTTCAGGGCCACCACCTCCTGATGGAGAGATAGTACAGTTCCTTCGCCATACATCTCGTGTTAATAATTTTCACAGAACACGCAACAAAAGGCGTGTCTCTTGTGTACGACAAACCTTATTATCCCATCTTCCATAATACATAAATAAATAAATAATCATAAAACAAAAACGTTTTACTACGATTCATTATAGTACTTGCTATATAAGTAGATCGTCACAGTTAGGTTTTCTCTTATACCAGCATAACGATACGTTGTTGACAGTGTTCACTGTCGTAACCAGACTATGTTCGTCTTTCTAAGTAAGCTGAGTAGTATGTGTAGTTCGTAAGCTATTGCCATTTCTTTTCAATATTCTTAACCTGAAAGGAATGTACCTACCTTCATAGATGTCGTTACACGGAAAGAGAAAATGAAAACAAACCAATACGTCATTTTCTGCAGCACAATAATATATTTCGAAGGAGAACAAGAAAACACACCAACTTCGTAATATGAAATTTTATACTTCTCTCCAGGCACATAACTAGATTAAATATCGAACATGCAGGAATTTTTGAAAACTGTTTCATGCACGTCGAGTAAGTGTAATAATTTAAAAGGTTCCTTGATAAAGTAAAACGAAAGAAGACTTAACTCACAAACTTTCGTAAGAGAAAAGACGGCTGCTGCTAAACTACAACTCCTTGCATTTCTTACGTGCAAATTCAACTTGAAAAGATGTATGTTACTAACATAGTACAAGTAGTCGTGATGTGTGCGAATGGCATACTCTTTGTTCAGGATGTGGTGGCCCTGAAAAGGGCCGTTTGTTTATTGGCGAGGGTAAGTTACAATACCTCTCTCTCTATTTAGGCTCGTTCCCCTCGAATTCTACGTGCGAGTTGGATGTCTTTCGGCATGATGGTCACTCTCTTTGCGTGAATGGCACACAGGTTAGTGTCTTCGAAGAGACCCACCAAGTACGCCTCACTGGCCTCCTGAAGAGCCATGACAGCAGAGCTCTGGAATCTAAGGTCAGTCTTGAAGTCCTGGGCAATTTCTCTCACCAGTCTCTGGAAAGGTAATTTTCGAATGAGCAGCTCAGTTGACTTCTGGTATCGACGGATTTCACGGAGGGCTACTGTTCCTGGCCTGTAACGATGAGGTTTCTTTACACCTCCTGTTGCTGGAGCGCTCTTTCGGGCAGCTTTAGTGGCCAGTTGTTTTCTTGGTGCTTTTCCGCCCGTGGATTTTCTTGCAGTTTGTTTCGTGCGAGCCATAATTTCGTTTTGTCCGTGCTATATTACAAACGTACGTAGAACTACAATCCTACTACACTCTTCGACTTCCGTGCTAAGAATGATCATCGTTCCAAGTTTGACTGTGTGGGTATTTGGGTATTGATGTTGTTAAATACCCAGGAGGGTCAGGTACATTTGACCTCTTCCTCCCTCCCGAACGATTATAGCGTCTGTCTTTAGGGTTTTTTTTTTTGTTTTTTTTTTTAAAGCTTTGGGCCAGAGTAAAAGTATAACATCATACTCAGGTCCATTTCAGGGCTCAGTCCATGCATGGACGAACAAGAAGTTTTTTTTTTTTTTTCCATTTAATTTTTTTTTTTTTTGTATTTTCATATATATATATATTTTTTTTGTATTTTTTCTCCTTTTTCTCGATTGAGAGAATGCTACTACTACTTGTAGTAACACAAACACTCACACAGAAAAGAAAGTAATAATAATTATTATTATTCAATACTTGAATAATAATTCAAAAAGAGAAGAAAATAAAAATAATAATAATGATTAAAAAAAAAAGAAAATAATAATTATAAAAATAAAAAGAAACAAGGACTAAGTGTCTAGTGCATAGTGGCCAGCTTGTGTTACATTTCTTAAATATATGTTAAAAGGGGAGAGGTATTTAGTACCATTTACATCATGTACGTGATATCTGTCGAGATCACACATTAAGTCATTTTTGTGCCAATTCTTATTGAAATATTTTAGAGAATTATGCAAGAGTCTTTCAGCTATTGTATCTATGTTTGCATACTTGTGCATGAATGTGGTTGAGGTGCTACGTGGTACTTTGTATGCTGAAGTTAGTACAGAATTTTGTATACGTTGAAGTTTCTGTACATGTGTGGGTGCTATGTTAATCCAGGCAGGTGATGCATATTCTATTGTTGGTCTAATGTACGTTTTGTAGATTTTAAGTATGTTGTCTGGTGATGTTCCTTGGATTTTACCTGAAAGACTTCTTGCATAGTTTGCTCTTTTCCAGATTCGTATCAGTACATTTTTAATATGTGGTAGCCACGTTAATTTTGAGTCATAGGTTAGACCTAGAAATTTAGCAGAAGTAGCAGTCAGTAAAAGTGATCCATTCATATAGAGTTTTGGTGGATCTTTTTTCAGCTTATTCAGTCTGCTGAATACTATGACTTGGGTTTTTGGAATATTAATTTTGATTCTGTATTTCTGGCAGTATTCTTCGATGTTATTTAGGACTGGTTGTAGGTTCGTTGCTGCTATTGACGGAGTGGGGCACTTTTCCAGACTGCTACATCGTCAGCGAACTGTGATGCATAACCTAAATTTAGGTCCGACAGAGGCATATTACTCACGTACATGATAAATAATATAGGGCTAACAACCCCTCCTGCGGGACTCCTGCTTCGGGTGAAAAGGACCCTGAGTGGGCCCCATTTACATTTACTTTACACATTCTGTTATCCAGGAAGTTGGACAGCCAGCGAATAGTTTCCTGGGGTAATGCCATTTCAAGCAATCTATGTCTTAAGCCGTTATGCCACACTGTGTCAAATGCTTTCTCAATGTCGAGAAAGCAAGCTACAGTGCATTCTTTTTTGTTGAAGCTGTCGGTAATTGATTCTGTAAGTCGAATCAGGTGGTCTGTAGTTTGGCGGTTTTTCGAAATCCGTTTTGAATTTCTGGTAATTTTGAATTTTCTTCTAAGTAAACTGACAGACGATTACTAATTATCCTCTCTAATACTTTGCCAATACAACTGGTTAAGCTAATCGGGCGGTAGTTGTTTGGTTTATTCGCTGACTTTCCTTCTTTCTGGAACATTAATACTATTGCTTCCTTCCAAGAAACGGGGATATATCCAGCTGATAGTGAGAGATTAAATAACGCTGTTAGGTGTTCATATAATCTCTGAGTGCCTTGTTTTAGGAGGATAGCTTGAATACCATCTTCTCCAGGAGCTTTGTTTTTTGTGTTTTTAATAGCAGTTACTACTTCTGTAACAGTGATATGTTTTACCAGTTGATGAGTGCTCCAGTCTTTTGTTTTTTCTTGGTGTGTAATATTGTTGACTGGAAATTTAGGTGTAAAATGCTTCTGTTTTGGTCAATAAAGTTTGTGACTGTATTATAAAAGTATCTGTTCATGTCTGGTTCATGATGTGTTTTGAACGTGTTTTCTAGGTGTTTTTAAATATCTCGGCTTTTTCTGTGTTAGTGTATGCTGTTTCTCCATCCAGTTCCAGTGGTGGATATACTGTGTTTGTTGTTCCTGTGTTTGTAAATCTTTTCAAATGTGTCCAGAATTGTTTAGGATCAGTTTTATGATTTAGATCGGAACAGAAGGTGTCCCAGTTTTCTTGTTTCTGTTGTCTGATTAAGTTTCGTATTTTATTTCTTATTGTGTTTATCTGAGTTTTAAGTGTGGGGTTTCGATTTTGAATGTACTGTCTGCGGAGTATACGTCTGTTTTAATTAAGTGTATTATATCTTTATGTGGTTGCCATGAATGAGTTGTTGTGAAGTGTTTTTGTTTCGGTATCGAACTGTTGGCTGCATGTTTTAGACACTCAGAGATGATATGACAGTATGCATCTATATCTGATGCGTCCGCGGCAATATGTAGTACTTCTGGAGGTAAGGTTTCATTTAATATAGTTTGGAAAACTGGCCAATTAGCTTTTGTAGTTCAGTTGGTCTCTCACTATGATTTTATTTAAGTGGGGGTGAGATTGAAGATACACCAAACTGGAAGGTGGTCACTATCTATATCGTGACCAACATGAAAATTTACGAATTTGCGACTCATATTTGACGAACACAGGCATAGGTCCAGTATTTCACTGGTGCCATGTGCGTACGAGATATGTGTCGGTGTTGCATCGTTTAATAAAGTCATGTTTGATTCGTCCAGAAATTGATAAAGTAATTTGCCATTTGCGTTTGAGCAACGACAGTTGAATGCTATATGTTTACTGTTTAGGTCGCCGATAATAATAAGATTACAGTTGCTATTATACAATATATTCAATAGATTTACATCTAACACGGTACTAGGCGAGCAGTAGATGCCCGCCACAGTAACGTCTGTCTGATTTTGCGTTTTACATTAATAACTATAGATTCATTACTGGAAGGGATAGTAAGTTCCTGAACTATAAGTTCAGTCTTATACAATAATAAAAGACCTCTGTTTGGATCTCTATTATCCTTCCTGTCATGTCTAATAGTAGAGTAGCCGTTTAATTTAAATCTATGGTAGTTATACAGAAGAGTTTCACTAATTATGATTACATCAGGTTTTATGGAGCTTGTTGTATCTTCAATCTCATGTTTCTTGGAAGCAAGAGCACCCTGGATATTGATGTGTAGAACTGTGAAGTTATCCATGTCTAGTAGAGTTTATGATGGAGGTTAAAATTTGCGGCAAGAACTTGTGTATGTTTTCAATATGATTTTAACAATTATGTCTGTGAGACTGTTGGTGTTTGTGGGATTTGTATATTCTGCCATTATTTCCGAGAAGGTGGAAGTTATGGCAGATGTCAATGTTGTTTCAATTGTTGTTGGTTGTGTATTTTGAGGTGGTTTTGGTATTTCCTCTTCACTTGGTAATGGTTTTCATGTCGGGATGATGAATTTTAACCACTGCAGCGTATGTGTTTGTCTGTGTAGTTGTACTTTGTGGTGCTGGAGTGGTAGGTGTGGGTTCCTTAATTGTTCGTGGTGGTGGCGGCTTGTTCATGTTGGGATTTTAATTTCGTATAAGTGTGTCTTTATGGATTTATATTTCTGGCAACCTTTATAATTTGCCGTGTGTTCTTCCCCACAATTGCAGCATTTGGGTTTGGGGTTCTGTTTTGTACACTGTGTAATGTGGTGATTCTCCCCACAGCCCACACAACGCGCATTTGCTTGGCATGCTGCTGCTACATGTCCAAACCTTTGGCATTGGTAGCACTGTGTGACAACCACTGCTGGTGTTTTTGTTTGTTCTACTGTGTACTTATGATACCACATAGTGATACCATTATTAATGAATTGTGTAATATCCTGGCTGTTGTCTGTGACTACTTTGATTAGGTTTGTGGGTCTTTTAGTAATATTTGAAATTATACGCTCAACTGAAATGTGTTTTATGTTTTGTGTACTTAACTCTTCCTTAACGTCTTCTATGTCTATTGAATTATGTACACCTCGTATCACAAAAGATTTCGGTGTTGGTTTAGTTCCTGGTAGGTGTATTGTAATGCTTCCTGTTTTGAATGCGTCTGCAGGCCAAGCTTTTAGTAGACTGTTTAAGTCAGCGGGTTCCTGTCCTTGAACCAGAACACCGCCTCTGGGCAGACGCTTAATATTAGTAATCTTTGTATTAGGTTTGCACCTGTATATTTCTTTGGCCAATTGTGGTTGGTTGTAACTACCAGGAACTCCTTGGATTATAACTGCGTGCTTAGGTGATTTTGGTGCGATTTGTGTATGTGTGTCTGTGGTGGTTGTTCTTTGTTTAATTTGTTTTTTTCTGACTTCGAGTCTGCACAAGCGTGAAGCCTTCGTCGTCAGAAAGAACTTCGTCTTTGTCTGAACATGTTTGTTTTGAATATCCAGGGTGGGGTTTGGGTTGCTAGTACTGCTAGTTTTGGCATATTAAAGTCTATAACCGTAGTCTTAGGTACATTGTCTTCACATGCTGAAATCATAATATCTTTTACTAGTTTTCGTTTTTTCGAGTCCTTACAGTATTTTCTTTAACCGGCGTTAACTTAGCTTTTAGTTCTTTTCGGCTATGAACATTAAAGATTTTAATTTTAAATTATCATTATCTGTTTGGCCACAGTCACTAGACTTACATTTTGTCCCTGAAACAGACGGGCTTGCTCCCTCAGTCTCAGACGCTACATCGCTTTCCCTGGTCTCCGACTCCCCGACCGGCATGTCGCCTCGTTGTTTAGCGAAGGGGTATTTCCTGTCTTGGGCCAATTCAAATAAGGTCTTCTGTCTACTGGCGTAAAACTAAAATTCGAAGTGAAAAGTAAAAACACTAACAAAATATGAAGCAAAATATAACACGTAGAAATCTAGAGCCTTTCAGAGGTTCATCGTTCCAAGTTCCAAGTTTGACTGTGTGGGTATTTGGGTATTGATGTTGTTAATACCCAGGAGGGTCAGGTACATTTGACCTCTTCCTCCCTCCCGAACGATTATACGTCTGTCTTAGGGGTTTTTTTTTTTTTGGTTTTTTTTAAAGCTTTGGGCCAGAGTAAAAGTATAACATCATACTCAAAAGTATAACATCATACTCATCGTTCCAAGTTCCAAGTTTGACTGTGTGGGTATTTGGGTATTGATGTTGTTAAATACCCAGGAGGGTCAGGTACATTTGACCTCTTCCTCCCTCCCGAACGATTATAGCGTCTGTCTTTAGGGTTTTTTTTTTTGTTTTTTTTTAAAGCTTTGGGCCAGAGTAAAAGTATAACATCATACTCAGGTCCATTTCAGGGCTCAGTCCATGCATGGACGAACAAGAAGTTTTTTTTTTTTTTTCCATTTAATTTTTTTTTTTTTTTTATATTTTCATATATATATATATTTTTTTGTATTTTTTCTCCTTTTCCTCGATTGAGAGAATGCTACTACTACTTGTAGTAACACAAACACTCACACAGAAAAGAAAGTAATAATAATTATTATTATTCAATACTTGAATAATAATTCAAAAAGAGAAGAAAATAAAAATAATAATAATGATTAAAAAAAAGAAAATAATAATTATAAAAATAAAAGAAACAAGGACTAAGTGTCTAGTGCATAGTGGCCAGCTTGTGTTACATTTCTTAAATATATGTTAAAAGGGGAGAGGTATTTAGTACCATTTACATCATGTACGTGATATCTGTCGAGATCACACATTAAGTCATTTTTGTGCCAATTCTTATTGAAATATTTTAGAGAATTATGCAAGAGTCTTTCAGCTATTGTATCTATGTTTGCATACTTGTGCATGAATGTGGTTGAGGTGCTACGTGGTACTTTGTATGCTGAAGTTAGTACAGAATTTTGTATACGTTGAAGTTTCTGTACATGTGTGGGTGCTATGTTAATCCAGGCAGGTGATGCATATTCTATTGTTGGTCTAATGTACGTTTTGTAGATTTTAAGTATGTTGTCTGGTGATGTTCCTTGGATTTTACCTGAAAGACTTCTTGCATAGTTTGCTCTTTTCCAGATTCGTATCAGTACATTTTTAATATGTGGTAGCCACGTTAATTTTGAGTCATAGGTTAGACCTAGAAATTTAGCAGAAGTAGCAGTCAGTAAAAGTGATCCATTCATATAGAGTTTTGGTGGATCTTTTTTCAGCTTATTCAGTCTGCTGAATACTATGACTTGGGTTTTTGGAATATTAATTTTGATTCTGTATTTCTGGCAGTATTCTTCGATGTTATTTAGGACTGGTTGTAGGTTCGTTGCTGCTATTGACGGAGTGGGGCACTTTTCCAGACTGCTACATCGTCAGCGAACTGTGATGCATAACCTAAATTTAGGTCCGACAGAGGCATATTACTCACGTACATGATAAATAATATAGGGCTAACAACCCCCCTGCGGGACTCCTGCTTCGGGTGAAAAGGACCCTGAGTGGGCCCCATTTACATTTACTTTACACATTCTGTTATCCAGGAAGTTGGACAGCCAGCGAATAGTTTCCTGGGGTAATGCCATTTCAAGCAATCTATGTCTTAAGCCGTTATGCCACACTGTGTCAAATGCTTTCTCAATGTCGAGAAAGCAAGCTACAGTGCATTCTTTTGTTGAAGCTGTCGGTAATTGATTCTGTAAGTCGAATCAGGTGGTCTGTAGTTTGGCGGTTTTCGAAATCCGTTTTGAATTTCTGGTAATTTTGAATTTTCTTCTAAGTAAACTGACAGACGATTACTAATTATCCTCTCTAATACTTTGCCAATACAACTGGTTAAGCTAATCGGGCGGTAGTTGTTTGGTTTATTCGCTGACTTTCCTTCTTTCTGGAACATTAATATTATTGCTTCCTTCCAAGAAACGGGGATATATCCAGCTGATAGTGAGAGATTAAATAACGCTGTTAGGTGTTCATATAATCTCTGAGTGCCTTGTTTTAGGAGGATAGCTTGAATACCATCTTCTCCAGGAGCTTTGTTTTTTGTGTTTTTAATAGCAGTTACTACTTCTGTAACAGTGATATGTTTTACCAGTTGATGAGTGCTCCAGTCTTTTGTTTTTTTTCTTGGTGTGTAATATTGTTGACTGGAAATTTAGGTGTAAAATGCTTCTGTTTTGGTCAATAAAGTTTGTGACTGTATTATAAAAGTATCTGTTCATGTCTGGTTCATGATGTGTTTTGAACGTGTTTTCTAGGTGTTTTTAAATATCTCGGCTTTTTCTGTGTTAGTGTATGCTGTTTCTCCATCCAGTTCCAGTGGTGGATATACTGTGTTTGTTGTTCCTGTGTTTGTAAATCTTTTCAAATGTGTCCAGAATTGTTTAGGATCAGTTTTATGATTTAGATCGGAACAGAAGGTGTCCCAGTTTTCTTGTTTCTGTTGTCTGATTAAGTTTCGTATTTTATTTCTTATTGTGTTTATCTGAGTTTTAAGTGTGGGGTTGCGATTTTGAATGTACTGTCTGCGGAGTATACGTCTGTTTTAATTAAGTGTATTATATCTTTATGTGGTTGCCATGAATGAGTTGTTGTGAAGTGTTTTTGTTTCGGTATCGAACTGTTGGCTGCATGTTTTAGACACTCAGAGATGATATGACAGTATGCATCTATATCTGATGCGTCCGCGGCAATATGTAGTACTTCTGGAGGTAAGGTTTCATTTAATATAGTTTGGAAAACTGGCCAATTAGCTTTTTTGTAGTTCAGTTGGTCTCTCACTATGATTTTATTTAAGTGGGGGTGAGATTGAAGATACACCAAACTGGAAGGTGATCACTATCTATATCGTGACCAACATGAAAATTTACGAATTTGCGACTCATATTTGACGAACACAGGCATAGGTCCAGTATTTCACTGGTGCCATGTGCGTACGAGATATGTGTCGGTGTTGCATCGTTTAATAAAGTCATGTTTGATTCGTCCAGAAATTGATAAAGTAATTTGCCATTTGCGTTTGAGCAACGACAGTTGAATGCTATATGTTTACTGTTTAGGTCGCCGATAATAATAAGATTACAGTTGCTATTATACAATATATTCAATAGATTTACATCTAACACTGTACTAGGCGAGCAGTAGATGCCCGCCACAGTAACGTCTGTCTGATTTTGCGTTTTTACATTAATAACTATAGATTCATTACTGGAAGGGATAGTAAGTTCCTGAACTATAAGTTCAGTCTTATACAATAATAAAAGACCTCTGTTTGGATCTCTATTATCCTTCCTGTCATGTCTAATAGTAGAGTAGCCGTTTAATTTAAATCTATGGTAGTTATACAGAAGAGTTTCACTAATTATGATTACATCAGGTTTTATGGAGCTTGTTGTATCTTCAATCTCATGTTTCTTGGAAGCAAGAGCACCCTGGATATTGATGTGTAGAACTGTGAAGTTATCCATGTCTAGTAGAGTTTATGATGGAGGTTAAAATTTGCGGCAAGAACTTGTGTATGTTTTCCAATATGATTTTAACAATTATGTCTGTGAGACTGTTGGTGTTTGTGGGATTTGTATATTCTGCCATTATTTCCGAGAAGGTGGAAGTTATGGCAGATGTCAATGTTGTTTCAATTGTTGTTGGTTGTGTATTTTTAGGTGGTTTTGGTATTTCCTCTTCACTTGGTAATGGTTTTCCTGTCGGGATGATGAAGTTTTAACCACTGCAGCGTATGTGTTTGTCTGTGTAGTTGTACTTTGTGGTGCTGGAGTGGTGGTCATCGTTCCAAGGCGCTTTTGTTTATCTTTTCAAACTTTGCGCTTTCCGTTCGAGAGAGCTTCTCATTGGTCGTGCTCCACCAATCATTGTACAGGACGCAGAGTCGAGACGCCATTGGACAAAGAGTTGTGATTCTCAATCCTAGTTTGCACCACTTTTTTTTGGTTTCTGAAGCAACTTTGGATTGTAATACTCAAACAAAACGGTATAGCAATACGTTACCAATATTCGAATGAAATATAATTTTACTGATGGTACTTTCTTATCGTCTGAAAGATATGTGTAAGAATCTTTATTTTATTTTTATTTATATTTTAATTTTATTTTACATAGTTATTCTGCTGGGACATATTTCCTTTCGAGAAGTACATGTACATTTTGTCCAGTCCACCAAGTAACCTCGTGAATATCTAGATGGAAGTTGTTTTCGGTAAAAAATAAATAATAATATGATCCAACACATTTCTTTGATGGTTCTTAGTTAGTTCTCAATAAATGTTTTCAGTTTCTATGATCACAGTTTTGCTGTTCAACGTTAAGCGACGAGGAGCTTTCCGAGAGGGCCGCGCTAAGATTATATAGTGTTACCGATAGTGGTTGTTTTCGTTTTTTGAGCTGTTCGAGCAGAGATTATTCTTTAATATTTCTACATTTACGCCATGTCTGGAAGAGGAAAAGGTGGCAAGGGTCTCGGTAAAGGTGGAGCAAAACGTCATCGTAAGGTTCTCAGAGACAATATCCAGGGTATCACGAAGCCAGCCATCAGACGTCTAGCTCGCAGAGGCGGTGTAAAGCGCATCTCTGGTCTCATCTACGAAGAAACCCGAGGTGTTTTGAAAGTTTTCTTGGAAAACGTAATCCGTGATGCTGTTACCTACACGGAGCACGCCAAAAGAAAGACTGTGACCGCCATGGATGTAGTGTATGCTCTGAAACGACAGGGTCGCACTCTGTACGGATTCGGAGGTTAAATATTCACTTTATAACAAAAAAACGGCCCTTTCAGGGCCACCACCTCCTAATGAAGAGATACCACATTTTCGTACTCTTATAATTCTCTCAAGTACTCATTACAAGTACACAAATTGCTTACTAGCTAACTCCTTTTCACACAATACGATTTCTACCTCCCTCACTCGGAAACGTTATATATATATATCTGTTAAGTTAAGGATAAACATTATGCTTTGCAAGTTAACTTTAGTGAAATAACTTATGTTATAAGAACTGGTAGTGCGTAATTAGGAATTGTTTGGTTAGTGTTCATTTCCAAGTTTACTCTGTGTGCATGTTACTTTATACATCATTTAGAGAAACAGGTAGATAAAATATGTTAGGGTAAATCCTGTTATCTTATTAATAGAAATAACACTCGCCAATGAAGAAGCGTTACGCTTATTGAGTACACATACACTTAGAGAGACGAATGAATGTCTTGCTCAATTGTTAATTTCTATTCAAAAGATGAAACTTGCAAGCTTATTAGATACCACTCTAAAGTTTTCTATCTCCGAAAAATGTGTGTAAACATAGACTCTACAATAAAATATTCCTTAATTAATGATGTCAGAAAGGTCGACGAAGCCAAGAACACTGCGTTTCAAAACTGCATCGTTATTTCTATATATATAAATATTATATATATTAATCAACCTTCAGAGGAAGTATAAAAAGAAATAAATTAACGATTCAAGGCATCTTATTGAAATCGAATATGTGTTATATGATTGTATCGACGAACACTAGTTTCGTTTCTCATTTGTCACGAACTCTCACCAGTTTGCTTTCAAACTGGCTTAGGGTGGCCTGTAATCGTTTTGCTGTTTGAATATTCTTTGTAATGCACTGTTTACGATAATAAGGATCGAAAACAATTTCTGAATAAGGAATAGAAACTACTTTTCTGTGTTGTTCGGGAGAATTTCTTTGTAGCGTGGAACAAGCTTCTGCACTTAGCACTACCCAACATGAAATGAAATGACGACGTGTTAGAGACTGCCTCGTTTCTAACGTGATATTCCGATGATATAATGCTCTCTTACAAATACTCTACTTTCATTTGAGGGTGTGTGATATAGATATTCGATGTGAAATGTTTTGTTTACTTGAAACACTCTATGATGTGACTTGAGAAACGATTAGAAAAACTTCTGTATCCTAAAGAAGCTTCTCATTCGCACTGGTGCACGTTTTATGGTAAAAATGCCACCATTGACGAATCGTGGATAGACCTATCTATAGAAGAAAGATCGAACTTTCGTTTAGTAGACCTTAGGAAAAATTTTGGAAATTGAAACTTCTCAAAGGAACCCAGAATTGTGTGAACAAACACAGCCGGATGATACGTTCAGACGCGAGAAATGGCGACCCCAGCTGACTTCTCTCAGTTAGATGAAGCTCTCAATTACGGCCGCTCTCTCTTTACTTAAGGTCTTCACGTGCTTGTGCTCGTATTTTCAACCGAGTAGAAAGATTAATAAATAAAAAAGCTTTAAAATGGCTGATGCGACGGCGCCTACCACGGCTCCTTCTCCTAAGAAGGTGAGCAAACAAAAGCGAAAACCGAGAACGGCACCCGTACATCCTAAGGTATCCGAAATGGTAATCACTGCCATTACTTCTCAAAGAACGCGGAGGTTCTTCTCTCCAGGCTATCAAAAGTACATTGCTGCCAACTATAAACTCGACGTGGAGCGGATGAACCCTTTATCAAGAAGTATCTTCGATCAGCAGTGAATAGTGGCATTCTCACACAGACTAAAGGAAAAGGAGCTACGGGTTCCTTCAAGCTGAGTGCTCAAAAGAGCAAAGAGAAGGTGGTGAAAACCAAAGAAGAAAGAAGGAACGACTGCAAAGAAAAGTAAAGCCCCGAGTAAGCCCAAGAAAGTAGCTGAGAAGAAAGCAAAGACAGCTGCTAAAACCCAAGGCAAAGGCAAAACCAAAGAGAGTGGCGAAGCCAGCAAAGAAACCTGCAGCCAGTAAACCGAAAGCCCCAAAGAAGGCCAAAGCCGCCCCTAAAAGGCTGCTTCCAAGAAGGTGGCAGGAAAGAAATAAGTAAGCTGCTTCTTTTCCAATTTTGTGTGATATCACAAAATCAACGGCCCTTTCAGGGCCACCATCTCCTGATAAAGAGTTTGCCATATAAGTCGTTACAGAAAACAAACAAAACACTCATTCCGCTCGTAACAACACTTGTTATATCGAGCGAGTGAAATGGTAAAAAATTTCTTAAAACGTTTCATGCTCAGATTTGTAGTCTAACGAACGTTCGAGAAAGAAAGTAATGTAGTGCGACTTTATTTATTTCTTCCCTGTGCTGTTATAGATATGCTCGTTTTCAAATTATACTTAATGATTCGTAACTTTAGTTTAATTTCAATTAGTACTGCATTTAATTACATTTTAGTTTTAATCACAATTGGTCGAAGGAAAATAACTCGGGGCTCCTTCATTAATTAACTCTTTCGCAACAGTATTATACTACTAGCCACCCATATAAATTGTATGCCTCCTTACTAGTTAGTGAAGTGTACTGAGCCTTTCACAAATGTAATGGAGAAATCTATTCCGTATGCACATGCATATACGGCTGAATAGTGTGCCTTACTATTAGATTTACTAGTTATTAATAACTAATATGATTTATGCTCCTTAATAGAGGCCCCCCAGTGGCACAGTGGTATGTCTGCGGACTTACACACTAAAAACCGGGTTTCGATACCCGTGGTGGGCAGAGCACAGATAGCCCATTGAGTAGCTTTGTGCTTAATTCTAAACAAACCTTCTGAGAGACAATTTCTCTGTTGCTCTGTCCCTCAGACACTATTTCGTTTTCTCCCAAGCGCATGGATATTAAACATGTAATGGATGTCACTCTAAATGAAATAACTATTTCCGTGTATCGATTAACCCTCTGTCATTCTATCTTTTTTTGCTTTCTTAAATAATGAGTAGCTGTTGTTTTCTTGTTATTATCATAATTATCTTGTACCATTCGGTGACGACATGTATTGGCTGGGTGTGTATACGTTCGTTTGTCTGTCTTCATTCACTTAACTACAAACGAAAATACTCACTGAGAGCATAGAGGTGGGAATGGAACAAAACTCTCTAATAATGTGTGTATTTCTACTCGCACGTTATAAGCATGGTTATAGAGAAAGCATGCTTGAACTGTTAATAGTGAAATAGATTCGATGTGACTTTCTCCTTTTCAAGATGTGGTGGCCCTGAAAAGGGCCGTTTGAATTGAAAAGAGAAGAAGAACACATTACTTTGAACTGGTGTACTTAGTCACAGCCTTGGTCCCTTCGGAGACGGCGTGTTTGGCCAATTCTCCAGGTAAAAGCAGACGCACTGCAGTTTGGATCTCCCGGCTCGTGATAGTTGATCGCTTGTTGTAGTGAGCCAGACGAGAAGCTTCGGCAGCAATTCTCTCGAAAATGTCGTTCACGAAGCTATTCATGATAGACATAGCTTTGCTGGAGATTCCAGTATCGGGATGGACCTGCTTGAGAACCTTGTAAATGTAAATACTGAAGCTCTCCTTCCTCCCTCTTCTTTCGCTTTTTTTTCTTGTCTCCAGCTCGTACGGCTTTCTGGGCCTTTCCGGCCTTCTTCACAGCTTTTCCAGACGCTTGTTGTGGAGGCATGTTGAAAAATAAACTTGGGCTAAAAAAAAACTAAACTAACGTGGCAGGGGTTCAGTTTAGAGAGAGAGAAATCCGAAGAGTTCTCTCTCCAACTAGGGTGTTCAGGAACTTTGTAGTTCCTCTTCGTCCCCTTCGTGAATTGTTATTAGGATTAAGGTGGTGTTTTTTTTATTATTATTATTTTAATAAATTAATTATCGTTATTATTCTTGACTTTTTGGGTGGGGAATGTCTCACTAAATGGTCTTTTGGGTGGAGGCAAAGGTGGCAGTGGAAAGAAGGAAAGGTCGGGACCTGTCTCGAAAAGAAAAAGTTGGGTAGATGTGAACATGAATGTAATTCATTCAAGTTCAGATCAAATCAAACGGCCCGATTCTGGGTCTGGCAAAAAGGTTGCCTGGGCTGGGATCTAGAAATCCAATGCCTGAAGATTTTGATGTGGGGAAACGGGAGTACCCGAGAAAACCCACTTTCACCCGACAGGCGCCGAAAGTTTTGCCTGTCGTGTGCCCTGTACCTGAAAAAAAAGGAATTCATGTTAATAACATAGTTTTATGTATTTAGACTCTTTGTTGAGTGGATTGTGATTCTTGAAATATGTTGTATGGTGATATGTATTTTGTTGGTGCACTTGATAATTTGTGTAGTGATGCCGTTAGTTTGTTTCTGTTTTCTGCTTCTTTTCGATAATATTTCAGAGAAAGTTCTGTTATTCTATCTCTTATAGTTGGTAAATTACTAATTTGGTGTAGATAATTTGTTGGTGTAAAAGATGGTAAACTGAATGCGGATTTTAATATTTTGTTTTGTTGCACTTGGATTTTTTGGAGTGTGTTGTTTGACATGTTGTATGTTACTTGACATCCGTACTCTATTAGTGGACGGATGTAAGCCTTGTATATATTTGTATAATGGTGTTCGGTGCGCATTTTGATTGTTTACCAGTTATAGTCTTTAGATATGAAATCCTTTTTTCTTATTGATGAGTGTATATTGTTTATGTGTTTTTCCATGTTAGTTTTGTGTCGAAAGTGACGCCAAGGAATGTGATGTTTTTGCTCATGTTAATGGTTGTGTTTCCAAGTGATAGATTTATTTTTTCTAGATTTTTCTTTGCTTCTTTAGTTTTCTATAGAAGGTGATTGCTTGTGTTTTTGTCGGTTTAACACGACCCTCCACTTGTTGCTCCATGTTGAGACGTTGTTTAGTGATTCTTGTACGCGAGACATGGCCATTACTGGGTTTCTGGAGGTGCTCCAGATTGCGATGTCGTCTGCGTATTGTGAATTGTGTGTGTATGTTAGATTTGGAAAGGTATGTCACTGACGAAAATTATGTAAAGAAGTGGAGAGGACTGATCCTTGGGGCACTCCTGCCGTTATATTAAACAATTTGGATATGGTTTTATTGACTTTACTTGTGCTGTTCTATTGGTTAAAAAAATTTGAAATCCATTTGACTATCGTAGGATTTATTTGTAGGTGGTTTAGTTTGTATATGATGGCATTGTGCCAAACGCTGTCGAATGCTTTTTTTGACATCTAGGAATACCCCGATGGTTACTTGATTGTTGTTGTAAGCTTTGTATATTGATTCGGTGAGTCGTGTGAGGTGATCTGTTGTTTGTCTATTTTTTCTGGAGGCATTTTGAGATTCTGGAAGGATGTTGTTTGATTCGCAAAATGGAGGGCAGTTGGAGATAATTCTCTCCATCAGTTTGCCAAGGCAGCAACAGACTGATGGGGCGGAAATTATCTGGATTTGTTCTGTTAGTTTGTTTCTTGGGGATCGTTGTTATGATGGCTTTTTTCCATGTGTCAGGGTAATACCCTGTCGCTAATGAAATATTCATGATGTTTCTGAGGTGTTGTAGTAGGAGAGTGGAACTTTTTTTTGAGAATAATATTTGGTATTTGGTCATGTCCGGGGAAGTGTTCTTCAAGTTTTGATATTAATCTTTAGTTCGGTTATGGTTATTTTTCTATTGATTGAATTTGAGTATGCTTCTAGTGTCTCTCCGGGAAATCCTGGTGAGAATGAAGCTTGGTTTGCATTTATGTAGTTGTTGACATGGTGTTGGTGTTGTGTGTCGAAATCTACTGAGTTTAAATCGCTAAAAGCGGATTTGTAATAGTCAGCTAATAAGTCAGCTTTCTCTTCGTCCGTCCTTGCGATTTTATTGTTGTGTGTGATGTGTTGTAACATGTGATTTGTGTTTTTGTCTGACGCAATACTCTTGAATTTTTCCAGAATTCTTTGGGTTTTCTTGGTTTTCTAAGTTTTGCAGAAGTTATGCCAATTGTTTTCTCTGACTTTTTTAATTTCTTGTTTAATTTTTGTATTTGTCTCTATTGATTTCCTGTTTTAATGTGTGGATCACGTGTGATGTAGTGTATTCGTCGTAATTGTCTGCGTTTGATTATTAGTGCGTGAATTTCTGGTGTTAGAGTCCATTGAATAAGTGATTGTTTTCTTTTTGATTTAGGAATTGTGTTTCTTGTGGCTTTCTTTATGGCTTCTGTAATTTGATCAACATATTTGTCTAGTTCTGTTTTGTTGTTTACATGTTCGATTGGGTGGGGTAGGTATGAGTCAGAGAGGCATTAAAGTGAGCCAGTCTGTTTCAGTGTAGGTGTATGCGGAAGGAGTCACGTACGCCACAGCCGGGTGGCGCGGGTGAATCATACATGATACGGGGAAGTGTCACTGGTGATTTCATCATGCACTTTAAGTTAGATATTCTATTAACCATGTCCTTGGGAGCGATGATGAAATCAGATACATCATATATGAGCCGTTTGCGGCTGAGAAGTCATGTAGGTGTATTGTCATTAATTAAGTTCATTTTATTGCTAGAAATAAAATTTTTATGCAGGATCCTCTGCGTGTCTCTGTTACCCCTTAATTCTGTGTGCGGTGAATTAAAAGTCTCCAATAATAATTGGTTTGGGTTTACGATTAACACATTTTTTTGAAGGAAGTTAATAAACTTGGGCAAAATTCAGTCAGCGTTTAAATTGCGCGTTGCAGGATTGAAAAGTAGCCAATAGCATTTTGGTTTGCGAATTCGATAGCTGTCGCGAGAAGCGCAGCCGTCACAGGCGACTCAATATATCTCGTTCAATCCTACAAAGTTGATAAAACTAAGTGAGTGAACAGTGTAATAGTCAAAATCTTCAGGCATTGGTTTCTAGATCCCAGCCCAGGCAACCTTTTTTTGCCAGACCCAGAATCGGGCCGTTTGATTTGATCGAACTTGAATGAATTACATTCATGTTCACATCTATAACTTTTTTTTCTTTTCGAGACAGGTCCCGACCTTTCCTTCTTTCCACTGCTACCTTGCCTCCACCCAAAAAAGACCATTTAGTGAGACATTCCCACAAAAAGTCAAGAATAATAACGATAATTAATTTATTAAAAATAATAATAATAAAAAACCACCACTTAATCCTAATAACAAAATCCACGAAAGGGGACGAAGAGGAACTACAAGGTTCTGAACACCCCAGTTGGAGAGAGAGAACTCTTCAGTTCTCTCTCTAAACTGAACCCTGCCACGTTAGTTTAGTTTAGTTAGTGTAATAGTCCAGAGTTTCCAAGGTCGCCGTTCAAGCAGAGCAGACATTTGCAAGTCAAAACTGCGGAGACAAGTGCATTTGAAGACTAAATTATCCTGTGAAGTGCATAAAGTTTTACTAAAAAGGTTACCCCTTGGTCCCTTATCCAGGACTAGTAAAACAGTATGAAGAAGAGAGAGATAGATGAAGCGACAGATCCAACTGGAAAAAGCCCTTTCCAACGACTTGAGATCATGGATATGCTGAATAGAGCTATTGAAGGACCAGCCTCCTGAATCACTGGTAGTTCGACTGAGAGTTCGAAGGTGAAAACTCAGGAGGTGAAGAATCACGAACCAGAATCCCATGAAACAAACGAGACATCCAACAAGAGGAGGTTGAAGAAGAAGAGAGAAAAGGACATGGTAGTATAGTTTCTGACTATGCTACTAACCCTAACATAACGACGCTAATAATAGTTCTAAAAATCAATGTATTATGCTTACCAACCCCATGTTAACGAAGACAAAGCCACTTGCTCTAACAATAATTACTTGAATACAAACAACACCAATCGCCACTTTTAATTCTGAGAACACCATCACTGTCACACAAACAAACAATTCTCCTAACTACAGAATCCCAACTCTGTTCATCGAAGGAGTAACAAAACAACTTACGCATTCACAGATTGTCAATCAACTGAGGTCCTATTACCCGGGCATTCGGTTTAAAGTGCATCAAGCAAATCTTCTAATGGAAGAATCATGATTAAATGTACCGAACCTCAAGAGTTGCGCATATTTTGGCCACTGGCCCAAGGATGCCTTCGGTGTTCAAGCCACCATTACAACACCAAAACAAAAACACACCAAAATAACAGTCATAATCAGAGGTGTCGATTTCGACATTGAAGATCATAAATCACCGAAGAATTAACAACTCAAGGCTTTGATTGCATCATCGAACAGAATCATCTCATTCAGAACGAAACAAAAAACGCCACTGATCAAGGTAACCGTCAACAAAAGAACCGATCAAGAAAAAATTAAAAAACGGTTGCTTTTTATTTTCAAAGACACACGACCGAACCGGAAAGACACATCAAAACCAATAATCCAATGCTACAAATGTCAACGGTTCGGACACACAAAGCTAATTGTATGGCCAGGATAGATGTGTCAGATGTGGCGGATCTCACGAGTCGCTCAGTGTGCTAACGACGTAACCAAGTTAGATGCGCCAACTGTCAGAACCCCCCACGCAGCCAGTTACAAGGCTGCCCCAAATAAACACTTAAATACAGTAACAGATTCCTTTTTCAAAACCGAACATCAATAATCAAACCCGGCGCAAAACAACGCAAACAGCCTTTACTACCAACTCCGGCCGACTCATAAATCAAACACGCTCAGCCTCAACCAGCA
>NW_027467777.1:9416801-9466572 GCF_004210375.1 Tachypleus tridentatus | reverse complement strand
TTCGAAAACTACCTTTCCAGAGACTGGTGAGAGAAATTGCCCAGGACTTCAAGACTGACCTTAGATTCCAGAGCTCTGCTGTCATGGCTCTTCAGGAGGCCAGTGAGGCGTACTTGGTGGGTCTCTTCGAAGACACTAACCTGTGTGCCATTCACGCAAAGAGGGTGACCATCATGCCGAAAGACATCCAACTCGCACGTAGAATTCGAGGGGAACGAGCCTAAATGGAGAGAGGTATTGTAACTTACCCTCGCCAATAAACAAACGGCCCTTTTCAGGGCCACCACATCCTGAACAAAGAGTATGCCATTCGCACACATCATGACTACATGTACTATGTTAGTAACATACATCTTTTCAAGTTGAATTTGCACGTAAGAAATGCAAGGAGTTGTAGTTTAGCAGCAACCGTCTTTTCTCTTACGAAAGTTTGTGAGTTAAGTATTCTTTCGTTTTACTTTATCAAGGAACCTTTTAAATTATTACACTTACTCGACGTGCATGAAACAGTTTTCAAAATCCCTGCATGTTCGATATTTAGTCTAGTTATGTGCCTGGAGAGAAGTATAAAATTTCATATTACGAAGTTGGTGTGTTTTCTTGTTCTCCTTCGAAATATATTATTGTGCTGCAGAAAATGTCGTATTGGTTTGTTTTCATTTTCTCTTTCCGTGTAACGACATCTATGAAGGTAGGTACATTCCTTTCAGGTTAAGAATATTGAAAAGAAATGGCAATAGCTTACGAACTACACATACTCAGCTTACTTAGAAAGACGAACATCGTCTGGTTACGACAGTGAACACTGTCAACAACGTATCGTTATGCTGGTATAAGAGAAAACCTAACTGTGACGATCTACTTATATAGTAAGTACTATAATGAATCGTATTAAAACGTTTTTGTTTTATGATTATTTATTTATTTATGTATTATGGAAGGTGGGATAATAAGGTTTGTCGTACACAAGAGACACGCCTTTTGTTGCGTGTTCTGTGAAAATTATTAACACGAGATGTATGGCGAAGGAACTGTACTATCTCTCCATCAGGAGGTGGTGGCCCTGAAAAGGGCCGTTTTATATATTGTTAATATTTACCGACTTACTTCTTTTCGGTCTTCTTGGGCAATAAGACAGCCTGAATGTTTGGCAGAACGCCTCCCTGGGCGATAGTAACACCCTGTAGCAACTTGTTGAGTTCTTCGTCATTACGAATGGCAAGTTGCAAGTGACGAGGGATGATCCTAGTCTTCTTGTTATCACGTGCAGCGTTACCTGCTAACTCCAAAACTTCAGCAGCCAGGTACTCCAAGACAGCAGCGAGGTAGACGGGTGCTCCAGCTCCTACTCGCTCGGCATAGTTTCCTTTTCGAAGGAGACGATGTATACGCCCGACTGGAAACTGGAGTCCAGCTCTGCTTGAACGGGATTTAGCCTTGGCCTTCACTTTGCCACCTTTGCCTCGCCCAGACATTTTCCCTTAGTTTTTCTCTGAAACTAAGAACGAAAAATAGACAGTAAAACACGATACTCACTATGTGGAATGAATACGTATTGTGACTATTACGCTGTTCACTCACATAGTTTTATCAACTTTGTAGGATTGAACGACGTATATTGAGTCGCCTGTGACGGCCGCGCTTCTCGCGACAGCTATCGAGTTCGCAAACCAAAATGCTATTGGCTACTTTTCAATCCTGCAGCGCGCAATTTAAACGCTGACTGAATTTGGTCCAAGTTTATTTTTCAACATGCCTCCACAACAAGCGTCTGGAAAAGCTGTGAAGAAGGCCGGAAAGGCCCAAAAAGCCGTAATGAGCTGGAGACAAGAAAAGCGAAAGAAGAGGAGGAAGGAGAGCTTCAGTATTTACATTTACAAGGTTCTCAAGCAGGTCCATCCCGATACTGGAATCTCCAGCAAAGCTATGTCTATCATGAATAGCTTCGTGAACGACATTTTCGAGAGAATTGCTGCCGAAGCTTCTCGTCTGGCTCACTACAACAAGCGATCAACTATCACGAGCCGGGAGATCCAAACTGCAGTGCGTCTGCTTTTACCTGGAGAATTGGCCAAACACGCCGTCTCCGAAGGGACCAAGGCTGTGACTAAGTACACCAGTTCAAAGTAATGTGTTCTTCTTCTCTTTTCAATTCAAACGGCCCTTTTCAGGGCCACCACATCTTGAAAAGGAGAAAGTCACATCGAATCTATTTCACTATTAACAGTTCAAGCATGCTTTCTCTATAACCATGCTTATAACGTGCGAGTAGAAATACACACATTATTAGAGAGTTTTGTTCCATTCCCACCTCTATGCTCTCAGTGAGTATTTTCGTTTGTAGTTAAGTGAATGAAGACAGACAAACAAACAAACGTATACACACCCAGCCAATACATGTCGTCACCGAAAGGTACAAGATAATTATGATAATAACAAGAAAATAACAGCTACTCATTATTTAAGAAAGCAAAAAAGAGAGAATGACAGAGGGTTAATAGATACACGGAAATAGTTATTTCATTTAGAGTGACATCCATTACATGTTTAATATCCATGCGCTTGGGAGAAAACGAAATAGTGTCTGAGGGACAGAGAAATTGTCTCTATTAAGGAGCATAAATCATATTAGTTATTGATAACTAGTAAATCTAATAGTAAGGCACACTATTCAGCCGTATATGCATGTGCATACGGAATAGATTTCTCCATTACATTTGTGAAAGGCTCAGTACACTTCACTAACTAGTAAGGAGGCATACAATTTATATGGGTGATTAAACTAAAATGTAATTAAATGCAGTACTAATTGAAATTAAACTAAAGTTACGAATCATTAAGTATAATTTGAAAACGAGCATATCTATAACAGCCCAGGGAAGAAATAAATAAAGTCGCACTACATTACTTTCTTTTCTCGAACGTTCGTTAGACTACAAATCTGAGCATGAAACGTTTTAAGAAATTTTTTACCATTTCACTCGCTCGATATAACAAGTGTTGTTACGAACGGAATGAGTGTTTTGTTTGTTTTCTGTAACGACTTATATGGCAAACTCTTTATCAGGAGATGGTGGCCCTGAAAGGGCCGTTGATTTTGTGATATCACACAAAATTGGAAAAGAAGCAGCTTACTTATTTCTTTCCTGCCACCTTCTTGGAAGCAGCCTTTTAGGGGCGGCTTTGGCCTTCTTGGGGCTTTCGGTTTACTGGCTGCAGGTTTCTTTGCTGGCTTTGCCACTTTCTTTGGTTTTGCCTTTGCCTTGGGTTTTAGCAGCTGTCTTTGCTTTCTTCTCAGCTACTTTCTTGGGCTTACTCGGGGCTTTACTTTTCTTTGCAGTCGTTCCTTCTTTCTTCTTTGGTTTTTTCACCACCTTCTCTTTGCTCTTTTGAGCACTCAGCTTGAAGGAACCCGTAGCTCCTTTTCCTTTAGTCTGTGTGAGAATGCCACTATTCACTGCTGATCGAAGATACTTCTTGATAAAAGGGTTCATCCGCTCCACGTCGAGTTTATAGTTGGCAGCAATGTACTTTTTGATAGCCTGGAGAGAAGAACCTCCGCGTTCTTTGAGAGAAGTAATGGCAGTGATTACCATTTCGGATACCTTAGGATGTACGGGTGCCGTTCTCGGTTTTTTCGCTTTTGTTTGCTCACCTTCTTAGGAGAAGGAGCCGTGGTAGGCGCCGTCGCATCAGCCATTTTTAAAGCTTTTTTTATTTATTAATCTTTCTACTCGGTTGAAAAATACGAGCACAAGCACGTGAAGACCTTAAGTAAAGAGAGAGCGGCCGTAATTGAGAGCTTCATCTAACTGAGAGAAGTCAGCTGGGGTCGCCATTTCTCGCGTCTGAACGTATCATCCGGCTGTGTTTGTTCACAAAATTCTGGGTTCCTTTTGAGAAGTTTCAATTTCCAAAATTTTTCCTAAGGTCTACTAAACGAAAGTTCGATCTTTCTTCTATAGATACGTCTATCCACGATTCGTCAATGGTGGCATTTTTACCATAAAACGTGCACCAGTGCGAATGAGAAGCTTCTTTAGGATACAGAAGTTTTTCTAATCGTTTCTCAAGTCACATCATAGAGTGTTTCAAGTAAACAAAACATTTCACATCGAATATCTATATCACACACCCTCAAATGAAAGTAGAGTATTTGTAAGAGAGCATTATATCATCGGAATATCACGTTAGAAACGAGGCAGTCTCTAACACGTCGTCATTTCATGTTGGGTAGTGCTAAGTGCAGAAGCTTGTTCCACGCTACAAAGAAATTCTCCCGAACAACAGAGAAAAGTAGTTTCTATTCCTTATTCAGAAATTGTTTTCGATCCTTATTATCGTAAACAGTGCATTACAAAGAATATTCAAACAGCAAAACGATTACAGGCCACCTAAGCCAGTTTGAAAGCAAACTGGTGAGAGTTCGTGACAAATGAGAAACGAAACTAGTGTTCGTCGATACAATCATATAACACATATTCGATTTCAATAAGATGCCTTGAATCGTTAATTTATTTCTTTTTATACTTCCTCTGAAAGTTGATTAATATATATAATATTTATATATAGAAATAACGATGCAGTTTTGAAACGCAGTGTTCTTGGCTTCGTCGACCTTTCTGACATCATTAATTAAGGAATATTTTATTGTAGAGTCACATTTTTCGGAGATAGAAAACTTTAGAGTGATATCTAATAAGCTTGCAACTTTCATCTTTTGAATAGAAATTAACAATTGAGCAAGACATTCATTCGTCTCTCTAAGTGTATGTGTACTCAATAAGCGTAACGCTTCTTCATTGGCGAGTGTTATTTCTATTAATAAGATAACGGGATTTACCCCTAACATATTTTATCTACCTGTTTCTCTAAATGATGTATAAAGTAACATGCACACAGAGTAAACTTGGAAATGAACACTAACCAAACAATTCCTAATTACGCACTACCAGTTCTTATAACATAAGTTATTTCACTAAAGTTAATTTGCAAAGCATAATGTTTATCCTTAACTTAACAGATATATATATAACGTTTCCGAGTGAGGGATGTAGAAATCGTATTGTGTGAAAAGGAGTTAGCTAGTAAGGAATTTGTGTACTTGTACGTGTACTTGAGAGAATTATAAGAAGTACGAAAATGTGGTATCTCTTCATTAGGAGGTGGTGGCCCTGAAAAGGGCCGTTTTTTTGTTATAAAGTGAATATTTAACCTCCGAATCCGTACAGAGTGCGACCCTGTCGTTTCAGAGCATACACTACGTCCATGGCGGTCACAGTCTTTCTTTTGGCGTGCTCCGTGTAGGTAACAGCATCACGGATTACGTTTTCCAAGAAAACTTTCAAAACACCTCGGGTTTCTTCGTAGATGAGACCAGAGATGCGCTTTACACCGCCTCTGCGAGCTAGACGTCTGATGGCTGGTTTCGTGATACCCTGGATATTGTCTCTGAGAACCTTACGATGACGTTTTGCTCCACCTTTACCGAGACCCTTGCCACCTTTTCCTCTTCCAGACATGGCGTAAATGTAGGAATATTAAAGAATAATCTCTGCTCGAACAGCTCAAAAAACGAAAACAACCACTATCGGTAACACTATATAATCTTAGCGCGGCCCTCTCGGAAAGCTCCTCGTCGCTTAACGTTGAACAGCAAAACTGTGACCATAGAAACTGAAAACATTTATTGAGAACTAAATAATAACCATCAAAGAAATGTGTTGGATCATATTATTATTATTTATTTTACCGAAAACAACTTCCATCTAGATATTTACGAGGTTACTTGGTGGACTGGACAAAATGTACATGTACTTCTCGAAAGGAAATATGTCCTAGCAGAGTAACTATGTAAAATAAAATTAAAAAATAAATAAAAATAAAATAAAGATTCTTACACATATCTTTCAGACGATAAGAAAGTACCATCAGTAAGAATTATATTTCATTCGAATATTGGTAACGTATTGCTATACCGTTTTGTTTGAGTATTACAATCCAATTTTGCTTCAGAAACCAAAAAAGTGGTGCAAACTAGGATTGAGAATCACAACTCTTTGTCCAATGGCGTCTCGACTCTGCGTCCTGTCCAATGATTGGTGGAACACGACCAATGAGAAGCTCTCTCGAACGGAAAGCGCAAAGTTTGAAAAGATAAACAAAAAGCGCCTTCGAACGATGATCATTCTTAGCACGGAAGTCGAAGAGTGTAGTAGGATTGTAGTTCTACGTACGTTTGTAATATAGCACGGACAAAACGAAATTATGGCTCGCACGAAACAAACTGCAAGAAAATCCACGGGCGGAAAAGCACCAAGAAAACAACTGGCCACTAAAGCTGCCCGAAAGAGCGCTCCAGCAACAGGAGGTGTAAAGAAACCTCATCGTTACAGGCCAGGAACAGTAGCCCTCCGTGAAATCCGTCGATACCAGAAGTCAACTGAGCTGCTCATTCGAAAACTACCTTTCCAGAGACTGGTGAGAGAAATTGCCCAGGACTTCAAGACTGACCTTAGATTCCAGAGCTCTGCTGTCATGGCTCTTCAGGAGGCCAGTGAGGCGTACTTGGTGGGTCTCTTCGAAGACACTAACCTGTGTGCCATTCACGCAAAGAGGGTGACCATCATGCCGAAAGACATCCAACTCGCACGTAGAATTCGAGGGGAACGAGCCTAAATGGAGAGAGAGGTATTGTAACTTACCCTCGCCAATAAACAAACGGCCCTTTCAGGGCCACCACATCCTGAACAAAGAGTATGCCATTCGCACACATCATGACTACATGTACTATGTTAGTAACATACATCTTTTCAAGTTGAATTTGCACGTAAGAAATGCAAGGAGTTGTAGTTTAGCAGCAACCGTCTTTTCTCTTACGAAAGTTTGTGAGTTAAGTATTCTTTCGTTTTACTTTATCAAGGAACCTTTTAAATTATTACACTTACTCGACGTGCATGAAACAGTTTTCAAAAAATCCCTGCATGTTCGATATTTAGTCTAGTTATGTGCCTGGAGAGAAGTATAAAATTTCATATTACGAAGTTGGTGTGTTTTCTTGTTCTCCTTCGAAATATATTATTGTGCTGCAGAAAATGTCGTATTGGTTTGTTTTCATTTTTCTCTTTCCGTGTAACGACATCTATGAAGGTAGGTACATTCCTTTCAGGTTAAGAATATTGAAAAGAAATGGCAATAGCTTACGAACTACACATACTCAGCTTACTTAGAAAGACGAACATCGTCTGGTTACGACAGTGAACACTGTCAACAACGTATCGTTATGCTGGTATAAGAGAAAACCTAACTGTGACGATCTACTTATATAGTAAGTACTATAATGAATCGTATTAAAACGTTTTTGTTTTATGATTATTTATTTATTTATGTATTATGGAAGGTGGGATAATAAGGTTTGTCGTACACAAGAGACACGCCTTTTGTTGCGTGTTCTGTGAAAATTATTAACACGAGATGTATGGCGAAGGAACTGTACTATCTCTCCATCAGGAGGTGGTGGCCCTGAAAAGGGCCGTTTTATATATTGTTAATATTTACCGACTTACTTCTTTTCGGTCTTCTTGGGCAATAAGACAGCCTGAATGTTTGGCAGAACGCCTCCCTGGGCGATAGTAACACCCTGTAGCAACTTGTTGAGTTCTTCGTCATTACGAATGGCAAGTTGCAAGTGACGAGGGATGATCCTAGTCTTCTTGTTATCACGTGCAGCGTTACCTGCTAACTCCAAAACTTCAGCAGCCAGGTACTCCAAGACAGCAGCGAGGTAGACGGGTGCTCCAGCTCCTACTCGCTCGGCATAGTTTCCTTTTCGAAGGAGACGATGTATACGCCCGACTGGAAACTGGAGTCCAGCTCTGCTTGAACGGGATTTAGCCTTGGCCTTCACTTTGCCACCTTTGCCTCGCCCAGACATTTTCCCTTAGTTTTTCTCTGAAACTAAGAACGAAAAATAGACAGTAAAACACGATACTCACTATGTGGAATGAATACGTATTGTGACTATTACGCTGTTCACTCACATAGTTTTATCAACTTTGTAGGATTGAACGACGTATATTGAGTCGCCTGTGACGGCCGCGCTTCTCGCGACAGCTATCGAGTTCGCAAACCAAAATGCTATTGGCTACTTTTCAATCCTGCAGCGCGCAATTTAAACGCTGACTGAATTTGGTCCAAGAAATGTTACAACACATCACACACAACAATAAAATCGCAAGGACGGACGAAGAGAAAGCTGACTTATTAGCTGACTATTACAAATCCGCTTTTAGCGATTTAAACTCAGTAGATTTCGACACACAACACCAACACCATGTCAACAACTACATAAATGCAAACCAAGCTTCATTCTCACCAGGATTTCCCGGAGAGACACTAGAAGCATACTCAAATTCAATCAATAGAAAAATAACCATAACCGAACTAAAGATTAATATCAAAACTTGAAGAACACTTCCCCGGACATGACCAAATACCAAATATTATTCTCAAAAAAAGTTCCACTCTCCTACTACAACACCTCACAAACATCATGAACATTTCATTAGCGACAGGGTATTACCCTGACACATGGAAAAAAACCATCATAACAACGATCCCCAAGAAACAAACTAACAGAACAAATCCAGATAATTTCCGCCCCATCAGTCTGTTAAGCTGCCTTGGCAAACTGATGGAGAGAATTATCTCCAACCGTCTCCTCCATTTTTTGCGAATCAAACAACATCCTTCCAGAATCTCAAAATGCCTCCAGAAAAAATAGACAAACAACAGATCACCTCACACGACTCACCGAATCAATATACAAAGCTTACAACAACAATCAAGTAACCATCGGGGTATTCCTAGATGTCAAAAAAAGCATTCGACAGCGTTTGGCACAATGCCATCATATACAAACTAAACCACCTACAAATAAATCCTACGATAGTCAAATGGATTTCAAATTTTTTAACCAATAGAACAGCACAAGTAAAAGTCAATAAAACCATATCCAAATTATTTAATATAACGGCAGGAGTGCCCCAAGGATCAGTCCTCTCTCCACTTCTTTACATAATTTTCGTCAGTGACATACCTTTTCCAAATCTAACATACACACACAATTCACAATACGCAGATGACATCGCAATCTGGAGCACCTCCAGAAACCCAGTAATGGCCATGTCTCGCGTACAAGAATCACTAAACAACGTCTCAACATGGAGCAACAAGTGGAGGGTCGTGTTAAATCCGACAAAACACAAGCAATCACCTTCTATAGAAAACTAAAGAAGCAAAGAAAAAATCTAGAAAAAATAAATCTATCACTTGGAAACACAACCATCAACATGAGCAAAAACATCACATTCCTTGGCGTCACTTTCGACACAAAACTAACATGGAAAAACACATAAACAATATACACTCATCAATAAGAAAAAAGGATTTCATATCTAAAGACTATAACTGGTAAACAATCAAAATGCGCACCGAACACCATTATACAAATATACAAGGCTTACATCCGTCCACTAATAGAGTACGGATGTCAAGTAACATACAACATGTCAAACAACACACTCCAAAAAAATCCAAGTGCAACAAAACAAAATATTAAAATCCGCATTCAGTTTACCATCTTTTACACCAACAAATTATCTACACCAAATTAGTAATTTACCAACTATAAGAGATAGAATAACAGAACTTTCTATGAAATATTATCGAAAAGCAGAAAACAGAAACAAACTAACGGCATCACTACACAAATTATCAAGTGCACCAACAAAATACATATCACCATACAACATATTTCAAGAATCACAATCCACTCAACAAAGAGTTTAAATACATAAAAACTATGTTATTAACATGAATTCCTTTTTTTTTTCAGGTACAGGGCACACGACAGGCAAAACTTTCGGCGCCTGTCGTGTGAAAGTGGGTTTTCTCGGGGTACTCCCGTTTCCCCCCACATCAAAATCTTCAGGCATTGGATTTCTAGATCCCAGCCCAGGCAACCTTTTTGCCAGACCCAGAATCGGGCCGTTTGATTTGATCTGAACTTGAATGAATTACATTCATGTTCACATCTACCCAACTTTTTCTTTTCGAGACAGGTCCCGACCTTTCCTTCTTTCCACTGCTACCTTTGCCTCCACCCAAAAGACCATTTAGTGAGACATTCCCCACCCAAAAAGTCAAGAATAATAACGATAATTAATTTATTAAAATAATAATAATAAAAAAAAAACCACCACTTAATCCTAATAACAATTCACGAAAGGGGACGAAGAGGAACTACAAAGTTCCTGAACACCCCAGTTGGAGAGAGAACTCTTCGGATTTCTCTCTCTCTAAACTGAACCCCTGCCACGTTAGTTTAGTTTAGTTTAGGTCCAAGTTTATTTTTCAACATGCCTCCACAACAAGCGTCTGGAAAAGCTGTGAAGAAGGCCGGAAAGGCCCAAAAAGCCGTACGAGCTGGAGACAAGAAAAAGCGAAAGAAGAGGAGGAAGGAGAGCTTCAGTATTTACATTTACAAGGTTCTCAAGCAGGTCCATCCCGATACTGGAATCTCCAGCAAAGCTATGTCTATCATGAATAGCTTCGTGAACGACATTTTCGAGAGAATTGCTGCCGAAGCTTCTCGTCTGGCTCACTACAACAAGCGATCAACTATCACGAGCCGGGAGATCCAAACTGCAGTGCGTCTGCTTTTACCTGGAGAATTGGCCAAACACGCCGTCTCCGAAGGGACCAAGGCTGTGACTAAGTACACCAGTTCAAAGTAATGTGTTCTTCTTCTCTTTTCAATTCAAACGGCCCTTTTCAGGGCCACCACATCTTGAAAGGAGAAAGTCACATCGAATCTATTTCACTATTAACAGTTCAAGCATGCTTTCTCTATAACCATGCTTATAACGTGCGAGTAGAAATACACACATTATTAGAGAGTTTTGTTCCATTCCCACCTCTATGCTCTCAGTGAGTATTTTTCGTTTGTAGTTAAGTGAATGAAGACAGACAAACAAACAAACGTATACACACCCAGCCAATACATGTCGTCACCGAAAGGTACAAGATAATTATGATAATAACAAGAAAATAACAGCTACTCATTATTTAAGAAAGCAAAAAAGAGAGAATGACAGAGGGTTAATAGATACACGGAAATAGTTATTTCATTTAGAGTGACATCCATTACATGTTTAATATCCATGCGCTTGGGAGAAAACAGAAATAGTGTCTGAGGGACAGAGAAATTGTCTCTATTAAGGGTTTTAGCATAAATCATATTAGTTATTGATAACTAGTAAATCTAATAGTAAGGCACACTATTCAGCCGTATATGCATGTGCATACGGAATAGATTTCTCCATTACATTTGTGAAAGGCTCAGTACACTTCACTAACTAGTAAGGAGGCATACAATTTATATGGGTGATTAAACTAAAATGTAATTAAATGCAGTACTAATTGAAATTAAACTAAAGTTACGAATCATTAAGTATAATTTGAAAACGAGCATATCTATAACAGCACAGGGAAGAAATAAATAAAGTCGCACTACATTACTTTCTTTTCTCGAACGTTCGTTAGACTACAAATCTGAGCATGAAACGTTTTTAAGAAATTTTTTACCATTTCACTCGCTCGATATAACAAGTGTTGTTACGAACGGAATGAGTGTTTTGTTTGTTTTTCTGTAACGACTTATATGGCAAACTCTTTATCAGGAGATGGTGGCCCTGAAAAGGGCCGTTGATTTTGTGATATCACACAAAATGGAAAAGAAGCAGCTTACTTATTTCTTTCCTGCCACCTTCTTGGAAGCAGCCTTTTAGGGGCGGCTTTGGCCTTCTTGGGGCTTTCGGTTTACTGGCTGCAGGTTTCTTTGCTGGCTTTGCCACTTTCTTTGGTTTTGCCTTTGCCTTGGGTTTTTTAGCAGCTGTCTTTGCTTTCTTCTCAGCTACTTTCTTGGGCTTACTCGGGGCTTTACTTTTCTTTGCAGTCGTTCCTTCTTTCTTCTTTGGTTTTTTCACCACCTTCTCTTTGCTCTTTTGAGCACTCAGCTTGAAGGAACCCGTAGCTCCTTTTCCTTTAGTCTGTGTGAGAATGCCACTATTCACTGCTGATCGAAGATACTTCTTGATAAAAGGGTTCATCCGCTCCACGTCGAGTTTATAGTTGGCAGCAATGTACTTTTTGATAGCCTGGAGAGAAGAACCTCCGCGTTCTTTGAGAGAAGTAATGGCAGTGATTACCATTTCGGATACCTTAGGATGTACGGGTGCCGTTCTCGGTTTTTCGCTTTTGTTTGCTCACCTTCTTAGGAGAAGGAGCCGTGGTAGGCGCCGTCGCATCAGCCATTTTTAAAGCTTTTTTATTTATTAATCTTTCTACTCGGTTGAAAAATACGAGCACAAGCACGTGAAGACCTTAAGTAAAGAGAGCGGCCGTAATTGAGAGCTTCATCTAACTGAGAGAAGTCAGCTGGGGTCGCCATTTCTCGCGTCTGAACGTATCATCCGGCTGTGTTTGTTCACAAAATTCTGGGTTCCTTTTGAGAAGTTTCGAATTTCCAAAATTTTTCCTAAGGTCTACTAAACGAAAGTTCGATCTTTCTTCTATAGATACGTCTATCCACGATTCGTCAATGGTGGCATTTTTTACCATAAAACGTGCACCAGTGCGAATGAGAAGCTTCTTTAGGATACAGAAGTTTTTCTAATCGTTTCTCAAGTCACATCATAGAGTGTTTCAAGTAAACAAAACATTTCACATCGAATATCTATATCACACACCCTCAAATGAAAGTAGAGTATTTGTAAGAGAGCATTATATCATCGGAATATCACGTTAGAAACGAGGCAGTCTCTAACACGTCGTCATTTCATGTTGGGTAGTGCTAAGTGCAGAAGCTTGTTCCACGCTACAAAGAAATTCTCCCGAACAACAGAGAAAAGTAGTTTCTATTCCTTATTCAGAAATTGTTTTCGATCCTTATTATCGTAAACAGTGCATTACAAAGAATATTCAAACAGCAAAACGATTACAGGCCACCTAAGCCAGTTTGAAAGCAAACTGGTGAGAGTTCGTGACAAATGAGAAACGAAACTAGTGTTCGTCGATACAATCATATAACACATATTCGATTTCAATAAGATGCCTTGAATCGTTAATTTATTTCTTTTATACTTCCTCTGAAAGTTGATTAATATATATAATATTTATATATAGAAATAACGATGCAGTTTTGAAACGCAGTGTTCTTGGCTTCGTCGACCTTTCTGACATCATTAATTAAGGAATATTTTATTGTAGAGTCACATTTTTCGGAGATAGAAAACTTTAGAGTGATATCTAATAAGCTTGCAACTTTCATCTTTTGAATAGAAATTAACAATTGAGCAAGACATTCATTCGTCTCTCTAAGTGTATGTGTACTCAATAAGCGTAACGCTTCTTCATTGGCGAGTGTTATTTCTATTAATAAGATAACAGGATTTACCCCTAACATATTTTATCTACCTGTTTCTCTAAATGATGTATAAAGTAACATGCACACAGAGTAAACTTGGAAATGAACACTAACCAAACAATTCCTAATTACGCACTACCAGTTCTTATAACATAAGTTATTTCACTAAAGTTAATTTGCAAAGCATAATGTTTATCCTTAACTTAACAGATATATATATAACGTTTCCGAGTGAGGGATGTAGAAATCGTATTGTGTGAAAAGGAGTTAGCTAGTAAGGAATTTGTGTACTTGTACGTGTACTTGAGAGAATTATAAGAAGTACGAAAATGTGGTATCTCTTCATTAGGAGGTGGTGGCCCTGAAAAGGGCCGTTTTTTTGTTATAAAGTGAATATTTAACCTCCGAATCCGTACAGAGTGCGACCCTGTCGTTTCAGAGCATACACTACGTCCATGGCGGTCACAGTCTTTCTTTTGGCGTGCTCCGTGTAGGTAACAGCATCACGGATTACGTTTTCCAAGAAAACTTTCAAAACACCTCGGGTTTCTTCGTAGATGAGACCAGAGATGCGCTTTACACCGCCTCTGCGAGCTAGACGTCTGATGGCTGGTTTCGTGATACCCTGGATATTGTCTCTGAGAACCTTACGATGACGTTTTGCTCCACCTTTACCGAGACCCTTGCCACCTTTTCCTCTTCCAGACATGGCGTAAATGTAGAAATATTAAAGAATAATCTCTGCTCGAACAGCTCAAAAAACGAAAACAACCACTATCGGTAACACTATATAATCTTAGCGCGGCCCTCTCGGAAAGCTCCTCGTCGCTTAACGTTGAACAGCAAAACTGTGACCATAGAAACTGAAAACATTTATTGAGAACTAAATAAGAACCATCAAAGAAATGTGTTGGATCATATTATTATTTTTATTTTTACCGAAAACAACTTCCATCTAGATATTTACGAGGTTACTTGGTGGACTGGACAAAATGTACATGTACTTCTCGAAAGGAAATATGTCCCAGCAGAGTAACTATGTAAAATAAAATTAAAAAAATAAATAAAAATAAAATAAAGATTCTTACACATATCTTTCAGACGATAAGAAAGTACCATCAGTAAGAATTATATTTCATTCGAATATTGGTAACGTATTGCTATACCGTTTTGTTTGAGTATTACAATCCAATTTTGCTTCAGAAACCAAAAAGTGGTGCAAACTAGGATTGAGAATCACAACTCTTTGTCCAATGGCGTCTCGACTCTGCGTCCTGTCCAATGATTGGTGGAACACGACCAATGAGAAGCTCTCTCGAACGGAAAGCGCAAAGTTTGAAAAGATAAACAAAAAGCGCCTTCGAACGATGATCATTCTTAGCACGGAAGTCGAAGAGTGTAGTAGGATTGTAGTTCTACGTACGTTTGTAATATAGCACGGACAAAACGAAATTATGGCTCGCACGAAACAAACTGCAAGAAAATCCACGGGCGGAAAAGCACCAAGAAAACAACTGGCCACTAAAGCTGCCCGAAAGAGCGCTCCAGCAACAGGAGGTGTAAAGAAACCTCATCGTTACAGGCCAGGAACAGTAGCCCTCCGTGAAATCCGTCGATACCAGAAGTCAACTGAGCTGCTCATTCGAAAACTACCTTTCCAGAGACTGGTGAGAGAAATTGCCCAGGACTTCAAGACTGACCTTAGATTCCAGAGCTCTGCTGTCATGGCTCTTCAGGAGGCCAGTGAGGCGTACTTGGTGGGTCTCTTCGAAGACACTAACCTGTGTGCCATTCACGCAAAGAGGGTGACCATCATGCCGAAAGACATCCAACTCGCACGTAGAATTCGAGGGGAACGAGCCTAAATGGAGAGAGAGGTATTGTAACTTACCCTCGCCAATAAACAAACGGCCCTTTTCAGGGCCACCACATCCTGAACAAAGAGTATGCCATTCGCACACATCATGACTACATGTACTATGTTAGTAACATACATCTTTTCAAGTTGAATTTGCACGTAAGAAATGCAAGGAGTTGTAGTTTAGCAGCAACCGTCTTTTCTCTTACGAAAGTTTGTGAGTTAAGTATTCTTTCGTTTTACTTTATCAAGGAACCTTTTAAATTATTACACTTACTCGACGTGCATGAAACAGTTTTCAAAAATCCCTGCATGTTCGATATTTAGTCTAGTTATGTGCCTGGAGAGAAGTATAAAATTTCATATTACGAAGTTGGTGTGTTTTCTTGTTCTCCTTCGAAATATATTATTGTGCTGCAGAAAATGTCGTATTGGTTTGTTTTCATTTTTCTCTTTCCGTGTAACGACATCTATGAAGGTAGGTACATTCCTTTCAGGTTAAGAATATTGAAAAGAAATGGCAATAGCTTACGAACTACACATACTCAGCTTACTTAGAAAGACGAACATCGTCTGGTTACGACAGTGAACACTGTCAACAACGTATCGTTATGCTGGTATAAGAGAAAACCTAACTGTGACGATCTACTTATATAGTAAGTACTATAATGAATCGTATTAAAACGTTTTGTTTTATGATTATTTATTTATTTATGTATTATGGAAGGTGGGATAATAAGGTTTGTCGTACACAAGAGACACGCCTTTTGTTGCGTGTTCTGTGAAAATTATTAACACGAGATGTATGGCGAAGGAACTGTACTATCTCTCCATCAGGAGGTGGTGGCCCTGAAAAGGGCCGTTTTATATATTGTTAATATTTACCGACTTACTTCTTTTCGGTCTTCTTGGGCAATAAGACAGCCTGAATGTTTGGCAGAACGCCTCCCTGGGCGATAGTAACACCCTGTAGCAACTTGTTGAGTTCTTCGTCATTACGAATGGCAAGTTGCAAGTGACGAGGAATGATCCTAGTCTTCTTGTTATCACGTGCAGCGTTACCTGCTAACTCCAAAACTTCAGCAGCCAGGTACTCCAAGACAGCAGCGAGGTAGACGGGTGCTCCAGCTCCTACTCGCTCGGCATAGTTTCCTTTTCGAAGGAGACGATGTATACGCCCGACTGGAAACTGGAGTCCAGCTCTGCTTGAACGGGATTTAGCCTTGGCCTTCACTTTGCCACCTTTGCCTCGCCCAGACATTTTCCCTTAGTTTTTCTCTGAAACTAAGAACGAAAAATAGACAGTAAAACACGATACTCACTATGTGGAATGAATACGTATTGTGACTATTACGCTGTTTGACTATCGTGGGATTTATTTGTAGGTGATTTAGTTTGTATATGATGGCATTGTGCCAAACGCTGTCGAATGCTTTTTTTGACATCTAGGAATACCCCGATGGTTACTTGATTGTTGTTGTAAGCTTTGTATATTGATTCGGTGAGTCGTGTGAGGTGATCTGTTGTTTGTCTATTTTTTCTGGAGGCATTTTGAGATTCTGGAAGGATGTTGTTTGATTCGCAAAAATGGAGGAGACGGTTGGAGATAATTCTCCATCAGTTTGCCAAGGCAGCTTAACAGACTGATGGGGCGGAAATTATCTGGATTTGTTCTGTTAGTTTGTTTCTTGGGGATCGTTGTTATGATGGCTTTTTTCCATGTGTCAGGGTAATACCCTGTCGCTAATGAAATGTTCATGATGTTTGTGAGGTGTTGTAGTAGGAGAGTGGAACTTTTTTGAGAATAATATTTGGTATTTGGTCATGTCCGGGGAAGTGTTCTTCAAGTTTTTGATATTAATCTTTAGTTCGGTTATGGTTATTTTTCTATTGATTGAATTTGAGTATGCTTCTAGTGTCTCCCGGAAATCCTGGTGAGAATGAAGCTTGGTTTGCATTTATGTAGTTGTTGACATGGTGTTGGTGTTGTGTGTCGAAATCTACTGAGTTTAAATCGCTAAAAGCGGATTTGTAATAGTCAGCTAATAAGTCAGCTTTCTCTCTCGTCCGTCCTTGCGATTTTATTGTTGTGTGATGTGTTGTAACATGTGATTTGTGTTTTGTCTGACGCAATACTCTTGAATTTTTCCAGAATTCTTTTGGTTTTTCTTGGTTTTTCTAAGTTTTGCAGAAGTTATGCCAATTGTTTTCTCTGACTTTTTTTAATTTCTTGTTTAATTTTTGTATTTGTTCTATTGATTTCTGTTTTAATGTGTGGATCACGTGTGATGTAGTGTATTCGTCGTAATTGTCTGCGTTTGATTATTAGTGCGTGAATTTCTGGTGTTAGAGTCCATTGAATAAGTGATTGTTTTCTTTTGATTTAGGAATTGTGTTTTTTGTGGCTTTCTTTATGGCTTCTGTAATTTGATCAACATATTTGTCTAGTTCTGTTTGTTGTTTACATGTCGATTGGGTGGGGGTAGGTATGAGTCCAGAGAGGCATTAAAAGTGAGCAGTCTGTTTCAGTGTAGGTGTATGCGGAAGGAGTCACGTACGCCACAGCCGGGAGGCGCGAGTGAATCATACATGATACGGGGAAGTGGTCACTGGTGATTTCATCATGCACTTTAAAGTTAGATATTCTATTAACCATGTCCTTGGGAGCGATGATGAAATCGAGTACATCATATGAGCCGTTGGCGGCTGAGAAGTGTGTAGTGTATTGTCATTAATTAAGTGCATTTTATTGCTAGAAATAAAATTTTATGCAGGATCCTCTGCGTGTGTCTGTTACCCCTTAATTCTGTGTGCGGTGAATTAAAGTCTCCAATAATAATTGGTTTGGGCTTACGATTAACACATTTTGAAGGAAGTTAATGTCGATATTTTTTTGGTTGGTGAGCAATATATGGCTAGAATCGGAATAGTTAGCTGGTTGTTAAAGGTGTATGTTACAAAAAAAATGGTCTCATTAATGTCAGATTTAAATGAATCTTCTATCGAGATTAGATGCGATATTTTGTACTAAAGTAAGTTATTATACCTCTGTTGTTTTCTGAGTGAGGTATGTTGTGTGAGATGAATCCGGGGATTGTGGTGTTTTGTTTCTCTGTGCAAGTGAAATGATGATTATGTTGGCGTTTATATGTTTGTTTATGTTGTATATTTCTAACCTGTCTTTAAGATTTCCTTGGCAGTTGATGTGTAAGATTTTAATGTGTTGTATCATTGTGTTGTTTTATTTCGCGTGAATTTTGAGTGAAAGATGGTGTGGTTTCAGGTGAGGGAGGTTAAATAGTGACTTGCAAGGCACGCAAACAGCCTTGAGTGACTCGTGCCCGATTCGAATGAGGGGGAGATCACTCAATTCCCCATCAGCATTGCTAGCAAGTTTGTGGTGAAATCTGTTGGGTTAAATGCTTGTGTTGTTTTTGGGCATGTTACGTCCGCGTAAGTACGTGTTGGTTGAGGTTGAGCGTGTTTGATTTGCGAGTCGGTTGAGTTGGTAAAGGTAAACTAGAAACTAAAACTAAACTAACGTGGCATAGGGTTCAGTTTAGAGAGAGAGAACTGAAGAGTTTTCTCTCCAACTAGGGTGTTCAAGAACTTTGTAGTTCCTCTTCGTCCCCTTCTAAAGTGAATTGTTATTAGGATTAAGTGGTGTTTTTTTTTATTATTATTATTTTAATAAATTACTTATCGTTATTATTCTTTGACTTTGGGTGGGGAATGTCTCACTAAATGGTCTTTGGGTGGAGGCAAAGGTGGCAGTGGAAAGAAGGAAAGGTCGGGACCTGTCTCGAAAAGAAAAAAGTTGGTAGATGTGAACATGAATGTAATTCATTCAAGTTCAGATCAAATCAAACGGCCCGATTCTGGGTCTGGCAAAAGGTTGCCTGGGCTGGGATCTAGAAATCCAATGCCTGAAGATTTTGATGTGGGGAAACGGGAGTACCCTGAGAAAACCCATTTTCACCCGACAGGCGCCGAAAGTTTTGCCTGTCGTGTGCCCTGTACCTGAAAAAAGGAATTCATGTTAATAACATAGTTTTATGTATTTAGACTTTGTTGAGTGGATTGTGATTCTTGAAATATGTTGTATGGTGATATGTATTTTGTTGGTGCACTTGATAATTTGTGTAGTGATGCCGTTAGTTTGTTTCTGTTTTCTGCTTTTCGATAATATTTCAGAGAAAGTTCTGTTATTCTATCTCTTATAGTTGGTAAATTACTAATTTGGTGTAGATAATTTGTTGGTGTAAAGATGGTAAACTGAATGCGGATTTTAATATTTTGTTTTGTTGCACTTGGATTTTTTGGAGTGTTGTTTGACATGTTGTATGTTACTTGACATCCGTAACTCCATTAGTGGACGGATGTAAGCCTTATATATTTGTATAATGGTGTTCGGTGCGCATTTTGATTGTTTACCAGTTATAGTCTTTAGATATGAAATCCTTTTTCTTATTGATGAGTGTATATTGTTTATGTGTTTTTTTTCCATGTTAGTTTTGTGTCGAAAGTGACGCCAAGGAATGTGATGTTTTTGCTCATGTTGATGGTTGTGTTTCCAAGTGATAGATTTATTTTTTCTAGATTTTCTTTGCTTCTTTAGTTTTCTATAGAAGGTGATTGCTTGTGTTTTGTCGGATTTAACACGACCTCCACTTGTTGCTCCATGTTGAGACGTTGTTTAGTGATTCTTGCACGCGAGACATGGCCATTACTGGGTTTCTGGAGGTGCTCCAGATTGCGATGTCATCTGCGTATTGTGAATTGTGTGTATGTTAGATTTGGAAAAGGTATGTCACTGACGAAAATTATGTAAAGAAGTGGAGAGAGGACTGATCCTTGGGGCACCCCTGCCGTTATATTAAATAATTTGGATATGGTTTTATTGACTTTACTTGTGCTGTTCTATTGTTAAAAAAATTTGAAATCCATTTGACTATCGTAGGATTTATTTGTAGGTGGTTTAGTTTGTATATGATGGCATTGTGCCAAACGCTGTCGAATGCTTTTTTGACATCTAGAATACCCGATGGTTACTTGATTGTTGTTGTGCTTTGTATATTGATTCGGTGAGTCGTGTGAGGTGATCTGTTGTTTGTCTATTTTTCTGGAGGCATTTTGAGATTCTGGAAGGATGTTGTTTGATTCGCAAAATGGAGGAGACGGTTGAGATAATTCTCTCCATCAGTTTGCCAAGGCAGCAACAGACTGATGGGGCGGAAATTATCTGGATTTGTTCTGTTAGTTTGTTTCTTGGGGATCGTTGTTATGATGGCTTTTTTTCCATGTGTCAGGGTAATACCCTGTCGCTAATGAAATGTTCATGATGTTTGTGAGGTGTTGTAGTAGAGAGTGGAACTTTTTTTGAGAATAATATTTGGTATTTGGTCATGTCCGGGGAAGTGTTCTTCAAGTTTTGATATTAATCTTTAGTCTGGTTATGGTTATTTTCTATTGATTGAATTTGAGTATGCTTCTAGTGTCTCTCCGGGAAATCCTGGTGAGAATGGCTTGGTTTGCATTTATGTAGTTGTTGACATGGTGTTGGTGTTGTGTGTCGAAATCTACTGAGTTTAAATCGCTAAAAGCGGATTTGTAATAGTCAGCTAATGTCAGCTTTCTTCTCGTCCGTCCTTTGCGATTTTATTGTTGTGTGTGATGTGTTGTAACATGTGATTTGTGTTTTTGTCTGACGCAATACTCTTGAATTTTTTCCAGAATTCTTTTGGATTTTTCTTGGTTTTTTCTAAGTTCTTGCAGAAGTTATGCCAATTGTTTTCTGACTTTTTAATTTCTTGTTTAATTTTTTGTATTTGTTCTATTGATTTCTGTTTTAATGTGTGGATCACGTGTGATGTAGTGTATTCGTCGTAATTGTCTGCGTTTGATTATTAGTGCGTGAATTTCTGTGTTAGAGTCCATTGAATAAGTGATTGTTTTCTTTTGATTTAGGAATTGTGTTTTTGTGGCTTTCTTTATGGCTTCTGTAATTTGATCAACATATTTGTCTAGTTCTGTTTTGTTGTTTACATGTTCGATTGGGTGGGGTAGGTATGAGTCCAGAGAGGCATTAAAAGTGAGCCAGTCTGTTTCAGTGTAGGTGTATGCGGAAGGAGTCACGTACGCCACAGCCAGGGTGGCGCGGGTGAATCATACATGATACGGGGAAGTGGTCACTGTGATTTCATCATGCACTTTAAAGTTAGATATTCTATTAACCATGTCCTTGGGAGCGATGATGAAATCGAGTACATCATATGAGCCGTTGGCGGCTGAGAAGTGTGTAGTGTATTGTCATTAATTAAGTGCATTTTATTGCTAGAAATAAAATTTTTTATGCAGGATCCTCTGGTGTGTCTCTGTTACCCTTAATTCTGTGTGCGGTGAATTAAAGTCTCCAATAATAATTGGTTTGGTTTACGATTAACACATTTTTGAAGGAAGTTAATGTCGATATTTTGGTTGGTGAGCAATATATGGCTAGAATCGGAATAGTTAGCCGGTTGTTAAAGTGTATATTACAAAAATGGTCTCATTAATGTCAGATTTAAATGAATCTTCTATCGAGATTAGATGCGATATTTTTGTACTAAAGTGGGTTATTATACCTCTGTTGTTTCTGAGTGAGGTATGTTGTGTGAGATGAACCGGGGATTGTGGTGTTTTGTTTCTCCAGCAAAGTGTTTCTGAAATGATGATTATGTTGGCGTTTATATGTTTGTTTATGTTGTATATTTCTAACCTTTTGTCTTTAAGATTTCCTTGGCAGTTGATGTGTAAGATTTTAATGTGTTGTATCATTGTGTTGTTTTATTTCCCTCGCGTGAATTTTGAGTGAAAAGATGGTGTGGTTCAGGTGAGGGAGGTTAAAAATAGTGACTTGGGCAAGGCTGCAAACAGCCTTGAGTGACTCCGTGCCTCGATTCGAATGAGGGGAGATCACCCAATTCTCCCCATCAGCACTAGCAAGTTTGTGGTGAAATCTGTTGGGTTAAATGCTTTTGTGTGTTTTTTGGGCGTGTTACGTCCGCGTAAGTACGTGTTGGTTGAGGTTGAGCGTGCTCTGATTTGCGAGTCGGTTGGAGTTGGTAGTAAAGGTTGTTTGGTGTTGCTTTGGTAGCCGTGGCTTTGATTATTGATGTTCGTGGTTTTGAAAAGGAATCTGTTACGTATTTGGGTGTATTTGGGGCAGCCTTTGTAACTGGCTGCGTGGGGGTTCTGACAGTTGGCGCATCTAACTTGGTTACGCTCGTTAGACACTGAGCGACCTCGTGAGATCCGCCACATCTGACACATCTATCCTTGGCCATACAATTAGTTTTGTGTGTCCGAACCGTTGACATTTGTAGCATTGATTATTGGTTTTGATGTGTTTTTTCCGGTTCGGTCGTGTGTTTTGAAAAATAAAAAAAGCAACCGTTTTTAATAATTTTTCTTGATCGTCTTTTTGTTGACGGTTACCTTGATCAGTGGCGTTTTTGTTTCGTTCTGAATGAGATGATTCTGTTCGATGATGCAATGTCAAAGCCTTGAGTTGTTAATTCTTCAGTGATTTCATGATCTTCAATGTCGAAATCGACACCCTGATTATGACTGTTAGTTTTGTGTGTGTTTGTTTTGGTGTTGTAATGGTGGCTTGAACACCGAAGGCATCCTTGGGCCAGTGGGCCAAATATGCGCAAACTCTTGAGGTTCGGTACATTTAATCATGATTCTTCCATTAGAAGAAGACGTTTGATGTCTTTAAACTGAATGCCCGGGTAATAGGACCTCAGTTGATTGACAATCTGTGGAATGCGTGTTGTTTTGTTTACTCCTTCGATGAACAGAGTTGGGATTCTGTAGTTAGGAGAATTGTTTGTTTGTGTGACAGTGATGGTGTTCTCAGAACAGTGGTATAGATGGTGGTGTTGTTTGTATTCAAGTAATTATTGTTAGAGCAAGTGGTTTTGTCTTCGTAAACATGGGTTGGCATGATTAATACTTTCGATTTTAGAACTATTATTAGCGTCGTTAAGGTTAGGTTAGTAGCATAGTCAGAACCTAGACTTACCATGTCCTTTTCTCTTCTTTCAGTCTGCCTCAGTTGATGTTCGTTTGTTTCATGGGATTCTGGTCTTCGTGATTCTTCCCTCTGAGTTTTCACCTTCGAACTCTCAGTCGAACTACCTCAGTGATTCAGAGGCTGGTCCTTTCATAGCTCTATTCAGCATATTCATGATCGTCGCCGTTGGAAAGGGCCACCTGCCGTTGGATCTTGTCACTATCTTCTCACTGCATACTGTACCACTAGTCCCGATAGGGACCATGGGGTAACCTTTTAGCAAAACCTTTATGTGCACTCACTGGATAATTTCAGTCTTCAATGCACCCTGTCCTCGCAGTTCTTTAATTCCACAGCACGTCTGCTCTGGGTTTGACGGCGACCCGTGAAACTTCAAAACTTGGGCATGATGATTATGTCAAGGTTTAAATCGGTGTTTATGTTGCAGGATTGCCAGTCAGCATTTTGTCTTTGCGTACTTTCTTGATAAAAAAAAAGCTGTCGCGGAAGAAGCGCGGCATGTTACCAGGCGACTATTACACTGTTCAACTAACTCTAGTTTTGGTCAACTCTTGTAGGATTGAACGAGATATATTGAGTCGCCTTGCTGACGGTTACGCTTCTCGCGACAGCTATCGAATTGCAAAACCAAAATGCTATTTTGGTTACTTTTAGAAATCCCACAGTACGCACATTTAAACGCTGACTGAATTTTTGCCCAAGTTTTGAAACAGTTTCAAGGTCGCCGTCAAGCAGAGCAGACGTGCAAGTCAAGAGCTGCGAGACAAGTGCATTGAAGACTAAATTATCCTGTGAAGTGCATAAAAGTTTTACTAAAAAAGGTTACTCCCTTAGTCCTTATCAGGACTAGTAAAACAGTATGAAGAGAAAGAAGATAGTGACAAGATCCAACGGAAAGCCCTTTCCAACGACGAGATCATGGATATGCTGAATAGAGCTATTGAAGGACCAGCCTCTGAATCACTGAGTAGTTCGACTGAGAGTTCCGAAGGTGAAAACTCAGGAGGGAAGAATCACGAAGACCAGAATCCCATGAAACAAACGAGACATCCAACAAGAGGAGGCTGAAGAAGAAGAAGAAAAGGACATGGTAAGTATAGTTTCTGACTATGCTACTAACCCTAACCTTAACGACGCTAATAATAGTTCTAAAAAATCAAAGTATTAATAACATAACCCATGTTAACGAAGACAAAGCCACTTGCTCTAACAATAATTACTTGAATACAAACAACACCACCATCGCTACTAATTCTGAGAACACCATCACTGTCACACAAACAAACAATTCTCCTCTAACTACAGAATCCCAACTCTGTTCATCGAAGGAGTAAACAAAACAACACGCATTCCACAGATTGTCAATCAACTGAGGTCCTATTACCCGGGCATTCAGTTTAAAGACATCAAACGTCTTCCTAATGGAAGAATCATGATTAAATGTACCGAACCTCAAGAGTTTGCGCATATTTTGGCCCACTGGCCTAAGGATGCCTTCGGTGTTCAAGCCACCATTACAACACCAAAACAAAACACACCAAAACTAACAGTCATAATCAGAGGTGTCGATTTCGACATTGAAGATCATGAAATCACTGAAGAATTAACAACTCAAGGCTTTGACATTGCATCATCGAACAGAATCATCTCATTCAGAACGAAACAAAAACGCCACTGATCAAGGTAACCGTCAACAAAAGACGATCAAGAAAAATTATTAAAAACGGTTGCTTTTATTTTTCAAAAGACACACGACCGAACCGGAAAAGACACATCAAAACCAATAATCCAATGCTACAAATGTCAACGGTTCGGACACACAAAACCAATTGTATGGCTAAGGATAGATGTGTCAGATGTGGCGGATCTCACGAGGTCGCTCAGTGTCCTAACGAGCGTAACCAAGTTAGATGCGCCAACTGTCAGGGCCCCACGCAGCCAGTTACAAAGGCTGCCCCAAATACACCCAAATACGTAACAGATTCCTTTTCAAAACCACGAACATCAATAATCAAACCCACGGCTACCAAAACAACACCAAACAACCTTTACTACCAACTCCAACCGACTCGCAAATCAAACACGCTCAACCTCAACCAACACGTACTTACGCGGACGTAACACGCCCAAAAAACAACACAAGCATTTAACCCAACAGATTTCACCACAAACTTGCTAGCAATGTTGATAGAATTGAGTGATCTCCCTCATTCGAATCGAGGCACGAGTCACTCAAGGCTGTTTGCAGCCTTGTAAGTCACTATTTTAACCTCCCTCACCTGAAACCACACCATCTTTCACTCAAAATTCACGCGAGGGAAATAAAACAACACAATGATACAACACATTAAAATCTTACACATCAACTGCCAAGGAAATCTTAAAGACAAAAGGTTAGAAATATACAACATAAACAAACATATAAACGCCAACATAATCATCATTTCAGAAACACTTTGCACAGAGAAACAAAACACCACAATCCCCGGATTCATCTCACACAACATACCTCACTCAGAAAACAACAGAGGTATAATAACTTACTTTAGTACAAAAATATCGCATCTAATCTCGATAGAAGATTCATTTAAATCTGACATTAATGAGACCATTTTTTGTAATATACACTTTAACAACCGGCTAACTATTCCGATTCTAGCCATATATTGCTCACCAACCAAAAAATATCGACATTAACTTCCTTCAAAAATGTGTTAATCGTAAACCCAAACCAATTATTATTGGAGACTTTAATTCACCGCACACAGAATTAAGGGTAATAGAGACACACGCAGAGGATCCTGCATAAAAAATTTTATTTCTAGCAATAAAATGCACTTAATTAATGACAATACACCTACACACTTTCAGCCGCCAACGGCTCATATGATGTACTCGATTTCATCATCGCACCCAAGGACATGGTTAATAGAATATCTAACTTTAAAGTGCATGATGAAATCACCAGTGACCACTTCCCCGTATCATGTATGATTCACCCGCGCCACCCGGCTGTGGCGTACGTGACTCCTTCCGCATACACCTACACTGAAACAGACTGGCTCACTTTTAATGCCTCTCTGACTCATACCTACCCCACCCAATCGAACATGTAAACAACAAAACAGAACTAGACAAATATGTTGATCAAATTACAGAAGCCATAAAGAAAGCCACAAAAAACACAATTCCTAAATCAAAAGAAAACAATCACTTATTCAATGGACTCTAACACCAGAAATTCACGCACTAATAATCAAACGCAGACAATTACGACGAATACACTACATCACACGTGATCCACACATTAAAACAGAAATCAATAGAACAAATACAAAAATTAAACAAGAAATTAAAAAAGTCAGAGAAAACAATTGGCATAACTTCTGCAAGAACTTAGAAAACCAAGAAAAATCCAAAAGAATTCTGGAAAAATTCAAGAGTATTGCGTCAGACAAAAACACAAATCACATGTTACAACACATCACACACAACAATAAAATCGCAAGGACGGACGAAGAGAAAGCTGACTTATTAGCTGACTATTACAAACCGCTTTTAGCGATTTAAACTCAGTAGATTTCGACACACAACACCAACACCATGTCAACAACTACATAAATGCAAACCAAGCTTCATTCTCACCAGGATTTCCGGAGAGACACTAGAAGCATACCAAATTCAATCAATAGAAAAATAACCATAACCGAACTAAAGATTAATATCAAAACTTGAAGAACACTTCCCCGGACATGACCAAATACCAAATATTATTCTCAAAAAAGTTCCACTCTCCTACTACAACACCTCACAAACATCATGAACATTTCATTAGCGACAGGGTATTACCCTGACACATGGAAAAAAGCCATCATAACAACGATCCCCAAGAAACAAACTAACAGAACAAATCCAGATAATTTCCGCCCCATCAGTCTGTTGCTGCCTTGGCAAACTGATGGAGAGAATTATCTCCAACCGTCTCCTCCATTTTTGCGAATCAAACAACATCCTTCCAGAATCTCAAAATGCCTCCAGAAAAATAGACAAACAACAGATCACCTCACACGACTCACCGAATCAATATACAAAGCTTACAACAACAATCAAGTAACCATCGGGGTATTCCTAGATGTCAAAAAAGCATTCGACAGCGTTTGGCACAATGCCATCATATACAAACTAAACCACCTACAAATAAATCCTACGATAGTCAAATGGATTTCAAATTTTTAACCAATAGAACAGCACAAGTAAAAGTCAATAAAACCATATCCAAATTATTTAATATAACGGCAGGAGTGCCCCAAGGATCAGTCCCTCTCCACTTCTTTACATAATTTTCGTCAGTGACATACCTTTTCCAAATCTAACATACACACACAATTCACAATACGCAGATGACATCGCAATCTGGAGCACCTCCAGAAACCCAGTAATGGCCATGTCTCGCGTACAAGAATCACTAAACAACGTCTCAACATGGAGCAACAAGTGGAGGGTCGTGTTAAATCCGACAAAAACACAAGCAATCACCTTCTATAGAAAACTAAAGAAGCAAAGAAAAAATCTAGAAAAATAAATCTATCACTTGGAAACACAACCATCAACATGAGCAAAAACATCACATTCCTTGGCGTCACTTTCGACACAAAACTAACATGGAAAAAACACATAAACAATATACACTCATCAATAAGAAAAGGATTTCATATCTAAAGACTATAACTGGTAAACAATCAAAATGCGCACCGAACACCATTATACAAATATATATATTTACATCCGTCCACTAATAGAGTACGGATGTCAAGTAACATACAACATGTCAAACAACACACTCCAAAAAATCCAAGTGCAACAAAACAAAATATTAAAATCCGCATTCAGTTTACCATCTTTACACCAACAAATTATCTACACCAAATTAGTAATTTACCAACTATAAGAGATAGAATAACAGAACTTTCTGAAATATTATCGAAAAGCAGAAAACAGAAACAAACTAACGGCATCACTACACAAATTATCAAGTGCACCAACAAAATACATATCACCATACAACATATTTCAAGAATCACAATCCACTCAACAAAGAGTTTAAATACATAAAACTATGTTATTAACATGAATTTTTTTTTTTTTTCAGGTACACACGACAGGCAAAACTTTCGGCGCCTGTCGTGTGAAAGTGGGTTTTCGGGGTACCCCTGTTTCCCCACATCAAAATCTTCAGGCATTGGATTTCTAGATCCCAGCCCAGGCAACCTTTTGCCAGACCCAGAATCGGGCTGTTTGATTTGATCTGAACTTGAATGAATTACATTCATGTTCACATCTACCCAACTTTTCTTTTCGAGACAGGTCCCGACCTTTCCTTCTTTCCACTGCTACCTTTGCCTCCACCCAAAAGACCATTTAGTGAGACATTCCCCACCCAAAAAAAGTCAAGAATAATAACGATAATTAATTTATTAAAATAATAATAAAAAAAAAAAACCACCACTTAATCCTAATAACAATCCACGTAAGGGGACGAAGAGGAACTACAAAGTTCCTGAACACTCCCAGTTGGAGAGAGAACTCTTCGGATTTCTCTCTAAACTGAACCCCTGCCACGTTAGTTTAGTTTAGTTTAGCCCAAGTTTAGAGTTGTTTTCAAGGTCGCCGTCAAGCAGAGCAGACGTGCAAGTCAAGAGCTGCGAGACAAGTGCATTGAAGACTAAATTATCCTGTGAAGTGCATAAAGTTTTACTAAAAAGAGTTACCCCTTAGTCCTTATCAGGACTAGTAAAACAGTATGAAGAGAAAGAAGATAGTGACAAGATCCAACGGAAAAGCCCTTTCCAACGACGAGATCATGGATATGCTGAATAGAGCTATTGAAGGACCAGCCTCTGAATCACTGAGTAGTTCGACTGAGAGTTCCGAAGGTGAAAACTCAGGAGCTGAAGAATCACGAAGACCAGAATCCCATGAAACAAACGAGACATCCAACAAGAGGAGGCTGAAGAAGAAGAAGAAAAAAAGGACATGGTAAGTATAGTTTCTGACTATTCTACCAACCCTAACCTTAACGACGCTAATAATAGTTCTAAAAAATCAAAGTATTAATAACATAACCCATGTTAACGAAGACAAAGCCACTTGCTCTAACAATAATTACTTGAATACAAACAACACCACCATCGCCACTAATTCTGAGAACACCATCACTGTCACACAAACAAACAATTCTCCTAACTACAGAATCCCAACTCTGTTCATCGAAGGAGTAAACAAAACAACACGCATTCCACAGATTGTCAATCAACTGAGGTCCTATTACCGGGCATTCAGTTTAAAGACATCAAACGTCTTCCTAATGGAAGAATCATGATTAAATGTACCGAACCTCAAGAGTTTGCGCATATTTTGGCCCACTGGCCTAAGGATGCCTTCGGTGTTCAAGCCACCATCACAACACCAAAAAACAAACACACCAAAACTAACAGTCATAATCAGAGGTGTCGATTTCGACATTGAAGATCATGAAATCACTGAAGAATTAACAACTCAAGGCTTTGACATTGCATCATCGAACAGAATCATCTCATTCAGAACGAAACAAAAACGCCACTGATCAAGGTAACCGTCAACAAAAGACGATCAAGAAAAATTATTAAAAACGGTTGCTTTTATTTTTCAAAAGACACACGACCGAACCGGAAAAGACACATCAAAACCAATAATCCAATGCTACAAATGTCAACGGTTCGGACACACAAAACTAATTGTATGGCTAAGGATAGATGTGTAGATGTGGCGGATCTCACGAGGTCGCTCAGTGTCATCGAGGCACGAGTCACTCAAGGCTGTTTGCAGCCTTGCAAGTCACTATTTTAACCTCCCTCACCTGAAACCACACCATCTTTCACTCAAAATTCACGCGAGGGAAATAAAACAACACAATGATACAACACATTAAAATCTTACACATCAACTGCCAAGGAAATCTTAAAGACAAAAGGTTAGAAATATACAACATAAACAAACATATAAACGCCAACATAATCATCATTTCAGAAACACTTTGCACAGAGAAACAAAACACCACAATCCCCGGATTCATCTCACACAACATACCTCACTCAGAAAACAACAGAGGTATAATAACTTACTTTAGTACAAAAATATCGCATCTAATCTCGATAGAAGATTCATTTAAATCTGACATTAATGAGACCATTTTTTGTAATATACACTTTAACAACCGGCTAACTATTCCGATTCTAGCCATATATTGCTCACCAACCAAAAATATCGACATTAACTTCCTTCAAAATGTGTTAATCGTAAACCCAAACCAATTATTATTGGAGACTTTAATTCACCGCACACAGAATTAAGGGTAACAGAGACACACGCAGAGGATCCTGCATAAAAATTTTATTTCTAGCAATAAAATGCACTTAATTAATGACAATACACCTACACACTTCTCAGCCGCCAACGGCTCATATGATGTACTCGATTTCATCATCGCTCCAAAGGACATGGTTAATAGAATATCTAACTTTAAAGTGCATGATGAAATCACCAGTGACCACTTCCCGTATCATGTATGATTCACCCGCGCCACCTGGCTGTGGCGTACGTGACTCCTTCCGCATACACCTACACTGAAACAGACTGGCTCACTTTTAATGCCTCTCTGGACTCATACCTACCCCACCCAATCGAACATGTAAACAACAAAACAGAACTAGACAAATATGTTGATCAAATTACAGAAGCCATAAAGAAAGCCACAAAAACACAATTCCTAAATCAAAAGAAAACAATCACTTATTCAATGGACTCTAACACCAGAAATTCACGCACTAATAATCAAACGCAGACAATTACGACGAATACACTACATCACACGTGATCCACACATTAAAACAGAAATCAATAGAACAAATACAAAAATTAAACAAGAAATTAAAAAAGTCAGAGAAAACAATTGGCATAACTTCTGCAAAAACTTAGAAAAAACCAAGAAAAACCCAAAAGAATTCTGGAAAAAATTCAAGAGTATTGCGTCAGACAAAAACACAAATCACATGTTACAACACATCACACACAACAATAAAATCGCAAGGACGGACGAAGAGAAAGCTGACTTATTAGCTGACTATTACAAATCCGCTTTTAGCGATTTAAACTCAGTAGATTTCGACACACAACACCAACACCATGTCAACAACTACATAAATGCAAACCAAGCTTCATTCTCACCAGGATTTCCCGGAGAGACACTAGAAGCATACTCAAATTCAATCAATAGAAAAATAACCATAACCGAACTAAAGATTAATATCAAAAACTTGAAGAACACTTCCCCCGGACATGACCAAATACCAAATATTATTCTCAAAAAAAGTTCCACTCTCCTACTACAACACCTCACAAACATCATGAACATTTCATTAGCGACAGGGTATTACCCTGACACATGGAAAAAAGCCATCATAACAACGATCCCCAAGAAACAAACTAACAGAACAAATCCAGATAATTTCCGCCCCATCAGTCTGTTAAGCTGCCTTGGCAAACTGATGGAGAGAATTATCTCCAACCGTCTCCTCCATTTTTGCGAATCAAACAACATCCTTCCAGAATCTCAAAATGCCTCCAGAAAAATAGACAAACAACAGATCACCTCACACGACTCACCGAATCAATATACAAAGCTTACAACAACAATCAAGTAACCATCGGGGTATTCCTAGATGTCAAAAAAGCATTCGACAGCGTTTGGCACAATGCCATCATATACAAACTAAACCACCTACAAATAAATCCTACGATAGTCAAATGGATTTCAAATTTTTTAACCAATAGAACAGCACAAGTAAAAGTCAATAAAACCATATCCAAATTATTTAATATAACGGCAGGAGTGCCCCAAGGATCAGTCCTCTCTCCACTTCTTTACATAATTTTCGTCAGTGACATACCTTTTCCAAATCTAACATACACACACAATTCACAATACGCAGATGACATCGCAATCTGGAGCACCTCCAGAAACCCAGTAATGGCCATGTCTCGCGTACAAGAATCACTAAACAACGTCTCAACATGGAGCAACAAGTGGAGGGTCGTGTTAAATCCGACAAAAACACAAGCAATCACCTTCTATAGAAAACTAAAGAAGCAAAGAAAAATCTAGAAAAATAAATCTATCACTTGGAAACACAACCATCAACATGAGCAAAAAACATCACATTCCTTGGCGTCACTTTCGACACAAAACTAACATGGAAAAAACACATAAACAATATACACTCATCAATAAGAAAAAGGATTTCATATCTAAAGACTATAACTGGTAAACAATCAAAATGCGCACCGAACACCATTATACAAATATACAAGGCTTACATCCGTCCACTAATAGAGTACGGATGTCAAGTAACATACAACATGTCAAACAACACACTCAAAAAAATCCAAGTGCAACAAAACAAAATATTAAAATCCGCATTCAGTTTACCATCTTTTACACCAACAAATTATCTACACCAAATTAGTAATTTACCAACTATAAGAGATAGAATAACAGAACTTTCTATGAAATATTATCGAAAAGCAGAAAACAGAAACAAACTAACGGCATCACTACACAAATTATCAAGTGCACCAACAAAATACATATCACCATACAACATATTTCAAGAATCACAATCCACTCAACAAAGAGTTTAAATACATAAAAACTATGTTATTAACATGAATTCCTTTTTTTTTCAGGTACAGGGCACACGACAGGCAAAACTTTCGGCGCCTGTCGTGTGAAAGTGGGTTTTCTCGGGGTACTCCTGTTTCCCCACATCAAAATCTTCAGGCATTGGATTTCTAGATCCCAGCCCAGGCAACCTTTTTGCCAGACCCAGAATCGGGCCGTTTGATTTGATCTGAACTTGAATGAATTACATTCATGTTCACATCTACCCAACTTTTTCTTTTCGAGACAGGTCCCGACCTTTCCTTCTTTCCACTGCTACCTTTGCCTCCACCCAAAAGACCATTTAGTGAGACATTCCTCACCCAAAAAGTCAAGAATAATAACGATAATTAATTTATTAAAATAATAATAATAAAAAAAAACCACTTAATCCTAATAACAATCCACGAAAGGGGACAAGAGGAACTTTCCTGAATCCTAATAACAACCCCTGCCACGTTAGTTTAGTTTAGGGGACGCAAGGCATCGGAACCCAGCCTCATTCTGAAAAGGGCCGTTTGCCAGTCAAGTTCCAATGAACACCCCAGTTGAGAAAGAGAGAACTCTTCTTTGAAATGTTAAAAATAAAGTAAAAACTCTCTTTCTCACGTAAGGGGACGAAGAGAACTATAAAGTTCTGAACCTTCTGATTTCTCTCTCTCTAAACTGAACCACGTTAGTTTAGTTTAGTTTAGTTTAGTTGCCCAAGTTTATTTTTCAACATGCCTCCACAACAAGCGTCTGGAAAAGCTGTGAAGAAGGCCGGAAAGGCCCAAAAAGCCGTACGAGCTGGAGACAAGAAAAGCGAAAGAAGAGGAGGAAGGAGAGCTTCAGTATTTACATTTACAAGGTTCTCAAGCAGGTCCATCCCGATACTGGAATCTCCAGCAAAGCTATGTCTATCATGAATAGCTTCGTGAACGACATTTTCGAGAGAATTGCTGCCGAAGCTTCTCGTCTGGCTCACTACAACAAGCGATCAACTATCACGAGCCGGGAGATCCAAACTGCAGTGCGTCTGCTTTTACCTGGAGAATTGGCCAAACACGCCGTCTCCGAAGGGACCAAGGCTGTGACTAAGTACACCAGTTCAAAGTAATGTGTTCTTCTTCTCTTTTCATTCAAACGGCCCTTTTCAGGGCCACCACATCTTGAAAAGGAGAAAGTCACATCGAATCTATTTCACTATTAACAGTTCAAGCATGCTTTCTCTATAACCATGCTTATAACGTGCGAGTAGAAATACACACATTATTAGAGAGTTTTGTTCCATTCCCACCTCTATGCTCTCAGTGAGTATTTTTCGTTTGTAGTTAAGTGAATGAAGACAGACAAACGAACGTATACACACCCAGCCAATACATGTCGTCACCGAATGGTACAAGATAATTATGATAATAACAAGAAAATAACAGCTACTCATTATTTAAGAAAGCAAAAAAGATAGAATGACAGAGGGTTAATCGATACACGGAAATAGTTATTTCATTTAGAGTGACATCCATTACATGTTTAATATCCATGCGCTTGGGAGAAAACGAAATAGTGTCTGAGGGACAGAGCAACAGAGAATTGTCTCTCAGAAGGTTTGTTTAGAATTAAGCACAAAGCTACTCAATGGGCTATCTGTGCTCTGCCCACCACGGGTATCGAAACCCGGTTTTATGTAAGTCCGCAGACATACCACTGTGCCACTGGGGCCTCTATTAAGGAGCATAAATCATATTAGTTATTAATAACTAGTAAATCTAATAGTAAGGCACACTATTCAGCCGTATATGCATGTGCATACGGAATAGATTTCTCCATTACATTTGTGAAAGGCTCAGTACACTTCACTAACTAGTAAGGAGGCATACAATTTATATGGGTGGCTAGTAGTATAATACTGTTGCGAAAGAGTTAATTAATGAAGGAGCCCTGAGTTATTTTCCTTCGACCAATTGTGATTAAAACTAAAATGTAATTAAATGCAGTACTAATTGAAATTAAACTAAAGTTACGAATCATTAAGTATAATTTGAAAACGAGCATATCTATAACAGCACAGGGGAAGAAATAAATAAAGTCGCACTACATTACTTTCTTTTCTCGAACGTTCGTTAGACTACAAATCTGAGCATGAAACGTTTTAAGAAATTTTTTACCATTTCACTCGCTCGATATAACAAGTGTTGTTACGAGCGGAATGAGTGTTTTGTTTGTTTTCTGTAACGACTTATATGGCAAACTCTTTATCAGGAGATGGTGGCCCTGAAAGGGCCGTTGATTTTGTGATATCACACAAAATTGGAAAAGAAGCAGCTTACTTATTTCTTTCCTGCCACCTTCTTGGAAGCAGCCTTTTAGGGGCGGCTTTGGCCTTCTTGGGGCTTTCGGTTTACTGGCTGCAGGTTTCTTTGTTGGCTTCGCCACTTTCTTTGGTTTTGCCTTTGCCTTGGGTTTTAGCAGCTGTCTTTGCTTTCTTCTCAGCTACTTTCTTGGGCTTACTCGGGGCTTTACTTTTCTTTGCAGTCGTTCCTTCTTTCTTCTTTGGTTTTTCACCACCTTCTCTTTGCTCTTTTGAGCACTCAGCTTGAAGGAACCCGTAGCTCCTTTTCCTTTAGTCTGTGTGAGAATGCCACTATTCACTGCTGATCGAAGATACTTCTTGATAAAGGGTTCATCCGCTCCACGTCGAGTTTATAGTTGGCAGCAATGTACTTTTGATAGCCTGGAGAGAAGAACCTCCGCGTTCTTTGAGAGAAGTAATGGCAGTGATTACCATTTCGGATACCTTAGGATGTACGGGTGCCGTTCTCGGTTTTTTCGCTTTTGTTTGCTCACCTTCTTAGGAGAAGGAGCCGTGGTAGGCGCCGTCGCATCAGCCATTTTTAAAGCTTTTTTTATTTATTAATCTTTCTACTGGTTGAAAAATACGAGCACAAGCACGTGAAGACCTTAAGTAAAGAGAGAGCGGCCGTAATTGAGAGCTTCATCTAACTGAGAGAAGTCAGCTGGGGTCGCCATTTCTCGCGTCTGAACGTATCATCCGGCTGTGTTTGTTCACACAATTCTGGGTTCCTTTTGAGAAGTTTCGAATTTCCAAAATTTTTCCTAAGGTCTACTAAACGAAAGTTCGATCTTTCTTCTATAGATAGGTCTATCCACGATTCGTCAATGGTGGCATTTTTTACCATAAAATCGTGCACCAGTGCGAATGAGAAGCTTCTTTAGGATACAGAAGTTTTTCTAATCGTTTCTCAAGTCACATCATAGAGTGTTTCAAGTAAACAAAACATTTCACATCGAATATCTATATCACACACCCTCAAATGAAAGTAGAGTATTTGTAAGAGAGCATTATATCATCGGAATATCACGTTAGAAACGAGGCAGTCTCTAACACGTCGTCATTTCATTTCATGTTGGGTAGTGCTAAGTGCAGAAGCTTGTTCCACGCTACAAAGAAATTCTCCCGAACAACACAGAAAAGTAGTTTCTATTCCTTATTCAGAAATTGTTTTCGATCCTTATTATCGTAAACAGTGCATTACAAAGAATATTCAAACAGCAAAACGATTACAGGCCACCCTAAGCCAGTTTGAAAGCAAACTGGTGAGAGTTCGTGACAAATGAGAAACGAAACTAGTGTTCGTCGATACAATCATATAACACATATTCGATTTCAATAAGATGCCTTGAATCGTTAATTTATTTCTTTTTATACTTCCTCTGAAGGTTGATTAATATATATAATATTTATATATATAGAAATAACGATGCAGTTTTGAAACGCAGTGTTCTTGGCTTCGTCGACCTTTCTGACATCATTAATTAAGGAATATTTTATTGTAGAGTCTATGTTTACACACATTTTTCGGAGATAGAAAACTTTAGAGTGGTATCTAATAAGCTTGCAAGTTTCATCTTTTGAATAGAAATTAACAATTGAGCAAGACATTCATTCGTCTCTCTAAGTGTATGTGTACTCAATAAGCGTAACGCTTCTTCATTGGCGAGTGTTATTTCTATTAATAAGATAACGGGATTTACCCCTAACATATTTTATCTACCTGTTTCTCTAAATGATGTATAAAGTAACATGCACACAGAGTAAACTTGGAAATGAACACTAACCAAACAATTCCTAATTACGCACTACCAGTTCTTATAACATAAGTTATTTCACTAAAGTTAACTTGCAAAGCATAATGTTTATCCTTAACTTAACAGATATATATATATAACGTTTCCGAGTGAGGGAGGTAGAAATCGTATTGTGTGAAAAGGAGTTAGCTAGTAAGCAATTTGTGTACTTGTACGAGTACTTGAGAGAATTATAAGAAGTACGAAAATGTGGTATCTCTTCATTAGGAGGTGGTGGCCCTGAAAGGGCCGTTTTTTTGTTATAAAGTGAATATTTAACCTCCGAATCCGTACAGAGTGCGACCCTGTCGTTTCAGAGCATACACTACATCCATGGCGGTCACAGTCTTTCTTTTGGCGTGCTCCGTGTAGGTAACAGCATCACGGATTACGTTTTCCAAGAAAACTTTCAAAACACCTCGGGTTTCTTCGTAGATGAGACCAGAGATGCGCTTTACACCGCCTCTGCGAGCTAGACGTCTGATGGCTGGCTTCGTGATACCCTGGATATTGTCTCTGAGAACCTTACGATGACGTTTTGCTCCACCTTTACCGAGACCCTTGCCACCTTTTCCTCTTCCAGACATGGCGTAAATGTAGAAATATTAAAGAATAATCTCTGCTCGAACAGCTCAAAAAACGAAAACAACCACTATCGGTAACACTATATAATCTTAGCGCGGCCCTCTCGGAAAGCTCCTCGTCGCTTAACGTTGAACAGCAAAACTGTGATCATAGAAACTGAAAACATTTATTGAGAACTAACTAAGAACCATCAAAGAAATGTGTTGGATCATATTATTATTATATTTTACCGAAAACAACTTCCATCTAGATATTCACGAGGTTACTTGGTGGACTGGACAAAATGTACATGTACTTCTCGAAAGGAAATATGTCCCAGCAGAATAACTATGTAAAATAAAATTAAAAATATAAATAAAAATAAAATAAAGATTCTTACACATATCTTTCAGACGATAAGAAAGTACCATCAGTAAGAATTATATTTCATTCGAATATTGGTAACGTATTGCTATACCGTTTTGTTTGAGTATTACAATCCAAAGTTGCTTCAGAAACCAAAAGTGGTGCAAACTAGGATTGAGAATCACAACTCTTTGTCCAATGGCGTCTCGACTCTGCGTCCTGTACAATGATTGGTGGAGCACGACCAATGAGAAGCTCTCTCGAACGGAAAGCGCAAAGTTTGAAAAGATAAACAAAAGCGCCTTGGAACGATGATCATTCTTAGCACGGAAGTCGAAGAGTGTAGTAGGATTGTAGTTCTACGTACGTTTGTAATATAGCACGGACAAAACGAAATTATGGCTCGCACGAAACAAACTGCAAGAAAATCCACGGGCGGAAAAGCACCAAGAAAACAACTGGCCACTAAAGCTGCCCGAAAGAGCGCTCCAGCAACAGGAGGTGTAAAGAAACCTCATCGTTACAGGCCAGGAACAGTAGCCCTCCGTGAAATCCGTCGATACCAGAAGTCAACTGAGCTGCTCATTCGAAAATTACCTTTCCAGAGACTGGTGAGAGAAATTGCCCAGGACTTCAAGACTGACCTTAGATTCCAGAGCTCTGCTGTCATGGCTCTTCAGGAGGCCAGTGAGGCGTACTTGGTGGGTCTCTTCGAAGACACTAACCTGTGTGCCATTCACGCAAAGAGAGTGACCATCATGCCGAAAGACATCCAACTCGCACGTAGAATTCGAGGGGAACGAGCCTAAATAGAGAGAGAGGTATTGTAACTTACCCTCGCCAATAAACAAACGGCCCTTTTCAGGGCCACCACATCCTGAACAAAGAGTATGCCATTCGCACACATCACGACTACTTGTACTATGTTAGTAACATACATCTTTTCAAGTTGAATTTGCACGTAAGAAATGCAAGGAGTTGTAGTTTAGCAGCAACCGTCTTTTCTCTTACGAAAGTTTGTGAGTTAAGTCTTCTTTCGTTTTACTTTATCAAGGAACCTTTTAAATTATTACACTTACTCGACGTGCATGAAACAGTTTTCAAAAATTCCCTGCATGTTCGATATTTAATCTAGTTATGTGCCTGGAGAGAAGTATAAAATTTCATATTACGAAGTTGGTGTGTTTTCTTGTTCTCCTTCGAAATATATTATTGTGCTGCAGAAAATGACGTATTGGTTTGTTTTCATTTTTCTCTTTCCGTGTAACGACATCTATGAAGGTAGGTACATTCCTTTCAGGTTAAGAATATTGAAAAGAAATGGCAATAGCTTACGAACTACACATACTACTCAGCTTACTTAGAAAGACGAACATAGTCTGGTTACGACAGTGAACACTGTCAACAACGTATCGTTATGCTGGTATAAGAGAAAACCTAACTGTGACGATCTACTTATATAGCAAGTACTATAATGAATCGTAGTAAAACGTTTTGTTTTATGATTATTTATTTATTTATGTATTATGGAAGATGGGATAATAAGGTTTGTCGTACACAAGAGACACGCCTTTTGTTGCGTGTTCTGTGAAAATTATTAACACGAGATGTATGGCGAAGGAACTGTACTATCTCTCCATCAGGAGGTGGTGGCCCTGAAAAGGGCCGTTTGATATATTGTTAATATTTACCGACTTACTTCTTTTCGGTCTTCTTGGGCAATAAGACAGCCTGAATGTTTGGCAGAACGCCTCCCTGGGCGATAGTAACACCCTGTAGCAACTTGTTGAGTTCTTCGTCATTACGAATGGCAAGTTGCAAGTGACGAGGAATGATCCTAGTCTTCTTGTTATCACGTGCAGCGTTACCTGCTAACTCCAAAACTTCAGCAGCCAGGTACTCCAAGACAGCAGCGAGGTAGACGGGTGCTCCAGCTCCTACTCGCTCGGCATAGTTTCCTTTTTCGAAGGAGACGATGTATACGCCCGACTGGAAACTGGAGTCCAGCTCTGCTTGAACGGGATTTAGCCTTGGCCTTCACTTTGCCACCTTTGCCTCGCCCAGACATTTTCCCTTAGTTTTTCTCTGAAACTAAGAACGAAAAATAGACAGTAAAACACGGTACTCACTATGTGGAATGAATACGTATTGTGACTATTACACACACACACACAATATCTGTAGGTGTTTAGGTTAAAAATTAATATTTCCTAAGAAACATTAATCCCCTGGGGTGCTCGAAGACTAACTAGTCCTCCTTCAACCCCGCACCAGATAGGAATTTTTAATTTAATAGCGTTAGAAGATAATACTGATAGACAGATTACTGGATTTATTAAATATATGCAAGTGTTTGTCTGGTGAGCGTGGCAGGCAACAAGGCGAAGGCAAAGCAAATCCCACCCAAGAAGAAAGACGAAGAAACACGACGAGAAGCAAGCCGGATAAATACAAACAACAACCAAACGGGCCATTTCAGGGCCGGGCATGGATCGATGGATCAAAGTGCCCTGGCAGGGATCTAAAGATCCAATGCCTCAAATTTAGGTGTGGGGGGGGAAACGGGAGTACCCCGAGAAAACCCACTTTCACTAAACGGGACCGAATGAAGCCCGCTTAGTGCCCTTGAAGTATGCTGGACTTGAGAGGTAAACAGGACCTGAAACGAGACTGAAAATTTTATCAAAAGAGAAACAAGAATTATATTGTTTTAGACAAATTAAGGATAAAATTAAATGGCGATAAATATTTACACCAGGATTTAGGAGTAGCTGCCATGTTTTTAAAGTCAGAAGTGAGTGTGTTACGATGAGTAGATTTTTGAAAGTATTTGGAAGCAAGTTTAGTTATACGTGTGGAAATTGGTAAGATTTTAGTGTGTTTCTGGACATATTCCACGGGTGTATAATGTGGCAGGCGGTGAGCGAGTCGTATAACTCGGTTTTGAATTCTTTGTAATAGAAGTATTTGGTTCTTGTTCATGTTACATGTTACCATGGCTCCATACTCCATTAAGGGCCTAATGAATGTTTTGTAAATATGTAGAATAGTTTCAGACCTGCAGCCATGGGTGAAGTGACTAATTTTACAGAGGTATGAGATTCTGGTTAGCATTTTCTTTCTAACGTTTTGAAATGAGAGTTCCATGTAAGTCGTGTATTGATTGTAACACCAAGGAATTTGGCAGTATTAGAGAAAGAGATAGGGTGTTATAGAGATAAAGTTTAGTAAGCTTCACACGTTTTAATCTCTTATTGAGCCTACGGTGAAGGATTATAGCCTGGGTTTTAGAGGGATTGAGCGTGATTTTCCATTTATTGCACCAGCGAGTAATACTATCTAAAGCTTTTTTGTATTTTATTAGCTGCTAGAGGGGGTCCCATGAGGTGGACCATAAGGCGATGTCATCTGCATATTGTGATGCAAAGGTAGATGACGTAGTCGGCTGTGGTAAGTCATTAACAAAGAGGGAGTACAGTAGGGGCTAAGAACCGATCCCTGTGGGACACCTGCGTTGAAGGTAAATGACTGAGAAAGATTAGAATTAATTCTGACTCTGGCCGTACGGTTTTCTAGAAAATTAGAAATCCATCTAAGGAAAGTGGGGGGTACCTTGAACTTTAAGAGTTTATATCTTAATCCATTGTGCCAGACAGTATCAAAAGCTTTTTGCACGTCTAAGAATACAGCGACTGTGGCTTGAGTTTGTTAAACCCTGTAAAGCTTGTTTCAACAAGCCTTACAAGGTGATCTGCAGTTTGTCTATTTTTTGCGGCCAGCGTTCTGAATATTTGATAAAAGGTTTTCATTTTCTAATTTCCAAAGCAATCTGGAAGCAATGATTTTTTCCATAAGTTTGCCAATACAATTTAATAAACTAATTGGCCTAAAATCATTAGGGTGGTGAGAAAGAGATCCTTTCTTTGGTATTATAGTGATAATGGCGGATTTCCATGCCTTAGGCAGATAGCCTGAGAAAAAGGAGAGGTTAAACAAATTAGTAAGGTGTGAAAGGAATTCATTAGAGGCATTTTTTAGAATGACATTAGGAATGGAGTCTTCCCCGGGTGCTTTATTTTTGAGTTCTCTAATGTGTAGCTTGATCTCCTGTGTAGATATTGGGGTTGTTATGCTATTGGTCGTGTATGTATAAGTTAGGTCTACTGGAAACTTAACGGAAAAAAGTTCTTTATTTTCTGTGACAATAGAGTTTACTTTCATTTCATGATGTTTGTTGAAGTTTGTGTGTAGTGGAGTACAGAAGGTGCGCTGGAAATATTTGGCGAACAGGTCGGTTTTCTCCCTGTCACTGTTAGCGGTAGAATTATCGTATGTGATTGTTCCGGTGTCAGAGTTTTCGCGACAAATATGTTTAAAGGTTTTCCAGAAGGTAGCGGGATTAGGTCTAAGGTGATCAAGATTTTTACAAAAATTATTCCAATTTTCTTTTTGTTTTGTTCTAATAAGGCGTTGTAAATTATTTCTTATTTTATTAATTTGTGGCTTAAGTAGTGGGTTGCGCGTAATGATAAATTCACGGCGGAGTTTCCGTCTTGCAATAATTAGAGAGTGAATTTCGGGGGTGATTTTCCAGGAGTTAGGTGTGTATTGTGACGGTTTGGTAGGAACTATGTGTTGTATGGTTTTGGATATCGCTGTGGAAATTTCTTGGTAATAGTGTTCGATGTCGTCTTTGGTATTTGCGAGTTTAAGGTAGTCAGGGAGGAGTGTATTTAGGGTTCGGTTAAATGACAGCCAATCAGTCTTTGAGAAGTTAAAGTTATTAGGGGTATCAGTGGTTGCAGTTCTGGTGGAATTATTCCAATTGGGAACACTTAATTGAAAAGATAAAGGGTTGTGATCTCCTCCGATATTATCATGTACCCTGAAGTTGTGTATCAGGTGTGTTATTGGTGGGGTAGCGATTACTAGATCAATTACACTTTGTGTTCCGTTATGGTGTGTGTATGTGTCGGTGAGTTGTTATTAATTACATTAAGGTTGTGTATGCACGAAATTTGCTAAAATTCTACCGGAAGTGTTAGTAGTGTAACCTCGGAGGTGTGGGGTGCGACGCGTTAATTATAATTACATTGTTATATGTGCTAATAATGGAGTGCAAAAATGCGATGTCCGGGTTGGTCTGGGGGGATATATATATAGCTAAGAGGGTTATATCTGGTAGTGGCGGTAATTTGATTTTACAAAGTATATATTCGTGATAGGTTGGTATGTTGTGGTCGATCAAGGTGATGTTCAAGTTCTGTTTGTAAGCAAGTGCGATACCTCTGGTGTTTGGGGTTTTGGTTTAGAAATAACCTTATAATGGGGAGTAGAGTAATTGTTATTGTTGAGTAGAGTTTCATTTATAGTAATGATAGAAGCATCTATGTTAGTAGCTAATTCAAAAGCTCGTATTTTTTTATAATTAAGTCCACCTTGAATATTAATGTGTAATAAGGTAAAAAAGTTTTTGGTCTTACCTATTCGGATGATTCGGAGACTCCTTCACTGATGCGTTGTCCGAGGATATCGGGTGATAACCCTGGGATCCTCAAATACTCCTGAGCTGCTTTGCAAGACGCGATAAGAAACTGGTCGTTGTTAAGATTATCGTTGCCAGCAGCAATCATGACTTTAACGATAAAAGCTATTACCTGTGACGGTCTGATGAATGATAGAGTGGTAGGTTGACTATTACACTGTTCACTCACTTAGTTTTATCAACTTTGTAGGATTGAACGAGATATATTGAGTCGCCTGTGACGGCCGCGCTTCTCGCGACAGCTATCGAATTCGCAAACCAAAATGCTATTGGCTACTTTTCAATCCTGCAGCGCGCAATTTAAACGCTGACTGAATTTTGCCCAAGTTTATTTTTCAACATGCCTCCACAACAAGCGTCTGGAAAAGCTGTGAAGAAGGCCGGAAAGGCCCAGAAAGCCGTACGAGCTGGAGACAAGAAAAAGCGAAAGAAGAGGAGGAAGGAGAGCTTCAGTATTTACATTTACAAGGTTCTCAAGCAGGTCCATCCCGATACTGGAATCTCCAGCAAAGCTATGTCTATCATGAATAGCTTCGTGAACGACATTTTCGAGAGAATTGCTGCCGAAGCTTCTCGTCTGGCTCACTACAACAAGCGATCAACTATCACGAGCCGGGAGATCCAAACTGCAGTGCGTCTGCTTTTACCTGGAGAATTGGCCAAACACGCCGTCTCCGAAGGGACCAAGGCTGTGACTAAGTACACCAGTTCAAAGTAATGTGTTCTTCTTCTCTTTTCAATTCAAACGGCCCTTTTCAGGGCCACCACATCTTGAAAAGGAGAAAGTCACATCGAATCTATTTCACTATTAACAGTTCAAGCATGCTTTCTCTATAACCATGCTTATAACGTGCGAGTAGAAATACACACATTATTAGAGAGTTTTGTTCCATTCCCACCTCTATGCTCTCAGTGAGTATTTTTCGTTTGTAGTTAAGTGAATGAAGACAGACGAACGAACGTATACACACCCAGCCAATACATGTCGTCACCGAATGGTACAAGATAATTATGATAATAACAAGAAAACGACAGCTACTCATTATTTAAGAAAGCAAAAAAGATAGAATGACAGAGGGTTAATCGATACACGGAAATAGTTATTTCATTTAGAGTGACATCCATTACATGTTTAATATCCATGCGCTTGGGAGAAAACGAAATAGTGTCTGAGGGACAGAGCAACAGAGAAATTGTCTCTCAGAAGGTTTGTTTAGAATTAAGCACAAAGCTACTCAATGGGCTATCTGTGCTCTGCCCACCACGGGTATCGAAACCCGGTTTTAGTGTGTAAGTCCGCAGACATACCACTGTGCCACTGGGGGCCTCTATTAAGGAGCATAAATCATATTAGTTATTAATAACTAGTAAATCTAATAGTAAGGCACACTATTCAGCCGTATATGCATGTGCATACGGAATAGATTTCTCCATTACATTTGTGAAAGGCTCAGTACACTTCACTAACTAGTAAGGAGGCATACAATTTATATGGGTGGCTAGTAGTATAATACTGTTGCGAAAGAGTTAATTAATGAAGGAGCCCCGAGTTATTTTCCTTCGACCAATTGTGATTAAAACTAAAATGTAATTAAATGCAGTACTAATTGAAATTAAACTAAAGTTACGAATCATTAAGTATAATTTGAAAACGAGCATATCTATAACAGCACAGGGAAGAAATAAATAAAGTCGCACTACATTACTTTCTTTCTCGAACGTTCGTTAGACTACAAATCTGAGCATGAAACGTTTTAAGAAATTTTTTACCATTTCACTCGCTCGATATAACAAGTGTTGTTACGAGCGGAATGAGTGTTTTGTTTGTTTTTCTGTAACGACTTATATGGCAAACTCTTTATCAGGAGATGGTGGCCCTGAAAGGGCCGTTGATTTTGTGATATCACACAAAATTGGAAAAGAAGCAGCTTACTTATTTCTTTCCTGCCACCTTCTTGGAAGCAGCCTTTTAGGGGCGGCTTTGGCCTCTTAGGGGCTTTCGGTTTACTGGCTGCAGGTTTCTTTGCTGGCTTCGCCACTTTCTTTGGTTTTGCCTTTGCCTTGGGTTTTAGCAGCTGTCTTTGCTTTCTTCTCAGCTACTTTCTTGGGCTTACTCGGGGCTTTACTTTTCTTTGCAGTCGTTCCTTCTTTCTTCTTTGGTTTTTCACCACCTTCTCTTTGCTCTTTTGAGCACTCAGCTTGAAGGAACCCGTAGCTCCTTTTCCTTTAGTCTGTGTGAGAATGCCACTATTCACTGCTGATCGAAGATACTTCTTGATAAAGGGTTCATCCGCTCCACGTCGAGTTTATAGTTGGCAGCAATGTACTTTTGATAGCCTGGAGAGAAGAACCTCCGCGTTCTTGAGAGAAGTAATGGCAGTGATTACCATTTCGGATACCTTAGGATGTACGGGTGCCGTTCTCGGTTTTTTCGCTTTTGTTTGCTCACCTTCTTAGGAGAAGGAGCCGTGGTAGGCGCCGTCGCATCAGCCATTTTTAAAGCTTTTTTATTTATTAATCTTTCTACTCGGTTGAAAAATACGAGCACAAGCACGTGAAGACCTTAAGTAAAGAGAGAGCGGCCGTAATTGAGAGCTTCATCTAACTGAGAGAAGTCAGCTGGGGTCGCCATTTCTCGCGTCTGAACGTATCATCCGGCTGTGTTTGTTCACACAATTCTGGGTTCCTTTTGAGAAGTTTCGAATTTCCAAAATTTTTCCTAAGGTCTACTAAACGAAAGTTCGATCTTTCTTCTATAGATAGGTCTATCCACGATTCGTCAATGGTGGCATTTTTTACCATAAAATCGTGCACCAGTGCGAATGAGAAGCTTCTTTAGGATACAGAAGTTTTTCTAATCGTTTCTCAAGTCACATCATAGAGTGTTTCAAGTAAACAAAACATTTCACATCGAATATCTATATCACACACCCTCAAATGAAAGTAGAGTATTTGTAAGAGAGCATTATATCATCGGAATATCACGTTAGAAACGAGGCAGTCTCTAACACGTCGTCATTTCATTTCATGTTGGGTAGTGCTAAGTGCAGAAGCTTGTTCCACGCTACAAAGAAATTCTCCCGAACAACACAGAAAAGTAGTTTCTATTCCTTATTCAGAAATTGTTTTCGATCCTTATTATCGTAAACAGTGCATTACAAAGAATATTCAAACAGCAAAACGATTACAGGCCACCCTAAGCCAGTTTGAAAGCAAACTGGTGAGAGTTCGTGACAAATGAGAAACGAAACTAGTGTTCGTCGATACAATCATATAACACATATTCGATTTCAATAAGATGCCTTGAATCGTTAATTTATTTCTTTTTATACTTCCTCTGAAGGTTGATTAATATATATAATATTTATATATATAGAAATAACGATGCAGTTTTGAAACGCAGTGTTCTTGGCTTCGTCGACCTTTCTGACATCATTAATTAAGGAATATTTTATTGTAGAGTCTATGTTTACACACATTTTCGGAGATAGAAAACTTTAGAGTGGTATCTAATAAGCTTGCAAGTTTCATCTTTTGAATAGAAATTAACAATTGAGCAAGACATTCATTCGTCTCTCTAAGTGTATGTGTACTCAATAAGCGTAACGCTTCTTCATTGGCGAGTGTTATTTCTATTAATAAGATAACGGATTTACCCCTAACATATTTTATCTACCTGTTTCTCTAAATGATGTATAAAGTAACATGCACACAGAGTAAACTTGGAAATGAACACTAACCAAACAATTCCTAATTACGCACTACCAGTTCTTATAACATAAGTTATTTCACTAAAGTTAACTTGCAAAGCATAATGTTTATCCTTAACTTAACAGATATATATATATAACGTTTCCGAGTGAGGGAGGTAGAAATCGTATTGTGTGAAAAGGAGTTAGCTAGTAAGCAATTTGTGTACTTGTACGAGTACTTGAGAGAATTATAAGAAGTACGAAAATGTGGTATCTCTTCATTAGAGGTGGTGGCCCTGAAAAGGGCCGTTTTTTTGTTATAAAGTGAATATTTAACCTCCGAATCCGTACAGAGTGCGACCCTGTCGTTTCAGAGCATACACTACATCCATGGCGGTCACAGTCTTTCTTTTGGCGTGCTCCGTGTAGGTAACAGCATCACGGATTACGTTTTCCAAGAAAACTTTCAAAACACCTCGGGTTTCTTCGTAGATGAGACCAGAGATGCGCTTTACACCGCCTCTGCGAGCTAGACGTCTGATGGCTGGCTTCGTGATACCCTGGATATTGTCTCTGAGAACCTTACGATGACGTTTTGCTCCACCTTTACCGAGACCCTTGCCACCTTTTCCTCTTCCAGACATGGCGTAAATGTAGAAATATTAAAGAATAATCTCTGCTCGAACAGCTCAAAAAACGAAAACAACCACTATCGGTAACACTATATAATCTTAGCGCGGCCCTCTCGGAAAGCTCCTCGTCGCTTAACGTTGAACAGCAAAACTGTGATCATAGAAACTGAAAACATTTATTGAGAACTAACTAAGAACCATCAAAGAAATGTGTTGGATCATATTATTATTTATTTTACCGAAAACAACTTCCATCTAGATATTCACGAGGTTACTTGGTGGACTGGACAAAATGTACATGTACTTCTCGAAAGGAAATATGTCCCAGCAGAATAACTATGTAAAATAAAATTAAAAATATAAATAAAAATAAAATAAAGATTCTTACACATATCTTTCAGACGATAAGAAAGTACCATCAGTAAGAATTATATTTCATTCGAATATTGGTAACGTATTGCTATACCGTTTTGTTTGAGTATTACAATCCAAAGTTGCTTCAGAAACCAAAAGTGGTGCAAACTAGGATTGAGAATCACAACTCTTGTCCAATGGCGTCTCGACTCTGCGTCCTGTACAATGATTGGTGGAGCACGACCAATGAGAAGCTCTCGAACGGAAAGCGCAAAGTTTGAAAAGATAAACAAAAGCGCCTTGGAACGATGAGAAAAACGAAAACTAGTAAAAGATATTATGATTTCAGCATGTGAAGACAATGTACCTAAGACTACGGTTATAGACTTTAATATGCCAAAACTAGCAGTACTAGCAACCCAAACCCCACCCTGATATTCAAAACAAACATGTTCAGACAAAGACGAAGTTCTTTCTGACGACGAAGGCTTCACGCTTGCTGTGACCTCGAAGTCAGAAAAAAACAAATTAAACAAAGAACAACCACCACAGACACACATACACAAATCGCACCAAAATCACCTAAGCACGCAGTTATAATCCAAGGAGTTCCTGGTAGTTACAACCAACCACAATTACAAAGAAATATACAGGTGCAAACCTAATACAAAGATTACTAATATAAGGTCTGCCCAGAGGCGGTGTTCTGGTTCAAGGACAGGAACCCGCTGACTTAAACAGTCTACTAAAAGCTTGGCCTGCAGACGCATTCAAAACAGGAAGCATTACAATACACCTACCAGGAACTAAACCAACACCGAAATCTTTGTGATACGAGGTGTGCCATAATTCAGACATAGAAGACGTTAAGGAAGAGTTAAGTACACAAAACATAAAAACACATTTCAGTTGAGCGTATAATTTCAATATTACTAAAAGACCCACAAACTAATCAAAGTAGTCACAGACAACAGCCAGGATATTACACAATTCATAATAATGGTATCACTATGTGGTATCATAAGTACACAGTGGAACAAACAAAACACCAGCAGTGGTTGTCACACAGTGCTACCAATGCCAAAGGTTTGGACATGTAGCAGCAGTACGCCAAGCAATGCACGGTTGTGTGGGCTGTGGGAGAATCACCACATTACACATTGTACAAAACAGAACCCCAAACCAAAAAGAACAAAGACGGCAAATTATAAAGGTTGCCAGAAATATAAATCCATAAAACACACTTATACGAAATTAAAAATCCCAACATGAAATCAAAGCCGCCACCACCACTGTGAATACCTACAGGAAC
>NW_027467777.1:9369843-9416301 GCF_004210375.1 Tachypleus tridentatus | reverse complement strand
TTTTTTTTGTATTTTTCTCCTTTTTCTCGATTGAGAGAATGCTACTACTACTTAGTAACACAACCACTCACACAGAAAGAAAGTAATAATAATTATTATTATTCAATACTTGAATAATAATTCAAAGAAAGAAGAAAATAAAATAATAATAATAATTAAAAAAAGAAAATAATAATTATAAAAATAAAAGAAACAAGGACTAAGTGTCTAGTGCATAGTGGCCAGCTTGTGTTTACATTTCTTAAATATATGTTAAAGGGAGGTATTGGTACCATTTACATCATGTACGTGATATCTGTCGAGATCACACATTAAGTCATTTTGTGCCAATTCTTATTGAAATATTTTAGAGAATAAGAGTCTTTCAGCTATTGTATCTATGTTTGCATACTTGTGCATGAATGTGGTTGAGGTGCTACGTGGTACTTTGTATGCTGAAGTTAGTACAGAATTTTGTATACGTTGAAGTTTCTGTACATGTATGGGTGCTATGTTAATCCAGGCAGGTGATGCATATTCTATTGTTGGTCTAATGTACGTTTTGTAGATTTTAAGTATGTTGTCTGGTGATGTTCCTTGGATTTTACCTGAAAGACTTCTTGCATAGTTGCTCTTTTCCAGATTCGTATCAGTACATTTTTTAATATGTGGTAGCCACGTTAATTTTGAGTCATAGGTTAGACCTAGAAATTGCTAGAAGTAGCAGTCAGTAAAAGTGATCCATTCATATAGAGTTTTGGTGGATCTTTTTTCAGCTTATTCAGTCTGCTGAATACTATGACTTGGGTTTTGGAATATTAATTTTGATTCTGTATTTCTGGCAGTATTCTTCGATGTTATTTGGGACTGGTTGTAGGTTCGTTGCTGCTATTGACGGAGTGGGGCACTTTTCCAGACTGCTACATCGTCAGCGAACTGTGATGCATAACCTAAATTTAGGTCCGACAGAGGCATATTACTCACGTACATGATAAATAATATAGGGCTAACAACTCCTGCGGGACTCCTGCTTCGGGTGAAAAGGACCCTGAGTGGGCCCCATTTACATTTACTTTACACATTCTGTTATCCAGGAAGTTGGACAGCCAGCGAATAGTTTCCTGGGGTAATGCCATTTCAAGCAATCTATGTCTTAAGCCGTTATGCCACACTGTGTCAAATGCTTTCTCAATGTCGAGAAAGCAAGCTACAGTGCATTCTTTTGTTGAAGCTGTCGGTAATTGATTGTAAGTCGAATCAGGTGGTCTGTAGTTTGGCGGTTTTCGAAATCCGTTTTGAATTTCTGGTAATTTTGAATTTTCTTCTAAGTAAACTGACAGACGATTACTAATTATCCTCTCTAATACTTTGCCAATACAACTGGTTAAGCTAATCGGGCGGTAGTTGTTTGGTTTATTGACTTTCCTTCTTTCTGGAACATTAATACTATTGCTTCCTTCCAAAACGGGGATATATCCAGCTGATAGTGAGAGATTAACGCTGTTAGGTGTTCATATAATCTCTGAGTGCCTTGTTTTAGGAGGATAGCTTGAATACCATCTTCTCCAGGAGCTTTGTTTTTTGTGTTTTTAATAGCAGTTACTACTTCTGTAACAGTGATATGTTTTACCAGTTGATGAGTGCTCCAGTCTTTTTTTTTTCTTGGTGTGTAATATTGTTGACTGGAAATTTAGGTGTAAAAATGCTTCTGTTTTGGTCAATAAAGTTTGTGACTGTATTATAAAGTATCTGTTCATGTCTGGTTCATGATGTGTTTGAACGTGTTTTCTAGGTGTTTTAAATATCTCGGCTTTTTCTGTGTTAGTGTATGCTGTTTCTCCATCCAGTTCCAGTGGTGGATATACTGTGTTGTTGTTCCTGTGTTTGTAAATCTTTTCAAATGTGTCCAGAATTGTTTAGGATCAGTTTTATGATTTAGATCGGAACAGAAGGTGTCCCAGTTTTCTTGTTTCTGTTGTCTGATTAAGTTTCGTATTTTATTTCTTATTGTGTTTATCTGAGTTTTAAGTGTGGGGTTTCGATTTTGAATGTACTGTCTGCGGAGTATACGTCTGTTTTTAATTAAGTGTATTATATCTTTATGTGGTTGCCATGAATGAGTTGTTGTGAAGTGTTTTTGTTTCGGTATCGAACTGTTGGCTGCATGTTTTAGACACTCAGAGATGATATGACAGTATGCATCTATATCTGATGCGTCCGCGGCAATATGTAGTACTTCTGGAGGTAAGGTTTCATTTAATATAGTTTGGAAAACTGGCCAATTAGCTTTTTTGTAGTTCAGTTGGTCTCTCACTATGATTTTATTTAAGAGTGGGGTGAGATTGAAGATACACACAAACTGGAGGTGGTCACTATCTATATCGTGACCAACATGAAAATTTACAATTTGCGACTCATATTTGACGAACACAGGCATAGGTCCAGTATTTCACTGGTGCCATGTGCGTACAGATATGTGTCGGTGTTGCATCGTTTAATAAAGTCATGTTTGATTCGTCCAGAAATTGATAAAGTAATTTGCCATTTGCGTTTGAGCAACGACAGTTGAATGCTATATGTTTACTGTTTAGGTCGCCGATAATAATAAGATTACAGTTGCTATTATACAATATATTCAATAGATTTACATCTAACACGGTACTAGGCGAGCAGTAGATGCCCGCCACAGTAACGTCTGTCTGATTTTGCGTTTTACATTAACTATAGATTCATTACTGGAAGGGATAGTAAGTTCCTGAACTATAAGTTCAGTCTTATACAATAATAAAAGACCTCTGTTTGGATCTCTATTATCCTTCCTGTCATGTCTAATAGTAGAGTAGCCGTTTAATTTAAATCTATGGTAGTTATATAGAAGAGTTTCACTAATTATGATTACATCAGGTTTTATGGAGCTTGTTGTATCTTCAATCTCATGTTTCTTGGAAGCAAGAGCACCCTGGATATTGATGTGTAGAACTGTGAAGTTATCCATGTCTAGTAGAGTTTATGATGGAGGTTAAAATTTGCGGCAAGAACTTGTGTATGTTTTCAATATGATTTTAACAATTATGTCTGTGAGACTGTTGGTGTTTGTGGGATTTGTATATTCTGCCATTATTTCCGAGAAGGTGGAAGTTATGGCAGATGTCAATGTTGTTTCAATTGTTGTTGGTTGTGTATTTTGAGGTGGTTTTGGTATTTCCTCTTCACTTGGTAATGGTTTTCCTGTCGGGATGATGAATTTTTAACCACTGCAGCGTATGTGTTTGTCTGTGTAGTTGTACTTTGTGGTGCTGGAGTGGTAGGTGTGGGTTCCTTAATTGTTCGTGGTGGTGGCGGCTTGTTCATGTTGGGATTTTATTTCGTATAAGTGTGTCTTTATGGATTTATATTTCTGGCAACCTTTATAATTTGCCGTGTGTTCTTCCCCACAATTGCAGCATTTGGGTTTGGGGTTCTGTTTTGTACACTGTGTAATGTGGTGATTCTCCCCACAGCCCACACAACGCGCATTTGCTTGGCATGCTGCTGCTACATGTCCAAACCTTTGGCATTGGTAGCACTGTGTGACAACCACTGCTGTGTTTTTGTTTGTTCTACTGTGTACTTATGATACCACATAGTGATACCATTATTAATGAATTGTGTAATATCCTGGCTGTTGTCTGTGACTACTTTGATTAGGTTTGTGGGTCTTTTAGTAATATTTGAAATTATACGCTCAACTGAAATGTGTTTTATGTTTTGTGTACTTAACTCTTCCTTAACGTCTTCTATGTCTATTGAATTATGTACACCTCGTATCACAAAAGATTTCGGTGTTGGTTTAGTTCCTGGTAGGTGTATTGTAATGCTTCCTGTTTTGAATGCGTCTGCAGGCCAAGCTTTTAGTAGACTGTTTAAGTCAGCGGGTTCCTGTCCTTGAACCAGAACACCGCCTCTGGGCAGACGCTTAATATTAGTAATCTTTGTATTAGGTTTGCACCTGTATATTTCTTTGGCCAATTGTGGTTGGTTGTAACTACCAGGAACTCCTTGGATTATAACTGCGTGCTTAGGTGATTTTGGTGCGATTTGTGTATGTGTGTCTGTGGTGGTTGTTCTTTGTTTAATTTGTTTTCTGACTTCGAGTCTGCACAAGCGTGAAGCCTTCGTCGTCAGAAAGAACTTCGTCTTTAATCTGAACATGTTTGTTTTGAATATCCAGGGTGGGGTTTGGGTTGCTAGTACTGCTAGTTTGGCATATTAAAGTCTATAACCGTAGTCTTAGGTACATTGTCTTCACATGCTGAAATCATAATATCTTTTACTAGTTTTCGTTTTTTTCGAGTCCTTACAGTATTTTCTTTAACCGGCGTTAACTTAGCTTTTAGTTCTTTTTCGGCTATGAACATTAAAGATTTTAATTTTAAATTATCATTATCTGTTTGGCCACACACTAGACTTACTTTTTGTCCCTGAAACAGACGGGCTTGCTCCCTCAGTCTCAGACGCTACATCGCTTTCCCTGGTCTCCGACTCCCCGACCGGCATGTCGCCTCGTTGTTTAGCGAAGGGGTATTTCCTGTCTTGGGCCAATTCAAATAAGGTCTTCTGTCTACTGGCGTAAAACTAAAATTCAGAAGTGAAAGTAAAAACACTAACAAAATATGAAGCAAATATAACACGTAGAAATCTAGAGCCTTTCAGAGGTATGTCCTTCCTTTACCCTGTCCAAGCGCAGAATCCTCTCCTCATCGTTCCAAGGCGCTTTTTTGTTTATCTTTTTCAAACTTTGCGCTTTCCGTTCGAGAGCTTCTCATTGTTCGTGCTCCACCAATCATTGTACAGGGACGCAAGTCGAGACGCCATTGGACAAGGTTGTGATTCTCAATCTAGTTTGCACCACTTTTTGGTTTTCTGAAACAACTTTGGTTGTAATACTCAAACAAAACAGTATAGCAATACGTTACCAATATTCGAATGAAATATAATTCTTACTATGGTACTTTCTTATCGTCTGAAAGATATGTGTAAGAATCTTTATTTTATTTTTTATTTATATTTTAATTTTATTTTATAGTTATTCTGCTGGGACATATTTCCTTTCGAGAAGTACATGTACATTTTGTCCAGTCCACCAAGTAACCTCGTGAATATCTAGATGGAAGTTGTTTTCGGTAAAATAAATAATAATATGATCCAACACATTTCTTTGATGGTTCTTAGTTAGTTCTCAATAAATGTTTTCAGTTTCTATGATCACAGTTTTGCTGTTCAACGTTAAGCGACGAGGAGCTTTCCGAGAGGGCCGCGCTAAGATTATATAGTGTTACCGATAGTGGTTGTTTTCGTTTTTTGAGCTGTTCGAGCAGAGATTATTCTTTAATATTTCTACATTTACGCCATGTCTGGAAGGGAAAAGGTGGCAAGGGTCTCGGTAAGGTGGAGCAAAACGTCATCGTAAGGTTCTCAGAGACAATATCAGGTATCACGAAGCCAGCCATCAGACGTCTAGCTCGCAGAGGCGGTGTAAAGCGCATCTCTGGTCTCATCGAAGAAACCCGAGGTGTTTTGAAAGTTTTCTTGGAAAACGTAATCCGTGATGCATTACCTACACGGAGCACGCCAAAAGAAAGACTGTGACCGCCATGGATGTAGTGTATGCTCTGAAACGACAGGGTCGCACTCTGTACAGTTCGGAGGTTAAATATTCACTTTATAACAAAAAAACGGCCCTTTTCAGGATACCACCTCTAATGAAGAGATACCACATTTTCGTACTTCTTATAATTCTCTCAAGTACTCGACAGTTACACAAATTGCTTACTAGCTAACTCCTTTTCACACAATACGATTTCTACCTCCCTCTCAGAAACGTTATATATATATCTGTTAAGTTAAGGATAAACATTATGCTTTGCAAGTTAACTTTAGTGAAATAACTTATGTTATAAGAACTGGTAGTGCGTAATTAGGAATTGTTTGGTTAGTGTTCATTTCAAGTTTACTCTGTGTGCATGTTACTTTATACATCATTTAGAGAAGGTAGATAAAATATGTTAGGGGTAAATCCGTTATCTTATTAATAGAAATAACACTCGCCAATGAAGAAGCGTTACGCTTATTGAGTTATACACTTAGAGAGAGACGAATGAATGTCTTGCTCAATTGTTAATTTCTATTCAAAGATGAAACTTGCAAACTATTAGATACCACTCTAAAGTTTTCTATCTCCGAAAATATTATTGTAAACATAGACTCTACAATAAAATATTCCTTAATTAATGATGTCAGAAGGTCGACGAAGCCAAGAACACTGCGTTTCAAAACTGCATCGTTATTTCTATATATATAAATATTATATATATTAATCAACCTTCAGAGTATAAAGAAATAAATTAACGATTCAAGGCATCTTATTGAAATCGAATATGTGTTATATGATTGTATCGACGAACACTAGTTTCGTTTCTCATTTGTCTGAACTCTCACCAGTTTGCTTTCAAACTGGCTTAGAATGACCTGTAATCGTTTGCTGTTTGAATATTCTTTGTAATGCACTGTTTACGATAATGGGATCGAACAATTTCTGAATAAGGAATAGAAACTACTTTTCTGTGTTGTTCGGGAGAATTTCTTTGTAGCGTGGAACAAGCTTCTGCACTTAGCACTACCAACATGAAATGAAATGACGACGTGTTAGAGACTGCCTCGTTTCTAACGTGATATTCCGATGATATAATGCTCTCTTACAAATACTCTACTTTCATTTGAGGGTGTGTGATATAGATATTCGATGTGAAATGTTTTGTTTACTTGAAACACTCTATGATGTGACTTGAGAAACGATTAGAAAAACTTCTGTATCTAAAGAAGCTTCTCATTCGCACTGGTGCACGATTTTATGGTAAAAAAATGCCACCATTGACGATCGTGGATAGACCTATCTATAGAGAAAGATCGAACTTTCGTTTAGTAGACCTTAGGAAAATTTTGGAAATTCAGAAACTTCTCAAAGGAACAGAATTGTGTGAACAAACACAGCCGGATGATACGTTCAGACGCGAGAAATAGCGACCCCATGACTTCTCTCAGTTAGATGAAGCTCTCAATTACGGCCGCTCTCTCTTTACTTAAGGTCTTCACGTGCTTGTGCTCGTATTTTTCAACCAGTAGAAAGATTAATAAATAAAAAAGCTTTAAAAAATGGCTGATGCGACGGCGCCTACCACGGCTCCTTCTCCTAAGGGTGAGAGCAAACAAAAGCGAAAAATGAACGGCACCCATTACATCCTAAGGTATCAGAAATGGTAATCACTGCCATTACTTCTCTCAAAGAACGCGGAGGTTCTTCTCTCAGCTATCAAAAGTACATTGCTGCCAACTATAAACTCGACGTGGAGCGGATGAACCCTTTTATCAAGAAGTATCTTCGATCAGCAGTGAATAGTGGCATTCTCACAGAACTAAGGAAAAGGCTACAGGGTTCCTTCAAGCTGAGTGCTCAAAAGAGCAAAGAGAAGGTGGTGAAAAACCAAGAAGAAGAAGGAACGACTGCAAAGAAAGAGTAAAGCCCAGTAAGCCAAGAGTAGCTAGAAGAAAGCAAAGACAGCTGCTAAAAACCAGACAAAGACAAAACCAAAGAGAAATGGCGGAAGCCAACAAAACCTGCAGCCAGTAAACCGAAAGCCCCCAAGAGGCCAAACCGCCCCTAAAAGGCTGCTTCAAGAAGGTGGCAGGAAAGAAATAAGTAAGCTGCTTCTTTTCCAATTTGTGTGATATCACAAAATCAACGGCCCTTTCAGGACCACCATCTCCTGATAAAGGGTTTGCCATATAAGTCGTTACAGAAAACAAACAAAACACTCATTCCGCTCGTAACAACACTTGTTATATCAGGCAGGTGAAATGGTAAAAAATTTCTTAAAACGTTTCATGCTCAGATTTGTAGTCTAACGAACGTTCGAGAAAGAAAGTAATGTAGTGCGACTTTATTTATTTCTTCCCTGTGCTGTTATAGATATGCTCGTTTTCAAATTATACTTAATGATTCGTAACTTTAGTTTAATTTCAATTAGTACTGCATTTAATTACATTTTAGTTTTAATCTAATTGGTCGAAGGAAAATAACTCAGGGCTCCTTCATTAATTAACTCTTTCGCAACAGTATTATACTACTAGCCACCCATATAAATTGTATGCCTCCTTACTAGTTAGTGAAGTGTACTGAGCCTTTCACAAATGTAATGGAGAAATCTATTCCGTATGCATGCATATACGGCTGAAAGTGTTTACTATTAGATTTACTAGTTATTAATAACTAATATGATTTATGCTCCTTAATAGAGGCCCCCAGTGGCACAGTGGTATGTCTGCGGACTTACACACTAAAACCGGGTTTCGATACCCGTGGTGGGCAGAGCACAGATAGCCATTGAGTAGCTGTGCTTAATTCTAAACAAACCTTCTGAGAGACAATTTCTCTGTTGCTCTGTCCCTCAGACACTATTTCGTTTTCTCCCAAGCGCATGGATATTAAACATGTAATGGATGTCACTCTAAATGAAATAACTATTTCCGTGTATCGATTAACCCTCTGTCATTCTATCTTTTTTGCTTTCTTAAATAATGAGTAGCTGTCGTTTTCTTGTTATTATCATAATTATCTTGTACCATTCGGTGACGACATGTATTGGCTGGGTGTGTATACGTTCGTTCGTCTGTCTTCATTCCTTAACTACAAACGAAAATACTCACTGAGAGCATAGAGGTGGGAATGGAACAAAACTCTCTAATAATGTGTATTTCTACTCGCGTTATAAGCATGGTTATAGAAAGCATGCTTGAACTGTTAATAGTGAAATAGATTCGATGTGACTTTCTCCTTTTCAAGATGTGTGGCCCTGAAAAGGCCGTTTGATGAAAAGAGAAGAACACATTACTTTGAACTGGTGTACTTAGTCACAGCCTTGGTCCCTTCGGAGACGGCGTGTTTGGCCAATTCTCCAGGTAAAACAGACGCACTGCAGTTTGGATCTCCCGGCTCGTGATAGTTGATCGCTTGTTGTAGTGAGCCAGACGAGAAGCTTCGGCAGCAATTCTCTCGAAAATGTCGTTCACGAAGCTATTCATGATAGACATAGCTTTGCTGGAGATTCCAGTATCGGGATGGACCTGCTTGAGAACCTTGTAAATGTAAATACTGAAGCTCTCCTTCCTCCTCTTCTTTCGCTTTTCTTGTCTCCAGCTCGTACGGCTTTCTGGGCCTTTCCGGCCTTCTTCACAGCTTTTCCAGACGCTTGTTGTGGAGGCATGTTGAAAAATAAACTTGGGCAAGCATCGAATGCTTTTTGACATCTAGGAATACCCCGATGGTTACTTGTTGTTGTTGTAAGCTTTGTATATTGATTCGGTGAGTCGTGTGAGGTGATCTGTTGTTTGTCTGTTTTTTTCTGGAGGCATTTTTGAGATTCTGGAAGGATGTTGTTTGATTCGCAAAAATGGAGGGCAGTTTGGAGATAATTCTCTCCATCAGTTTGCCAGGCAACTTAACAGACTGATGGGGCGGAAATATCTGGATTTGTTCTATTAGTTTGTTTCTTGGGATCGTTGTTATGATGGCTTTTTTTCCCATGTGTCAGGGTAATACCCTGTCGCTAATGATTCATGATGTTTGTGAGGTGTTGTAGTAGGAGAGTGGAACTTTTTTTGAGAATAATATTTGGGTATTTGGTATGTCCGGGAAGTGTTCTTCAAGTTTTGATATTAATCTTTAGTTCGGTTATGGTTATTTTTCTATTGATTGAATTTGAGTATGCTTCTAGTGTCTCTAGGGAAATGGTGAGAATGAAGCTTGTTTTGCATTTATGGTTGTTGACATGGTGTTGGTATTGTGTGTCGAAATCTACTGAGTTTAAATCTAAAAGCGGTTGTAATAATCAGCTAATAATCAGCTTTCTCTTCGTCCGTCCTTGCGATTTTATTGTTGTGTGTGATGTGTTTAACATGTGATTTGTGTTTTTGTCTGACGCAATACTCTTGAATTTTTCCAGAATTCTTGGGTTTTCTTGGTTTTTCTAAGTTTTTGCAGAATTTATGCCAATTGTTTTCTCTGACTTTTTTAATTTCTTGTTTAATTTTGTATTTGTTCTATTGATTTCTGTTTAATGTAGTGGATCACGTGTGATGTAGTGTATTCGTCGTAATTGTCTGCGTTTGATTATTAGTGCGTGAATTTCTGGTGTTAGAGTCCATTGAATAAGTGATTGTTTCTTTTTTGATTTAGGAATTGTGTTTTTTGGCTTTCTTTATGGCTGTAATTTTGATCAACATATTTGTCTAGTTCTGTTTTGTTGTTTATGTTCGATTGGGTGGGGTAGGTATGAGTCCAGAGGGCATTAAAGTAGGCAGTCTGTTTCAGTGTGGTGTATGCGGAAGAGGTCACGTACGCCACAGCCGGTGGCGCGGGTAGACCATACATGATACGGGAAGTGGTCACTGGTGATTTCATCATGCACTTTAAAGTTAGATATTCTATTAACCATGTCCTTGGGAGCGATGATGAAATCGAGTACATCATATAGCCGTTGGCGGCTGAGAAGTTATAGAGGTGTATTGTCATTAATTAGTGCATTTTATTGCTATAAAATTTTTATGCAGGATCCTCTGCGTGTGTCTCTGTTACCCCTTAATTCTGTGTGCGGTGAATTAAAGTCTCAATAATAATTGGTTTGGGTTTACGATTAACACATTTTGAAGGAGGTTAATGTCGATATTTTTTGGTTGGTGAGCAATATATGGCTAGAATCGGAATAGTTAGCCGGTTGTTAAAGTGTATATTACAAAAAATGGTTCATTAATGTCAGATTTAAATGAATCTTCTATCAGATTAGATGCGATATTTTTTGTACTAAAGTAAGTTATTATACCTCTGTTGTTTTCTGAGTGAGGTATGTTGTGTGATAGATCAAGGGATTGTGGTGTTTTGTTTCTCTGTGCAAAATGTTTCTGAATAATGATGATTATGTTGGCGTTTATATGTTTGTTTATATTTGTATATTTCCCTTTTTTGTCTTTAAGATTTCCTTGGCAGTTGATGTGTAAGATTTTAATGTGTTGTATCATTGTTTGTTTTATTTCCCTCGCGTGAATTTTAAGTGAAAGATGGTGTGGTTTCAGGTGAGGGAGGTTAAAATAGTGACTTGCAAGGCTGCAAACAGCCTTGAGTGACTCGTGCCTCGATTCGAATAGGGGAGATCACTTTCTACATATCATTTACTAGCAAGTTTGTGGTGAAATCTGTTGGGTTAAATGCTTGTGTTGTTTTTGGGCGTGTTACGTCCGCGTAAGTACGTGTTGGTTGAGGTTGAGCGTGTTTGATTTGCGAGTCGGTTGGAGTTGGTAGTAAAGGTTGTTTGGTGTTGTTTTGGTAGCCGTGGGTTTGATTATTGATGTTCGTGGTTTTGAAAAGGAATCTGTTACGTATTTGGGTGTATTTGGGGCAGCCTTTGTAACTGGCTGCGTGGGGGCCCTGACGGTTGGCGCATCTAACTTGGTTACGCTCGTTAGGACACTGAGCGACCTCGTGAGATCCGCCACATCTGACTATCTATCCTTGCCCTACAATAGTTTTTGTGTGTCCGAACCGTTGACATTTGTAGCATTGGTTATTGGTTTTTTTGATGTGTCTTTTCCGGTTCGGTCATGTCTTTTGAAAAAATAAAAAAGCAACCGTTTTTTTAATATTTTTCTTGATCGTCTTTTGTTGACGGTTACCTTGATCAGTGGCGTTTTTGTTTCGTTCTGAATGAGATATGATTCTGTTCGATGATGCAAAGTCTTGAGTTGTTAATTCTTCAGTGATTTCATGAGTTAATGTCGAAATCGGCTTACCTCTGATTATGACTGTTAGTTTTGGTGTGTGTTGTGTTTTGGTGTTTGTGATGGTGGCTTGAGCACCGAAAGGCATCCGCAGGGCCAGTGGGCCAAAATATGCACAAACTCTTGAGGTTCAAATTTTTTTTGATTTAATCATGATTCTTCCATTAGGAAGACGTTTGATGTCTTTAAACTGAATGCCCGGGTAATAGGACCTCCAGTTGATTGACAATCTATGTGGAATGCGTGTTGTTTGTGCACTTTCCTTCGATGAACAGAGTTGGGATTCTGTAGTTAGGAGAATTGTTTGTTTGTGTGACAGTGATGATTGTTCTCAGAGGGTAGTGGCGATGGTGGTGTTGTTTGTATTCAAGTAATTAGTGTTAGAGCAAGTGGCTTTGTCTTCGTTAACATGGGTTATGTTTATTAATACTTTGATTTTTAGAACTATTATTAGCGTCGTTAAGGTTAGGGTTAGTAGAATAGTCCAGAAACTATACTTACCATGTCCTTGTTTCTTCTTCTTCTTCCAGCACTCCTCTTGTTGGATGTCTCGTTTGTTTCATGGGATTCTGGGAAATCTTTGTGATTCTTCCCCTCCAGAGTTTTCACCTTCGGAACTCTCCAGTTCGAACTACTCAGTGATTCAGAGGCTGGTCCTTCAGCCAGCTCTATTCAGCATGTCTATGATCTCGTCGTTGGAAGGGCTTTTCCGTTGGATCTTGTCACTATCTTCTTTCTCTTCATACTGTTTTACTAGTCCTGATAAGGACTAAGTGGTAACTCTTTTAGTAAAACTTTTGGCACTTCACAGGATAATTTGGTCTTCAATGCACTTGTCTCGCAGCTCTTGACTTGCGTCTGCTCTGCTTGACGGCAACCTGTGCAAAATGTTTGAAATGATGAATTATGTTGGCAGTTTATATGTTTGTTTATGTTGTATATTTCTAACCTTTTGTCTTTAAGATTTCTGTAGCGGTTGATGTGTAAGATTTTACATTTTACACCGACTATTACACTGTTCACTCACTTAGTTTTATCAACTTTGTAGGATTGAACGAGATATATTGGTCGCCTGTGACGGCCGCGCTTCTCGCGACAGCTATCAATTCCGCAAACCAAAATGCTATTGGCTACTTTTCAATCCTGCAGCGCCAATTTAAACGCCGACTGAATTTTGCCCAAGTTTTGGAAGTTTCAAAGGTCATGAGCCATCAAGCAGAACAGACGTGCAAGTCAAGAGCTGCAGAGACAAGTGCATTGAAGATCTAAATTATCCTGTGAAGTGCATCAAAGTTTTGCTAAAAGGTTGCCCCTTGGTCCTTATCAGGACTGGTAAAACAGTATGAAGAGAAGAAGATGAGTGACAAGATCCGGCGGAAGAAGCTCCTCCAGCGACGGGATCATGGATATGCTGAATAGAGCTGTGAAGGACCAGCATCTGAGTCACTGGAGTAGTCTCACTGAGAGTCCGAAGGTGAAAACCTGAAGAAAATTTGGTTCAGAATCCCATGATACATGAAGACATCTTACAAGAGGAAGACTGAAGAAGAAAAAGGACATGGTAAGTATAGTCTGACTATGCTACTAACCCTCAACATTAACGACATTAATATAGTTCACAAAAATCAAAGTATTAATAACATAACCCATGTTAACGAAGACAAAGCCACTTACTCTAACAATAATTACTTGAATACAAAACAAACCAACATCGCCACTAATTGTGAACACCATCACTGTCACACAAACAAACAATTCTCCTAACTTTGAATCCCAACTCTGTTCATCGAAGGATGAAACAAAACAACACGCATTCCACAGATCGTCAATCGGCACAGTCCTATTACAGCATTCAGTTTAAAGACATCAAACGGCTTCCCTAATGGAAGAATCATGATTAAATGCCGAACCTCCAAAGTTTGCGCCCATTTTGGCCCACTGGCCTAAGGATGCGATCGGTGTTGCCAACATTACAACGGCCAAAAAAACAAACACACCAAAACAACAGTCATAATCAGAGGTGTCGATTTCGACGAAGATCATGAAATCAATGAAGAATTAATCGCGCTTTGACATTGCATCATCGGAACAGAATCATCTCATCTTCAGAACGAAACAAAAAAACGCCACTGATCAAGGTAACCGTCAACAAAAGACGATCAAGAAAAAAATTATAAAAAACGGTTGCTTTGATTTTTCAAAGACACACGTCCGAACCGGAAGAGACACATCAAAACCAATAATCCAGACCTACGAAATGTCGGCATTCGGTTCGCAAACTTCAGGAGACTAATTGTATGGACAAGGACAGATGTGTCGAGATGCTGCGGATCTCACGAGATAAACTCAGTGTCCTAACAGGCGTAACCGTAGATGCGTTAACTGTCAGGCTCTTCATCGGAGCCTGCGGTTACAAAGGCTGCCGCAAATACACCCACGTAACAGATTCCTTTGCATCAATAATCAAACCCACGCTACCAAACAACACCAAACAACCTTTACTACCAGCTCAACCGACTTCGCAAATTGTCACGCTCAACCTCAACCAACGCGTACTTTACGCGGACGTATGCGTAAAAACAACACAAAGCATTGGCAGATTTCCTACACGCAAACTTGCTAGCAATGCTGATAGAATTGAGTTGATCTCATTACAGTGAACATCGAGGCTCGAGTCACTTTCATGTTTGATTGCAGCCTGGACACTCCTCACCTGAAAACCACACCATCTTTCACTCAAAATTCGCTCAGGAAAAAACGCACAATGTTACAACACATTAAAAATCTTACACATCAACTAACGAGGAAATCTTAAAGACAAGGTTAGAAATATACAACATAAACAAACATATAAACGCCAATATAAATCATCATTTCAGAAACACTTTGCTCAGAGAAACAAAACACCAGAATCCCCGGATCTATCTCACATGCCCATTCAGAAAACAAGAGACTTTGCTTTTAGTACAAAATATCGCATCTAATCTCGATAGAAGATTCATTTAAATCTGACATCAATGGACGGATTTTTGTAATATACACTTTAACAACCGGCTAACTATTCCGATTCTAGCCATATATTGCTCACCAACCAAAAAACATTATCGACATTAACTTCTAAAAAAAATGTGTTAATCGTAAACCCAAACCACTATTATTGAGACTTTAATTCACCGCACACAGAATTAATATAACAGAGACACACGCAGAGGATCCTGCATAAAATTTTTATTTCTAGCAATAAAATGCACTTAATTAATGACAATACACCTACACACTGCTCATAACGGCTCATATGATGTACCTCTGATTTCATCATCGCACCCAAGGACATGGTTAATAGAATATCTAACTTTAAAGTGCATGATGAAATCACCAGTGACCACTTCCCCTGTATCATGTATGATTCACCCGCGCCACTGCCGTATGCGTACGTGACTCCTTCCGCATACACCTACACTGAAACAGACTGGCTCACTTTTAATGCCTCTCTGGACTCATACCTACCCCACCCAATCGAACATGTAAACAACAAAACAGAACTAGACAAATATGTTGATCAAATTACAGAAGCCATAAAGAAAGCCACAAAAAACACAATTCCTAAATCAAAAAAAGAAAACAATCACTTATTCAATGGATTCTAACACCAGAAATTCACGCACTAATAATCAAACGCAGACAATTACGACGAATACACTACATCACACGTGATCCACACATTAAAACAGAAATCAATAGAACAAATACAAAATTAAACAAGAAATTAAAAAAGTCAGAAAAACAATTGGCATAACTTCTGCAAGAACTTAGAAAACCAAGAAAAATCCAAAAGAATTCTGGAAAAAATTCAAGAGTATTGCGTCAGACAAACACAAATCACATGTTACAACACATCACACACAACAATAAAATCGCAAGGACGGACGAAGAGAAAGCTGACTTATTAGCTGACTATTACAAATCCGCTTTTAGCGATTTAAACTCAGTAGATTTCGACACACAACACCAACACCATGTCAACAACTACATAAATGCAAACCAAGCTTCATTCTCACCAGGATTTCCCGAGAGACACTAGAAGCATACTCAAATTCAATCAATAGAAAAATAACCATAACCGAACTAAAGATTAATATCAAAAACTTGAAGAACACTTCCCGGACATGACCAAATACCAAATATTATTCTCAAAAAAAGTTCCACTCTCCTACTACAACACCTCACAAACATCATGAACATTTCATTAGCGACAGGGTATTACCCTGACACGTGGAAAAAAGCCATCATAACAACGATCCCCAAGAAACAAACTAACAGAACAAATCCAGATAATTTCCGCCCCATCAGTCTGTTAAGCTGCCTTGGCAAACTGATGGAGAGAATTATCTCCAACCATCTCCTCCATTTTTTGCGAATCAAACAACATCCTTCCAGAATCTCAAAATGCCTCCAGAAAAATAGACAAACAACAGATCACCTCACACGACTCACCGAATCAATATACAAAGCTTACAACAACAATCAAGTAACCATCGGGGTATTCCTAGATGTCAAAAGTATTCGACAGCGTTTGGCACAATGCCATCATATACAAACTAAACCACCTACAAATAAATCCTACGATAGTCAAATGGATTTCAAATTTTTTTAACCAATAGAACAGCACAAGTAAAGTCAATGAAACCATATCCATTGTTTTTTATATAACGGCAGGAGTGCCCCAAGGATCTCCTCTCCACTTCTTTTACATAATTTTCGTCAGTGACATACCTTTTCCAAATCTAACATACACACACAATTCACAATACGCAGATGACATCACAATCTAGACACCTCAGAAACCCGTATGGCCATGTCTCGCGTACAAGAATCACTAAACAACGTCTCAACATGGAGCAACAAGTGGAGGGTCGTGTTAAATCCGACAAAAACACAAGCAATCACCTTCTATAGAAAACTAAAAGAAGCAAAGAAAAAATCTAGAAAAATAAATCTATCACTTGGAAACACAACATCAACATGAGCAAAACATCACATTCCTTGGCGTCACTTTCGACACAAAACTAACATGGAAAAACACATAAACAATATACACTCATCAATAAGAAAAAAGGATTTCATATCTAAAGACTATAACTGGTAAAACAATCAAAATGCGCACCGAACACCATTATACAAAGAAATTAGGTTTAAGAGCATCCGTCCACTAATAGAGGTACGGATGTCAAGTAACATACAACATGTCAAACAACACACCCAAAAAATCCAAGTGCAAATAAAACAAAATATTAAAAATCCGCATTCAGTTTACCATCTTTTACACCAACAAATTCATATCTACACCAAATTAGTAATTTACCAACTATAAGAGATAGAATAACAGAACTTTCTATTATAATATTATCGAAAAGCAGAAAACAGAAACAAACTAACGGCATCACTACACAAATTATCAAGTGCACCAACAAAATACATAATCACCATACAACATATTTCAAGAATCACAATCCACTCAACAGAGAGTTTAAATACATAAAACTATAAGTTATTAACATGAATTCCTTTTTTCAGGCAGGTACAGAATGCCACACAGGCAAAAAACTTTTGGCGCCTGTCTCTCGTGTGAAAATAAGGTTTTCTCGGGGTACCCAGTTTCCCCATTATCAAAATCTTCAGGCATTGGATTTCTAGATCCCAGCCCAGGCAACCTTTTGCCAGACCCAGAATCGGGCTGTTTGATTTGATCTGAACTTGAATGAATTACATTCATGTTCACATCTACCCAACTTTTCTCTTTCGAGACAGGTCCCGACCTTTCCTTCCTTCCACTGCTTTACCTCTTGCCTCCACCCAAAAGACCATTTAGTGAGACATTCCCCACCCAAAAGTCAAGAATAATAACGATAACTAATTTATTAAAAAATAATAATAAAAAAAAAAAACACCACTTAATCCTAATAACAACATTTGAAAGGGGACGAAGAGGGAACTACAAAGTTCCTGAACACTCCCAGTTGAGAGAGAACTCTTCGGATTCTCTCTCTCTAAGCTGGAACCCCTGCCACGTTAGTTTAGTTTAGTTAGTTTGTCCAAGTTTAGAATCGATTTTGGTTTCAAGGTCGCCGTCAAGCAGAGCAGACGTGCAAGTCAAGAGCTGCGAGACAAGTGCATTGAAGACTAAATTATCCTGTGAAGTGCATAAAGTTTTACTAAAAAAGGTTACCCCTTAGTCCTTATCAGGACTAGTAAAACAGTATGAAGAGAAAGAAGATAGTGACAAGATCCAACGGAAAAGCCCTTTCCAACGACGAGATCATGGATATGCTGAATAGAGCTATTGAAGGACCAGCCTCTGAATCACTGAGTAGTTCGACTGAGAGTTCCGAAGGTGAAAACTCAGGAGCTGAAGAATCACGAAGACCAGAATCCCATGAAACAAACGAGACATCCAACAAGAGGAGGCTGAAGAAGAAGAAGAAAAGGACATGGTAAGTATAGTTTCTGACTATGCTACTAACCCTAACCTTAACGACGCTAATAATAGTTCTAAAAATCAAAGTATTAATAACATAACCCATGTTAACGAAGACAAAGCCACTTGCTCTAACAATAATTACTTGAATACAAACAACACCACCATCGCCACTAATTCTGAGAACACCATCACTGTCACACAAACAAACAATTCTCCTAACTACAGAATCCCAACTCTGTTCATCGAAGGAGTAAACAAAACAACACGCATTCCACAGATTGTCAATCAACTGAGGTCCTATTACCCGGGCATTCAGTTTAAAGACATCAAACGTCTTCCTAATGGAAGAATCATGATTAAATGTACCGAACCTCAAGAGTTTGCGCATATTTTGGCCCACTGGCCCAAGGATGCCTTCGGTGTTCAAGCCACCATTACAACACCAAAACAAACACACCAAAACTAACAGTCATAATCAGAGGTGTCGATTTCGACATTGAAGATCATGAAATCACTGAAGAATTAACAACTCAAGGCTTTGACATTGCATCATCGAACAGAATCATCTCATTCAGAACGAAACAAAAACGCCACTGATCAAGGTAACCGTCAACAAAAAAGACGATCAAGAAAAATTATTAAAAACGGTTGCTTTTATTTTTCAAAAGACACACGACCGAACCGGAAAAGACACATCAAAACCAATAATCCAATGCTACAAATGTCAACGGTTCGGACACACAAAACTAATTGTATGGCTAAGGATAGATGTGTCAGATGTGGCGGATCTCACGAGGTCGCTCAGTGTCCTAACGAGCGTAACCAAGTTAGATGCGCCAACTGTCAGGGCCCCCACGCAGCCAGTTACAAAGGCTGCCCCAAATACACCCAAATACGTAACAGATTCCTTTTCAAAACCACGAACATCAATAATCAAACCCACGGCTACCAAAACAACACCAAACAACCTTTACTACCAACTCCAACCGACTCGCAAATCAAACACGCTCAACCTCAACCAACACGTACTTACGCGGACGTAACACGCCCAAAAACAACACAAGCATTTAACCCAACAGATTTCACCACAAACTTGCTAGCAATGCTGATAGAATTGAGTGATCTCCCCTCATTCGAATCGAGGCACGAGTCACTCAAGGCTGTTTGCAGCCTTGCAAGTCACTATTTTAACCTCCCTCACCTGAAACCACACCATCTTTCACTCAAAATTCACGCGAGGGAAATAAAACAACACAATGATACAACACATTAAAATCTTACACATCAACTGCCAAGGAAATCTTAAAGACAAAAGGATAGAAATATACAACATAAACAAACATATAAACGCCAACATAATCATCATTTCAGAAACACTTTGCACAGAGAAACAAAACACCACAATCCCCGGATTCATCTCACACAACATACCTCACTCAGAAAACAACAGAGGTATAATAACTTACTTTAGTACAAAAATATCGCATCTAATCTCGATAGAAGATTCATTTAAATCTGACATTAATGAGACCATTTTTTGTAATATACACTTTAACAACCGGCTAACTATTCCGATTCTAGCCATATATTGCTCACCAACCAAAAAATATCGACATTAACTTCCTTCAAAATGTGTTAATCGTAAACCCAAACCAATTATTATTGAGACTTTAATTCACCGCACACAGAATTAAGGGTAACAGAGACACACGCAGAGGATCCTGCATAAAAAATTTTATTTCTAGCAATAAAATGCACTTAATTAATGACAATACACCTACACACTTCTCAGCCGCTAACGGCTCATATGATGTACTCGATTTCATCATCGCACCCAAGGACATGGTTAATAGAATATCTAACTTTAAAGTGCATGATGAAATCACCAGTGACCACTTCCCGTGTCATGTATGATTCATCCGCGCCACCTGGCTGTGGCGTACGTGACTCCTTCCGCATACACCTACACTGAAACAGACTGGCTCACTTTTAATGCCTCTCTGGACTCATACCTACCCCACCCAATCGAACATGTAAACAACAAAACAGAACTAGACAAATATGTTGATCAAATTACAGAAGCCATAAAGAAAGCCACAAAAAACACAATTCCTAAATCAAAAGAAAACAATCACTTATTCAATGGACTCTAACACCAGAAATTCACGCACTAATAATCAAACGCAGACAATTACGACGAATACACTACATCACACGTGATCCACACATTAAAACAGAAATCAATAGAACAAATACAAAAATTAAACAAGAAATTAAAAAAGTCAGAGAAAACAATTGGCATAACTTCTGCAAGAACTTAGAAAACCAAGAAAAATCCAAAAGAATTCTGGAAAAATTCAAGAGTATTGCGTCAGACAAAAACACAAATCACATGTTACAACACATCACACACAACAATAAAATCGCAAGGACGGACGAAGAGAAAGCTGACTTATTAGCTGACTATTACAAATCCGCTTTTAGCGATTTAAACTCAGTAGATTTCGACACACAACACCAACACCATGTCAACAACTACATAAATGCAAACCAAGCTTCATTCTCACCAGGATTTCCCGGAGAGACACTAGAAGCATACTCAAATTCAATCAATAGAAAAATAACCATAACCGAACTAAAGATTAATATCAAAACTTGAAGAACACTTCCCCGGACATGACCAAATACCAAATATTATTCTCAAAAAAGTTCCACTCTCCTACTACAACACCTCACAAACATCATGAACATTTCATTAGCGACAGGGTATTACCCTGACACATGGAAAAGCCATCATAACAACGATCCCCAAGAAACAAACTAACAGAACAAATCCAGATAATTTCCGCCCCATCAGTCTGTTAAGCTGCCTTGGCAAACTGATGGAGAGAATTATCTCCAACCGTCTCCTCCATTTTTGCGAATCAAACAACATCCTTCCAGAATCTCAAAATGCCTCCAGAAAAAATAGACAAACAACAGATCACCTCACACGACTCACCGAATCAATATACAAAGCTTACAACAACAATCAAGTAACCATCGGGGTATTCCTAGATGTCAAAAAAAGCATTCGACAGCGTTTGGCACAATGCCATCATATACAAACTAAACCACCTACAAATAAATCCTACGATAGTCAAATGGATTTCAAATTTTTAACCAATAGAACAGCACAAGTAAAAGTCAATAAAACCATATCCAAATTATTTAATATAACGGCAGGAGTGCCCCAAGGATCAGTCCTCTCTCCACTTCTTTACATAATTTTCGTCAGTGACATACCTTTTCCAAATCTAACATACACACACAATTCACAATACGCAGATGACATCGCAATCTGGAGCACCTCCAGAAACCCAGTAATGGCCATGTCTCGCGTACAAGAATCACTAAACAACGTCTCAACATGGAGCAACAAGTGGAGGGTCGTGTTAAATCCGACAAAAACACAAGCAATCACCTTCTATAGAAAACTAAAGAAGCAAAGAAAAATCTAGAAAAATAAATCTATCACTTGGAAACACAACCATCAACATGAGCAAAACATCACATTCCTTGGCGTCACTTTCGACACAAAACTAACATGGAAAAAAACACATAAACAATATACACTCATCAATAAGAAAAAGGATTTCATATCTAAAGACTATAACTGGTAAACAATCAAAATGCGCACCGAACACCATTATACAAATATACATAGGCTTACATCCGTCCACTAATAGAGTACGGATGTCAAGTAACATACAACATGTCAAACAACACACTCCAAAAAAATCCAAGTGCAACAAAACAAAATATTAAAATCCGCATTCAGTTTACCATCTTTTACACCAACAAATTATCTACACCAAATTAGTAATTTACCAACTATAAGAGATAGAATAACAGAACTTTCTATGAAATATTATCGAAAAGCAGAAAACAGAAACAAACTAACGGCATCACTACACAAATTATCAAGTGCACCAACAAAATACATATCACCATACAACATATTTCAAGAATCACAATCCACTCAACAAAGAGTTTAAATACATAAAACTATGTTATTAACATGAATTCCTTTTTTTCAGGTACAGGGCACACGACAGGCAAAACTTTCGGCGCCTGTCGTGTGAAAGTGGGTTTTCTCGGGTACTCCTGTTTCCCCACATCAAAATCTTCAGGCATTGGATTTCTAGATCCCAGCCAGGCAACCTTTTGCCAGACCCAGAATCGGCCGTTTGATTTGATCTGAACTTGAATGAATTACATTCATGTTCACATCTACCCAACTTTTTTTTCTTTTCGAGACAGGTCCCGACCTTTCCTTCTTTCCACTGCTACCTTTGCCTCCACCCAAACCATTTAGTGAGAGACATTCCCCAAAAGTCAAGAATAACGATAATTAATTTATTAAAATAATAATAATAAACCACCACTTAATCCTAATAACAATTCACGAAGGGACGAAGAGGAACTACAAAGTTCCTGAACACCCCAGTTGGAGAGAGAACTCTTCGGATTTCTCTCTCTAAACCTGAACCTACGTTAGTTTAGTTTAGTTTAGCCCAAGTTTATTTTTCAACATGCCTCCACAACAAGCGTCTGGAAAAGCTGTGAAGAAGGCCGGAAAGGCCCAAAAAGCCAGCACGAGCTGGAGACAAGAAAAAGCGAAAGAAGAGGAGGAAGGAGAGCTTCAGTATTTACATTTACAAGGTTCTCAAGCAGGTCCATCCCGATACTGGAATCTCCAGCAAAGCTATGTCTATCATGAATAGCTTCGTGAACGACATTTTCGAGAGAATTGCTGCCGAAGCTTCTCGTCTGGCTCACTACAACAAGCGATCAACTATCACGAGCCGGGAGATCCAAACTGCAGTGCGTCTGCTTTTACCTGGAGAATTGGCCAAACACGCCGTCTCCGAGAAGGACCAAAGGCTGTGACTAAGTACACCAGTTCAAAGTAATGTGTTCTTCTTCTCTTTTCAATTCAAACGGCCCTTTTCAGGGCCACCACATCTTGAAAGGGAGAAAGTCACATCGAATCTATTTCACTATTAACAGTTCAAGCATGCTTTCTCTATAACCATGCTTATAACGTGCGAGTAGAAATACACACATTATTAGAGAGTTTTGTTCCATTCCCACCTCTATGCTCTCAGTGAGTATTTTCGTTTGTAGTTAAGTGAATGAAGACAGACAAACAAACGAACGTATACACACCCAGCCAATACATGTCGTCACCGAATGGTACAAGATAATTATGATAATAACAAGAAAACAACAGCTACTCATTATTTAAGAAAGCAAAAAAGATAGAATGACAGAGGGTTAATCGATACACGGAAATAGTTATTTCATTTAGAGTGACATCCATTACATGTTTAATATCCATGCGCTTGGGAGAAAACGAAATAGTGTCTGAGGGACAGAGCAACAGAGAAATTGTCTCTCAGAAGGTTTGTTTAGAATTAAGCACAAAGCTACTCAATGGGCTATCTGTGCTCTGCCCACCACGGTATCGAAACCCGGTTTTAGTGTGTAAGTCCGCAGACATACCACTGTGCCACTGGGGGCCTCTATTAAGGAGCATAAATCATATTAGTTATTAATAACTAGTAAATCTAGTAAGGCACACTATTCAGCCGTATATGCATGTGCATACGGAATAGATTTCTCCATTACATTTGTGAGAGGCTCAGTACACTTCACTAACTAGTAAGGAGGCATACAATTTATATGGGTGGCTAGTAGTATAATACTGTTGCGAAAGAGTTAATTAATGAAGGAGCCCCGAGTTATTTTCCTTCGACCAATTGTGATTAAAACTAAAATGTAATTAAATGCAGTTAATTGAAATTAAACTAAAGTTACGAATCATTAAGTATAATTTGAAAACGAGCATATCTATAACAGCACAGGGGAAGAAATAAATAAAGTCGCACTACATTACTTTCTTTTCTCGAACGTTCGTTAGACTACAAATCTGAGCATGAAACGTTTTAAGAAATTTTTTACCATTTCACTCGCTCGATATAACAAGTGTTGTTACGAGCGGAATGAGTGTTTTGTTTGTTTTTCTGTAACGACTTATATGGCAAACTCTTTATCAGGAGATGGTGGCCCTGAAAAGGGCCGTTGATTTTGTGATATCACACAAAATGGAAAAAGAAGCAGCTTACTTATTTCTTTCCCTGCCACCTTCTTGGAAGCAGCCTTTTAGGGGCGGCTTTGGCCTTCTTGGGGGCTTTCGGTTTACTGGCTGCAGGTTTCTTTGCTGGCTTCGCTGTTCTCTTTGGTTTTGCCTTTGCCTTGGGTTTTAGCAGCTGTCTTTGCTTTTTCTTCTCAGCTACTTTCTTGGGCTTACTCGGGGCTTTACTTTTCTTTGCAGTCGTTCCTTCTTTCTTCTTTGGTTTTTCACCACCTTCTCTTTGCTCTTTTGAGCACTCAGCTTGAAGGAACCCGTAGCTCCTTTTCCTTTAGTCTGTGTGAGAATGCCACTATTCACTGCTGATCGAAGATACTTCTTGATAAAAGGGTTCATCCGCTCCACGTCGAGTTTATAGTTGGCAGCAATGTACTTTTGATAGCCTGGAGAAGAAGAACCTCCGCGTTCTTTGGGAGAAGTAATGGCAGTGATTACCATTTCGGATACCTTAGGATGTACGGGTGCCGTTCTCAGTTTTCGCTTTTTGTTTGCTCACCTTCTTAGGAGAAGGAGCCGTGGTAGGCGCCGTCGCATCAGCCATTTTTAAAGCTTTTTTTTTATTTATTAATCTTTCTACTCGGTTGAAAAATACGAGCACAAGCACGTGAAGACCTTAAGTAAAGAGAGAGAGCGGCCGTAATTGAGAGCTTCATCTAACTGAGAGAGTCAGCTGGGGTCGCCATTTCTCGCGTCTGAACGTATCATCCGGCTGTGTTTGTTCACAAAATTCTGGGTTCCTTTTGAGAAGTTTCAGAATTTCCAAAATTTTTCCTAAGGTCTACTAAACGAAAGTTCGATCTTTCTTCTATAGATACGTCTATCCACGATTCGTCAATGGTGGCATTTTTTTACCATAAAACGTGCACCAGTGCGAATGAGAAGCTTCTTTAGGATACAGAAGTTTTCTAATCGTTTCTCAAGTCACATCATAGAGTGTTTCAAGTAAACAAAACATTTCACATCGAATATCTATATCACACACCCTCAAATGAAAGTAGAGTATTTGTAAGAGAGCATTATATCATCGGAATATCACGTTAGAAACGAGGCAGTCTCTAACACGTCGTCATTTCATGTTGGGTAGTGCTAAGTGCAGAAGCTTGTTCCACGCTACAAAGAAATTCTCCCGAACAACACAGAAAAGTAGTTTCTATTCCTTATTCAGAAATTGTTTTCGATCCTTATTATCGTAAACAGTGCATTACAAAGAATATTCAAACAGCAAAACGATTACAGGCCACCCTAAGCCAGTTTGAAAGCAAACTGGTGAGAGTTCGTGACAAATGAGAAACGAAACTAGTGTTCGTCGATACAATCATATAACACATATTCGATTTCAATAAGATGCCTTGAATCGTTAATTTATTTCTTTTTATACTTCCTCTGAAGGTTGATTAATATATATAATATTTATATATAGAAATAACGATGCAGTTTTGAAACGCAGTGTTCTTGGCTTCGTCGACCTTTCTGACATCATTAATTAAGGAATATTTTATTGTAGAGTCACATTTTTCGGAGATAGAAAACTTTAGAGTGATATCTAATAAGCTTGCAACTTTCATCTTTTGAATAGAAATTAACAATTGAGCAAGACATTCATTCGTCTCTCTCTAAGTGTATGTGTACTCAATAAGCGTAACGCTTCTTCATTGGCGAGTGTTATTTCTATTAATAAGATAACAGGATTTACCTAACATATTTTATCTACCTGTTTCTCTAAATGATGTATAAAGTAACATGCACACAGAGTAAACTTGGAAATGAACACTAACCAAACAATTCCTAATTACGCACTACCAGTTCTTATAACATAAGTTATTTCACTAAAGTTAATTTGCAAAGCATAATGTTTATCCTTAACTTAACAGATATATATATAACGTTTCCGAGTGAGGGAGGTAGAAATCGTATTGTGTGAAAAGGAGTTAGCTAGTAAGGAATTTGTGTACTTGTACGTGTACTTGAGAGAATTATAAAATACGAAAATGTGGTATCTCTTCATTAGGAGGTGGTGGCCCTGAAAGGGCCGGTTTTTTTTTTGTTATAAAGTGAATATTTAACCTCCGAATCCGTACAGAGTGCGACCCTGTCGTTTCAGAGCATACACTACGTCCATGGCGGTCACAGTCTTTCTTTTGGCGTGCTCCGTGTAGGTAACAGCATCACGGATTACGTTTTCCAAGAAAACTTTCAAAACACCTCGGGTTTCTTCGTAGATGAGACCAGAGATGCGCTTTACACCGCCTCTGCGAGCTAGACGTCTGATGGCTGGTTTCGTGATACCCTGGATATTGTCTCTGAGAACCTTACGATGACGTTTTGCTCCACCTTTACCGAGACCCTTGCCACCTTTTCCTCTTCCAGACATGGCGTAAATGTAGGAATATTAAAGAATAATCTCTGCTCGAACAGCTCAAAAAACGAAAACAACCACTATCGGTAACACTATATAATCTTAGCGCGGCCCTCTCGGAAAGCTCCTCGTCGCTTAACGTTGAACAGCAAAACTGTGACCATAGAAACTGAAAATATTTATTGAGAACTAAATAATAACCATCAAAGAAATGTGTTGGATCATATTATTATTATTTATTTTACCGAAAACAACTTCCATCTAGATATTTACGAGGTTACTTGGTGGACTGGACAAAATGTACATGTACTTCTCGAAAGGAAATATGTCCTAGCAGAATAACTATGTAAAATAAAATTAAAATAAATAAAAATAAAAAATAAAGATTCTTACACATATCTTTCAGACGATAAGAAAGTACCATCAGTAAAATTATATTTCATTCGAATATTGGTAACGTATTGCTATACCGTTTTGTTTGAGTATTACAATCAATTTTGCTTCAGAAACCAAAAAGTGGTGCAAACTAGGATTGAGAATCACAACTCTTTGTCCAATGGCGTCTCGACTCTGCGTCCTGTACAATGATTGGTGGACACGACCAATGAGAAGCTCTCTCGAACGGAAAGCGCAAAGTTTGAAAAGATAAACAAAAGCGCCTTCGAACGATGATCATTCTTAGCACGGAAGTGAAGAGTGTAGTAGGATTGTAGTTCTACGTACGTTTGTAATATAGCACGGACAAAACAAGAATTATGGCTCGCACGAAACAAACTGCAAGAAAATCCACGGGCGGAAAAGCACCAAGAAAACAACTGGCCACTAAAGCTGCCCGAAAGAGCGCTCCAGCAACAGGAGGTGTAAAGAAACCTCATCGTTACAGGCCAGGAACAGTAGCCCTCCGTGAAATCCGTCGATACCAGAAGTCAACTGAGCTGCTCATTCGAAAACTACCTTCCAGAGACTGGTGAGAGAAATTGCCCAGGACTTCAAGACTGACCTTAGATTCCAGGCTCTGCTGTCATGGCTCTTCAGGAGGCCAGTGAGGCGTACTTGGTGGGTCTCTTCGAAGACACTAACCTGTGTGCCATTCACGCAAAGAGGGTGACCATCATGCCGAAAGACATCCAACTCGCACGTAGAATTCGAGGGGAACGAGCCTAAATGGAGAGAGAGGTATTGTAACTTACCCTCGCCAATAAACAAACGGCCCTTTCAGGGCCACCACATCCTGAACAAAGAGTATGCCATTCGCACACATCATGACTACATGTACTATGTTAGTAACATACATCTTTTCAAGTTGAATTTGCACGTAAGAAATGCAAGGAGTTGTAGTTTAGCAGCAACCGTCTTTTCTCTTACGAAAGTTTGTGAGTTAAGTATTCTTTCGTTTTACTTTATCAAGGAACCTTTTAAATTATTACACTTACTCGACGTGCATGAAACAGTTTTCAAAAATCCCTGCATGTTCGATATTTAGTCTAGTTATGTGCCTGGAGAGAAGTATAAATTTCATATTACGAAGTTGGTGTGTTTTCTTGTTCTCCTTCGAAATATATTATTGTGCTGCAGAAAATGTCGTATTGGTTTGTTTTCATTTTTTCTCTTTCCGTGTAACGACATCTATGAAGGTAGGTACATTCCTTTCAGGTTAAGAATATTGAAAAGAAATGGCAATAGCTTACGAACTACACATACTCAGCTTACTTAGAAAGACGAACATCGTCTGGTTACGACAGTGAACACTGTCAACAACGTATCGTTATGCTGGTATAAGAGAAAACCTAACTGTGACGATCTACTTATATAGTAAGTACTATAATGAATCGTAGTAAAACGTTTTTGTTTTATGATTATTATTTATTTATGTATTATGGAAGGTGGGATAATAAGGTTTGTCGTACACAAGAGACACGCCTTTTGTTGCGTGTTCTGTGAAAATTATTAACACGAGATGTATGGCGAAGGAACTGTACTATCTCTCCATCAGGAGGTGGTGGCCCTGAAAAGGGCCGTTTTATATATTGTTAATATTTACCGACTTACTTCTTTTCGGTCTTCTTGGGCAATAAGACAGCCTGAATGTTTGGCAGAACGCCTCCCTGGGCGATAGTAACACCCTGTAGCAACTTGTTGAGTTCTTCGTCATTACGAATGGCAAGTTGCAAGTGACGAGGGATGATCCTAGTCTTCTTGTTATCACGTGCAGCGTTACCTGCTAACTCCAAAACTTCAGCAGCCAGGTACTCCAAGACAGCAGCGAGGTAGACGGGTGCTCCAGCTCCTACTCGCTCGGCATAGTTTCCTTTTCGAAGGGAGACGATGTATACGCCCGACTGGAAACTGGAGTCCAGCTCTGCTTGAACAGGATTTAGCCTTGGCCTTCACTTTGCCACCTTTGCCTCGCCCAGACATTTTCCCTTAGTTTTTCTCTGAAACTAAGAACGAAAAATAGACAGTAAAACACGATACTCACTATGTGGAATGAATACGTATTGTGACTATTACGCACACACACACACAATATCTGTAGGTGTTTAGGTTAAAAATTAATATTTCCTAAGAAACATTAATCCCCTGGGGTGCTTAAAGACTAACTAGTCCTCCTTCAACCCCGCACCAGATAGGAATTTTTAATTTAATAGCGTTAGAAAATAATACTGATAGACAGATTACTGGATTTATTAAATATATGCAAGTGTTTGTCTGGTGAGCGTGGCAGGCAACAAGGCGAAGGCAAAGCAAATCCCACCCAAGAAGAAGAACTGACGAGAAGCAAGCCGGATAAATACAAACAACAATAAAACGGGCTATTTCAGGGCCGGGCATGGATCGATGGATCAAGTGCCCTGGCAGGGATCTAAAGATCCAATGCCTCAAGGCCAAGTGTGGGGAAACAGGAGTACCCTGAGAAAACCCACTTTCACCAAACGGGGACCGAATGAAGCCCGATTAGTGCCCTTGAAGTATGCTGGACTTGAGAGGTAAACAGGACCTGAAACGAGACTGAAAATTTTATCAAAAGAGAAACAAGAATTATATTGTTTTTAGACAAATTAAGGATAAAATTAAATGGCGATAAATATTTACACCAGGATTTAGGAGTAGCTGCCATGTTTTTAAAGTCAGAAGTGAGTGTGTTACGATGAGTAGATTTTTTGAAAGTATTTGGAAGCAAGTTTAGTTATACGTGTGGAAATTGGTAAGATTTTTAGTGTGTTTCTGGACATATTCCACGGGTGTATAATGTGGCAGGCGGTGAGCGAGTCGTATAACTCGGTTTTGAATTCTTTGTAATAGAAGTATTTGGTTCTTGTTCATGTTACATGTTACCATGGCTCCATACTCCATTAAGGGCCTAATGAATGTTTTGTAAATATGTAGAATAGTTTCAGACCTGCAGCCATGGGTGAAGTGACTAATTTTACAGAGGTATGAGATTCTGGTTAGCATTTTCTTTCTAACGTTTTTGAAATGAGAGTTCCATGTAAGTCGTGTATGGATTGTAACACCAAGAAGGAATTTGGCAGTATTAGAGAAAGAGATGGGGGTGTTATAGAGATAAAGTTTAGTAAGCTTCACATCGTTTTAATCTCTTATTGAGCCTACGGTGAAGGATTATAGCCTGGGTTTTAGAGGGATTGAGCGTGATTTTCCATTTATTGCACCAGCGAGTAATACTATCTAAAAGCTTTTTGTATTTTTTATTGGCTGCTAGAGGGGGGTCCCATGGGGTGGACCATAAGGCGATGTCATCTGCATATTGTGATGCAAAGGTAGATGACGTAGTCGGCTGTGGTAAGTCATTAACAAAGAGGGAGTACAGTAGGGGCGCAAGAACCGATCTCTGTGGGACACCTGCGTTGAAGGGTAAATGACTGAGAAAGATTAGAATTAATTCCTGACTCTGGCCGTTACGGTTTTCTAGAAAATTAGAAATCCATCTAAGGAGAGTGGGGGGTACCTTGAACTTTAAAGAGTTTATATCTTAATCCATTGTGCCAGACAGTATCAAAAGCTTTTTTTGCACGTCTAAGAATACAGCGACTGTGGCTTGAGTTTGTTAAACCCTGTAAAGCTTGTTTCAACAAACCTTACAAGGTGATCTGCAGTTTGTCTATTTTTGCGGCCAGCGTTCTGAAATATTTGATAAAAGGTTTTCATTTTCTAATTTCCAAAGCAATCTGGAAGCAATGATTTTTTCCATAAGTTTGCCAATACAATTTAATAAACTAATTGGCCTAAAATCATTAGGGTGGTGAGAAAGAGATCCTTTTCTTTGGTATTATAGTGATAATGGTGGATTTCATGCCTTAGGCAGATAGCCTGAGAAAAAAAGGAGAGGTTAAACAAATTAGTAAGGTGTGAGAAGGAATTCATTAGAGGCATTTTTTTGAATGGCGACATTAGGAATGGAGTCTTCCCTGGTGCTTTCTATTTTGAGTTCTCTAATGTGTAGCAGCGATCTCCTGTGTAGATATTGGGGTTGTTATCGCTATTACCGTGTATGTATAAGGATTAGGTCTACTGGAAACTTAACTGAAAAAAGTTCTTTATTTTCTGTGACAATAGAGTTTACTTTCACTTAATGATGTTTGTTTGAGTTTGTGTGTAGTGGAGTACAGAAGGTGCCTTTGGAAATATTTGGCGAACAGGTCGGTTTTCTTCCCGTCACTGTTAGCGGTAGAGATTGTGACTATTACGAATGTTCACTCACTTAGTTTTATCAACTTTGTAGGATTGAACGACGTATATTGAGTCGTTCTGTGACGGCCGCGCTTCTCGCGACAGCTATCGAGTTCGTAAAACCAAAATGCTATTGGCTACTCTTCAACTCTGCAGCGCTTGCAATTTTAACGCTGACTGAATTTGGTCCAAGTTTATTTTTCAACATGCCTCCACAACAAGCGTCTGGAAAAGCTGTGAAGAAGGCCTGAAAGGCCCAGAAAGCCGTACGAGCTGGAGACAAGAAAAGCGAAAGAAGAGGAGGAAGGAGAGCTTCAGTATTTACATTTACAAGGTTCTCAAGCAGGTCCATCCCGATACTGGAATCTCCAGCAAAGCTATGTCTATCATGAATAGCTTCGTGAACGACATTTTCGAGAGAATTGCTGCCGAAGCTTCTCGTCTGGCTCACTACAACAAGCGATCAACTATCACGAGCCGGAGATCCAAACTGCAGTGCGTCTGCTTTTACCTGGAGAATTGGCCAAACACGCCGTCTCCGAAGGGACCAAGGCTGTGACTAAGTACACCAGTTCAAAGTAATGTGTTCTTCTTCTCTTTTCAATTCAAACGGCCCTTTCAGGGCCACCACATCTTGAAAGGAGAAAGTCACATCGAATCTATTTCACTATTAACAGTTCAAGCATGCTTTCTCTATAACCATGCTTATAACGTGCGAGTAGAAATACACACATTATTAGAGTTTTGTTCCATTCCCACCTCTATGCTCTCAGTGAGTATTTTTCGTTTGTAGTTAAGTGAATGAAGACAGACAAACGAACGTATACACACCCAGCCAATACATGTCGTCACCGAATGGTACAAGATAATTATGATAATAACAAGAAAACAACAGCTACTCATTATTTAAGAAAGCAAAAAAAGAGAGAATGACAGAGGGTTAATCGATACACGGAAATAGTTATTTCATTTAGAGTGACATCCATTACATGTTTAATATCCATGCGCTTGGGAGAAAACGAAATAGTGTCTGAGGGACAGAGCAACAGAGAAATTGTCTCTCAGAAGGTTTGTTTAGAATTAAGCACAAAGCTACTCAATGGGCTATCTGTGCTCTGCCCACCACGGGTATCGAAACCCGGTTTTTAGTGTAAGTCCACAGACATACCACTGTGCCAACTCTCTATTAAGGAGCATAAATCATATTAGTTATTAATAACTAGTAAATCTAATAGTAAGGCACACTATTCAGCCGTATATGCATGTGCATACGGAATAGATTTCTCCATTACATTTGTGAAAGGCTCAGTACACTTCACTAACTAGTAAGGAGGCATACAATTTATATGGGTGGCTAGTAGTATAATACTGTTGCGAAAGAGTTAATTAATGAAGGAGCCCTGAGTTATTTTCCTTCGACCAATTGTGATTAAAACTAAAATGTAATTAAATGCAGTACTAATTGAAATTAAACTAAAGTTACGAATCATTAAGTATAATTTGAAAACGAGCATATCTATAACAGCACAGGGAAGAAATAAATAAAGTCGCACTACATTACTTTCTTTTCTCGAACGTTCGTTAGACTACAAATCTGAGCATGAAACGTTTTAAGAAATTTTTTACCATTTCACTCGCTCGATATAACAAGTGTTGTTACGAGCGGAATGAGTGTTTTGTTTGTTTTTCTGTAACGACTTATATGGCAAACTCTTTATCAGGAGATGGTGGCCCTGAAAGGGCCGTTGATTTTAATGATATCACACAAAATTGGAAAAGAAGCAGCTTACTTATTTCTTTCCTGCCACCTTCTTGAAGCAGCCTTTTAGGGGCGGCTTTGGCCTTCTTGGGGCTTTCGGTTTACTGGCTGCAGGTTTCTTTGCTGGCTTCGCCACTTTCTTTGGTTTGCCTTTGCCTTGGGTTTTTTAGCAGCTGTCTTTGCTTTCTTCTCAGCTACTTTCTTGGGCTTACTCGGGGCTTTACTTTTCTTTGCAGTCGTTCCTTCTTTCTTCTTTGGTTTTCACCACCTTCTCTTTGCTCTTTTGAGCACTCAGCTTGAAGGAACCCGTAGCTCCTTTTCCTTTAGTCTGTGTGAGAATGCCACTATTCACTGCTGATCGAAGATACTTCTTGATAAAGGGTTCATCCGCTCCACGTCGAGTTTATAGTTGGCAGCAATGTACTTTTGATAGCCTGGAGAGAAGAACCTCCGCGTTCTTTGAGAGAAGTAATGGCAGTGATTACCATTTCGGATACCTTAGGATGTACGGGTGCCGTTCTCGGTTTTCGCTTTTGTTTGCTCACCTTCTTAGGAGAAGGAGCCGTGGTAGGCGCCGTCGCATCAGCCATTTTTAAAGCTTTTTTATTTATTAATCTTTCTACTCGGTTGAAAAATACGAGCACAAGCACGTGAAGACCTTAAGTAAAGAGAGAGCGGCCGTAATTGAGAGCTTCATCTAACTGAGAGAAGTCAGCTGGGGTCGCCATTTCTCGCGTCTGAACGTATCATCCGGCTGTGTTTGTTCACAAAATTCTGGGTTCCTTTTGAGAAGTTTCAATTTCCAAAATTTTTCCTAAGGTCTACTAAACGAAAGTTCGATCTTTCTTCTATAGATAGGTCTATCCACGATTCGTCAATGGTGGCATTTTTACCATAAAAACGTGCACCAGTGCGAATGAGAAGCTTCTTTAGGATACAGAAGTTTTCTAATCGTTTCTCAAGTCACATCATAGAGTGTTTCAAGTAAACAAAACATTTCACATCGAATATCTATATCACACACCCTCAAATGAAAGTAGAGTATTTGTAAGAGAGCATTATATCATCGGAATATCACGTTAGAAACGAGGCAGTCTCTAACACGTCGTCATTTCATTTCATGTTGGGTAGTGCTAAGTGCAGAAGCTTGTTCCACGCTACAAAGAAATTCTCCCGAACAACACAGAAAAGTAGTTTCTATTCCTTATTCAGAAATTGTTTTCGATCCTTATTATCGTAAACAGTGCATTACAAAGAATATTCAAACAGCAAAACGATTACAGGCCACCTAAGCCAGTTTGAAAGCAAACTGGTGAGAGTTCGTGACAAATGAGAAACGAAACTAGTGTTCGTCGATACAATCATATAACACATATTCGATTTCAATAAGATGCCTTGAATCGTTAATTTATTTCTTTTATACTTCCTCTGAAGGTTGATTAATATATATAATATTTATATATATAGAAATAACGATGCAGTTTTGAAACGCAGTGTTCTTGGCTTCGTCGACCTTTCTGACATCATTAATTAAGAATATTTTATTGTAGAGTCTATGTTTACACACATTTTCGGAGATAGAAAACTTTAGAGTGGTATCTAATAAGCTTGCAAGTTTCATCTTTTGAATAGAAATTAACAATTGAGCAAGACATTCATTCGTCTCTCTAAGTGTATGTGTACTCAATAAGCGTAACGCTTCTTCATTGGCGAGTGTTATTTCTATTAATAAGATAACAGGATTTACCCTAACATATTTTATCTACCTGTTTCTCTAAATGATGTATAAAGTAACATGCACACAGAGTAAACTTGGAAATGAACACTAACCAAACAATTCCTAATTACGCACTACCAGTTCTTATAACATAAGTTATTTCACTAAAGTTAACTTGCAAAGCATAATGTTTATCCTTAACTTAACAGATATATATATATAACGTTTCCGAGTGAGGGAGGTAGAAATCGTATTGTGTGAAAAGGAGTTAGCTAGTAAGCAATTTGTGTACTTGTACGAGTACTTGAGAGAATTATAAGAAGTACGAAAATGTGGTATCTCTTCATTGGGAGGTGGTGGCCCTGAAAAGGGCCGTTTTTTTGTTATAAAGTGAATATTTAACCTCCGAATCCGTACAGGTGCGACCCTGTCGTTTCAGAGCATACACTACATCCATGGCGGTCACAGTCTTTCTTTTGGCGTGCTCCGTGTAGGTAACAGCATCACGGATTACGTTTTCCAAGAAAACTTTCAAAACACCTCGGGTTTCTTCGTAGATGAGACCAGAGATGCGCTTTACACCGCCTCTGCGAGCTAGACGTCTGATGGCTGGCTTCGTGATACCCTGGATATTGTCTCTGAGAACCTTACGATGACGTTTTGCTCCACCTTTACCGAGACCCTTGCCACCTTTTCCTCTTCCAGACATGGCGTAAATGTAGAAATATTAAAGAATAATCTCTGCTCGAACAGCTCAAAAAACGAAAACAACCACTATCGGTAACACTATATAATCTTAGCGCGGCCCTCTCGGAAAGCTCCTCGTCGCTTAACGTTGAACAGCAAAACTGTGATCATAGAAACTGAAAACATTTATTGAGAACTAACTAAGAACCATCAAAGAAATGTGTTGGATCATATTATTATTTATTTTTTACCGAAAACAACTTCCATCTAGATATTCACGAGGTTACTTGGTGGACTGGACAAAATGTACATGTACTTCTCGAAAGGAAATATGTCCCAGCAGAATAACTATGTAAAATAAAATTAAAAATATAAATAAAATAAAATAAAGATTCTTACACATATCTTTCAGACGATAAGAAAGTACCATCAGTAAGAATTATATTTCATTCGAATATTGGTAACGTATTGCTATACCGTTTTGTTTGAGTATTACAATCCAAAGTTGCTTCAGAAACCAAAAGTGGTGCAAACTAGGATTGAGAATCACAACTCTTTGTCCAATGGCGTCTCGACTCTGCGTCCTGTACAATGATTGGTGGAGCACGACCAATGAGAAGCTCTCTCGAACGGAAAGCGCAAAGTTTGAAAAGATAAACAAAAGCGCCTTGGAACGATGAGGAGATTCTGCGCTTGGACAGGGTAAAGGAAGGACATACCTCTGAAAGGCTCTAGATTTCTACGTGTTATATTTTGCTTCATATTTTGTTAGTGTTTTTACTTTTCACTTCGAATTTTAGTTTTACGCCAGTAGACAGAAGACCTTATTTGAATTGGCCCAAGACAGGAAATACCCTTCGCTAAACAACGAGGCGACATGCCGGTCAGGGAGTCGGAGACCAGGGAAAGCGATGTAGCGTCTGAGACTGAGGGAGCAAGCCCGTCTGTTTCAGGGACAAAAAAGTAAGTCTAGTGACTGTGGCCAAACAGATAATGATAATTTAAAATTAAAATCTTTAATGTTCATAGCCGAAAAAGAACTAAAAGCTAAGTTAACGCCGGTTAAAGAAAATACTGTAAGGACTCGAAAAAAAACGAAAACTAGTAAAAGATATTATGATTTCAGCATGTGAAGACAATGTACCTAAGACTACGGTTATAGACTTTAATATGCCAAAACTAGCAGTACTAGCAACCCAAACCCCACCCTGGATATTCAAAACAAACATGTTCAGACAAAGACGAAGTTCTTTCTGACGACGAAGGCTTCACGCTTGTGCAGACTCGAAGTCAGAAAAAACAAATTAAACAAAGAACAACCACCACAGACACACATACACAAATCGCACCAAAATCACCTAAGCACGCAGTTATAATCCAAGGAGTTCCTGGTAGTTACAACCAACCACAATTGGCCAAAGAAATATACAGGTGCAAACCTAATACAAAGATTACTAATATTAAGCGTCTGCCCAGAGGCGGTGTTCTGGTTCAAGGACAGGAACCCGCTGACTTAAACAGTCTACTAAAAGCTTGGCCTGCAGACGCATTCAAAACAGGAAGCATTACAATACACCTACCAGGAACTAAACCAACACCGAAATCTTTTGTGATACGAGGTGTACATAATTCAATAGACATAGAAGACGTTAAGGAAGAGTTAAGTACACAAAACATAAAACACATTTCAGTTGAGCGTATAATTTCAAATATTACTAAAAGACCCACAAACCTAATCAAAGTAGTCACAGACAACAGCCAGGATATTACACAATTCATAAATAATGGTATCACTATGTGGTATCATAAGTACACAGTGGAACAAACAAAAAACACCAGCAGTGGTTGTCACACAGTGCTACCAATGCCAAAGGTTTGGACATGTAGCAGCAGCATGCCAAGCAAATGCGCGTTGTGTGGGCTGTGGGGAGAATCACCACATTACACATTGTACAAAACAGAACCCCAAACCCAAATGCTGCAATTGTGGGGAAGAACACACGGCAAATTATAAAGGTTGCCAGAAATATAAATCCATAAAACACACTTATACGAAATTAAAATCCCAACATGAACAAGCCGCCACCACCACGAACAATTAAGGAACCCACACCTACCACTCCAGCACCACAAAGTACAACTACACAGACAAACACATACGCTGCAGTGGTTAAAAATTCATCATCCCGACAGGAAAAACCATTACCAAGTGAAGAGGAAATACCAAAACCACCTAAAATACACAACCAACAACAATTGAAACAACATTGACATCTGCCATAACTTCCACCTTCTCGGAAATAATGGCAGAATATACAAATCCCACAAACACCAACAGTCTCACAGACATAATTGTTAAAATCATATTGAAAACATACACAAGTTCTTGCCGCAAATTTTAACCTCCATCATAAACTCTACTAGACATGGATAACTTCACAGTTCTACACATCAATATCCAGGGTGCTCTTGCTTCCAAGAAACATGAGATTGAAGATACAACAAGCTCCATAAAACCTGATGTAATCATAATTAGTGAAACTCTTCTGTATAACTACCATAGATTTAAATTAAACGGCTACTCTACTATTAGACATGACAGGAAGGATAATAGAGATCCAAACAGAGGTCTTTTATTATTGTATAAGACTGAACTTATAGTTCAGGAACTTACTATCCCTTCCAGTAATGAATCTATAGTTATTAATGTAAAAACGCAAAATCAGACAGACGTTACTGTGGCGGGCATCTACTGCTCGCCTAGTACAGTGTTAGATGTAAATCTATTGAATATATTGTATAATAGCAACTGTAATCTTATTATTATCGGCGACCTAAACAGTAAACATATAGCATTCAACTGTCGTTGCTCAAACGCAAATGGCAAATTACTTTATCAATTTCTGGACGAATCAAACATGACTTTATTAAACGATGCAACACCGACACATATCTCGTACGCACATGGCACCAGTGAAATACTGGACCTATGCCTGTGTTCGTCAAATATGAGTCGCAAATTCGTAAATTTTCATGTTGGTCACGATATAGATAGTGATCACCTTCCAGTTTGGTGTATCTTCAATCTCACCCCCACTTAAATAAAATCATAGTGAGAGACCAACTGAACTACAAAAAGCTAATTGGCCAGTTTTCCAAACTATATTAAATGAAACCTTACCTCCAGAAGTACTACATATTGCCGCGGACGCATCAGATATAGATGCATACTGTCATATCATCTCTGAGTGTCTAAAACATGCAGCCAACAGTTCGATACCGAAACAAAAACACTTCACAACAACTCATTCATGGCAACCACATAAAGATATAATACACTTAATTAAAACAGACGTATACTCCGCAGACAGTACATTCAAAATCGCAACCCCACACTTAAAACTCAGATAAACACAATAAGAAATAAAATACGAAACTTAATCAGACAACAGAAACAAGAAAACTGGGACACCTTCTGTTCCGATCTAAATCATAAAACTGATCCTAAACAATTCTGGACACATTTGAAAAGATTTACAAACACAGGAACAACAAACACAGTATATCCACCACTGGAACTGGATGGAGAAACAGCATACACTAACACAGAAAAAGCCGAGATATTTAAAAAACACCTAGAAAACACGTTCAAAACACATCATGAACCAGACATGAACAGATACTTTTATAATACAGTCACAAACTTTATTGACCAAAACAGAAGCATTTTACACCTAAATTTCCAGTCAACAATATTACACACCAAGAAAAACAAAAGACTGGAGCACTCATCAACTGGTAAAACATATCACTGTTACAGAAGTAGTAACTGCTATTAAAACACAAAAACAAAGCTCCTGGAGAAGATGGTATTCAAGCTATCCTCCTAAAACAAGGCACTCAGAGATTATATGAACACCTAACAGCGTTATTTAATCTCTCACTATCAGCTGGATATATCCCCGTTTCTTGGAAGGAAGCAATAGTATTAATGTTCCAGAAAGAAGGAAAGTCAGCGAATAAACCAAACAACTACCGCCCGATTAGCAACCAGTTGTATTGGCAAAGTATTAGAGAGGATAATTAGTAATCGTCTGTCAGTTTACTTAGAAGAAAATTCAAAATTACCAGAAATTCAAAACGGATTTCGAAAAACCGCCAAACTACAGACCACCTGATTCGACTTACAGAATCAATTACCGACAGCTTCAACAAAAAAAGAATGCACTGTAGCTTGCTTTCTCGACATTGAGAAAGCATTTGACACAGTGTGGCATAACGGCTTAAGACATAGATTGCTTGAAATGGCATTACCCCAGGAAACTATTCGCTGGCTGTCCAACTTCCTGGATAACAGAATGTGTAAAGTAAATGTAAATGGGGCCCACTCAGGGTCCTTTTCACCCGAAGCAGGAGTCCCGCAGGGAGGGGTTGTTAGCCCTATATTATTTATCATGTACGTGAGTAATATGCCTCTGTCGGACCTAAATTTAGGTTATGCATCACAGTTCGCTGACGATGTAGCAGTCTGGAAAAGTGCCCCACTCCGTCAATAGCAGCAACGAACCTACAACCAGTCCTAAATAACATCGAAGAATACTGCCAGAAATACAGAATCAAAATTAATATTCCAAAACCCAAGTCATAGTATTCAGCAGACTGAATAAGCTGAAAAAGATCCACCAAAACTCTATATGAATGGATCACTTTTACTGACTGCTACTTCTGCTAAATTTCTAGGTCTAACCTATGACTCAAAATTAACGTGGCTACCACATATTAAAATGTACTGATACGAATCTGGAAAAGAGCAAACTATGCAAGAAGTCTTTCAGGTAAAATCAAGGAACATCACCAGACAACATACTTAAAATCTACAAAACGTACATTAGACCAACAATAGAATATGCATCACCTGCCTGGATTAACATAGCACCCACACATGTACAGAAACTTCAACGTATACAAAATTCTGTACTAACTTCAGCATACAAAGTACCACGTAGCACCTCAACCACATTCATGCACAAGTATGCAAACATAGATACAATAGCTGAAAGACTCTTGCATAATTCTCTAAAATATTTCAATAAGAATTGGCACAAAATGACTTAATGTGTGATCTCGACAGATATCACGTACATGATGTAAATGGTACTAAATACCTCTCCCCTTTTAACATATATTTAAGAAATGTAACACAAGCTGGCCACTATGCACTAGACACTTAGTCCTTGTTTCTTTTTTTTTTTTTTTATAATTATTATTTTCTTTATTTTCTTCTCTTTTTGAATTATTATTCAAGTATTGAATAATAATAATTATTATTACTTTCTTTTCTGTGTGAGTGTTTGTGTTACTACAAGTAGTAGTAGCATTCTCTCAATCGAGAAAAGGAGAAAAAAAATACAAAAAAAATATATATATATATGAAAATACAAAAAAAAAAAAAAAAAAATTAAATGGAAAAAAAAAACTTCTTGTTCGTCCATGCATGGACTGAGCCCTGAAATGGACCTGAGTATGATGTTATACTTTTACTCTGGCCCAAAGCTTTAAAAAAAAAAAAAAAAACCCTAAGACAGACGCTATAATCGTTCGGGAGGGAGGAAGAGGTCAAATGTACCTGACCCTCCTGGGTATTTAACAACATCAATACCCAAATACCCACACAGTCAAACTTGGAACGATGATCATTCTTAGCACGGAAGTCGAAGAGTGTAGTAGGATTGTAGTTCTACGTACGTTTGTAATATAGCACGGACAAAACAGAAATTATGGCTCGCACGAAACAAACTGCAAGAAAATCCACGGGCGGAAAAGCACCAAGAAAACAACTGGCCACTAAAGCTGCCCGAAAGAGCGCTCCAGCAACAGGAGGTGTAAAGAAACCTCATCGTTACAGGCCAGGAACAGTAGCCCTCCGTGAAATCCGTCGATACCAGAAGTCAACTGAGCTGCTCATTCGAAAATTACCTTTCCAGAGACTGGTGAGAGAAATTGCCCAGGACTTCAAGACTGACCTTAGATTCCAGAGCTCTGCTGTCATGGCTCTTCAGGAGGCCAGTGAGGCGTACTTGGTGGGTCTCTTCGAAGACACTAACCTGTGTGCCATTCACGCAAAGAGAGTGACCATCATGCCGAAAGACATCCAACTCGCACGTAGAATCGAGGGGAACGAGCCTAAATGGAGAGAGAGGTATTGTAACTTACCCTCGCCAATAAACAAACGGCCCTTTTCAGGGCCACCACATCCTGAACAAAGAGTATGCCATTCGCACACATCACGACTACTTGTACTATGTTAGTAACATACATCTTTTCAAGTTGAATTTGCACGTAAGAAATGCAAGGAGTTGTAGTTTAGCAGCAGCCGTCTTTTCTCTTACGAAAGTTTGTGAGTTAAGTCTTCTTTCGTTTTACTTTATCAAGGAACCTTTAAATTATTACACTTACTCGACGTGCATGAAACAGTTTTCAAAATTCCTGCATGTTCGATATTTAATCTAGTTATGTGCCTGAGAGAAGTATAAAATTTCATATTACGAAGTTGGTGTGTTTTCTTGTTCTCCTTCGAAATATATTATTGTGCTGCAGAAAATGACGTATTGGTTTGTTTTCATTTTTCTCTTTCCGTGTAACGACATCTATGAAGGTAGGTACATTCCTTTCAGGTTAAGAATATTGAAAAGAAATGGCAATAGCTTACGAACTACACATACTACTCAGCTTACTTAGAAAGACGAACATAGTCTGGTTACGACAGTGAACACTGTCAACAACGTATCGTTATGCTGGTATAAGAGAAAACCTAACTGTGACGATCTACTTATATAGCAAGTACTATAATGAATCGTAGTAAAACGTTTTTGTTTTATGATTATTTATTTATTTATGTATTATGGAAGATGGGATAATAAGGTTTGTCGTACACAAGAGACACGCCTTTTGTTGCGTGTTCTGTGAAAATTATTAACACGAGATGTATGGCGAAGGAACTGTACTATCTCTCCATCAGGAGGTGGTGGCCCTGAAAGGGCCGTTTGATATATTGTTAATATTTACCGACTTACTTCTTTTCGGTCTTCTTGGGCAATAAGACAGCCTGAATGTTTGGCAGAACGCCTCCCTGGGCGATAGTAACACCCTGTAGCAACTTGTTGAGTTCTTCGTCATTACGAATGGCAAGTTGCAAGTGACGAGGAATGATCCTAGTCTTCTTGTTATCACGTGCAGCGTTACCTGCTAACTCAAAACTTCAGCAGCCAGGTACTCCAAGACAGCAGCGAGGTAGACGGGTGCTCCAGCTCCTACTCGCTCGGCATAGTTTCCTTTTCGAAGGAGACGATGTATACGCCCGACTGGAAACTGGGTCCAGCTCTGCTTGAACGGGATTTAGCCTTGGCCTTCACTTTGCCACCTTTGCCTTGCTCCAGACATTTTCCCTTAGTTTTCTCTGAAACTAAGAACGAAAAATAGACAGTAAAACACGGTACTCACTATGTGGAATGAATACGTATTGTGACTATTACACATACACACACACACACTATACCTGTAGGTGTTTAGGTTAAAATTAATATTTCCTAAGAAACATTAATCCCCTGGGGTGCTCGAAGACTAACTAGTCCTCCTTCAACCCCGCACCAGATAGGAATTTTTAATTTAATAGCGTTAGAAGATAATACTGATAGACAGATTACTGGATTTATTAAATATATGCAAGTGTTTGTCTGGTGAGCGTGGCAGGCAACAAGGCAGAAGGCAAAACAAATCCCACCCAAGAAGAAGAAGAAAGACGAAGAAACACGACGAGAAGCAAGCCGGATAAATACAAACAACAACCAAACGGGCCATTTCAGGGCCGGGCATGGATCGATGGATCAAAGTGCCCTGGCAGGGATCTAAAGATCAATGCCTCAAATTTAGGTGTGGGGAAACAGGGTACCCTGAGAAAACCCACTTTCACTAAACGGGACCGAATGAAGCCCGCTTAGTGCCCTTGAAGTATGCTGGACTTGAGAGGTAAACAGGACCTGAAACGAGACTGAAAATTTTATCAAAAGAGAAACAAGAATTATATTGTTTTAGACAAATTAAGGATAAAATTAAATGGCGATAAATATTTACACCAGGATTTAGGAGTAGCTGCCATGTTTTTTAAAGTCAGAAGTGAGTGTGTTACGATGAGTAGATTTTGAAAGTATTTGGAAGCAAGTTTAGTTATACGTGTGGAAATTGGTAAGATTTTAGTGTGTTTCTGGACATATTCCACGGGTGTATAATGTGGCGAGGCGGTGAGCGAGTCGTATAACTCGGTTTTGAATTCTTTGTAATAGAAGTATTTGGTTCTTGTTCATGTTACATGTTACCATGGCTCCATACTCCATTAAGGGCCTAATGAATGTTTTGTAAATATGTAGAATAGTTTCAGACCTGCAGCCATGGGTGAAGTGACTAATTTTACAGAGGTATGAGATTCTGGTTAGCATTTTCTTTCTAACGTTTTTGAAATGAGAGTTCCATGTAAGTCGTGTATTGATTGTAACACCAAGGAATTTGGCAGTATTAGAGAAAGAGATAGGGGTGTTATAGAGATAAAGTTTAGTAAGCTTCACACGTTTTAATCTCTTATTGAGCCTACGGTGAAGGATTATAGCCTGGGTTTTAGAGGGATTGAGCGTGATTTTCCATTTATTGCACCAGCGAGTAATACTATCTAAAGCTTTTTGTATTTTATTAGCTGCTAGAGGGGGGTCCCATGAGGTGGACCATAAGGCGATGTCATCTGCATATTGTGATGCAAAGGTAGATGACGTAGTCGGCTGTGGTAAGTCATTAACAAAGAGGGAGTACAGTAGGGGGCTAAGAACCGATCCCTGTGGGACACCTGCGTTGAAGGTAAATGACTGAGAAAGATTAGAATTAATTCTGACTCTGGCCGTACGGTTTTCTAGAAAATTAGAAATCCATCTAAGGAAAGTGGGGGGTACCTTGAACTTTAAGAGTTTATATCTTAATCCATTGTGCCAGACAGTATCAAAAGCTTTTTGCACGTCTAAGAATACAGCGACTGTGGCTTGGAGTTTGTTAAACCCTGTAAAGCTTGTTTCAACAAGCCTTACAAGGTGATCTGCAGTTTGTCTATTTTTGCGGCCAGCGTTCTGAATATTTGATAAAAGGTTTTCATTTTCTAATTTCCAAAGCAATCTGGAAGCAATGATTTTTTCCATAAGTTTGCCAATACAATTTAATAAACTAATTGGCCTAAAATCATTAGGGTGGTGAGAAAGAGATCCTTTCTTTGGTATTATAGTGATAATGGCGGATTTCCATGCCTTAGGCAGATAGCCTGAGAAAAAGGAGAGGTTAAACAAATTAGTAAGGTGTGAAAGGAATTCATTAGAGGCATTTTTTAGAATGACATTAGGAATGGAGTCTTCCCGGGTGCTTTATTTTTGAGTTCTCTAATGTGTAGCTTGATCTCCTGTGTAGATATTGGGGTTGTTATGCTATTGGTCGTGTATGTATAAGTTAGGTCTACTGGAAACTTAACGGAAAAAAGTTCTTTATTTTCTGTGACAATAGAGTTTACTTTCATTTCATGATGTTTGTTGAAGTTTGTGTGTAGTGGAGTACAGAAGGTGCGCTGGAAATATTTGGCGAACAGGTCGGTTTTCTCCCTGTCACTGTTAGCGGTAGAATTATCGTATGTGATTGTTCCGGTGTCAGAGTTTTCGCGACAAATATGTTTAAAGGTTTTCCAGAAGGTAGCGGGATTAGGTCTAAGGTGATCAAGATTTTTTTACAAAAGGTATTCCAATTTTCTTTTTTGTTTTGTTCTAATAAGGCGTTGTAAATTATTTCTTATTTTATTAATTTGTGGCTTAAGTAGTGGGTTGCGCGTAATGATAAATTCACGGCGGAGTTTCCGTCTTGCAATAATTAGAGGTGAATTTCGGGGGTGATTTTCCAGGAGTTAGGTGTGTGCACGAAATTTGCTAAAATTCTACCGGAAGTGTTAGTAGTGTAACCTCGGAGTGTGGGGTGCGACGCGTTAAGGTCGCCAGTATATAATTACATTGTTATATGTGCTAATAATGGAGTGCAAAAAATGCGATGTCCGGGTTGGTCTGGGGGATATATATATAGCTAAGAGGGTTATATCTGGTAGTGGCGGTATTTGATTTTACAAAGTATATATTCGTGACAGGTTGGTATGTTGTGGTCGATCAAGGTGATGTTCAAGTTCTGTTTGTAAGCAAGTGCGATACCTCTGGTGTTTGGGGTTTTTTGGTTTAGAAATAACCTTATAATGGGGAGTAGAAAGTAATTGTTATGTGACTATTACACTGTTCACTCACTTAGTTTTATCAACTTTGTAGGATTGAACGAGATATATTGAGTCGCCTCAGATTTACACGTGCTTCTCGCGACAGCTATCGAATCTGCAAACCAAAATGCTATTGGCTACTTTTTCAACTTCCTGCAGCGCGCAATGTAAACGCTGACCGAATTTTTGCCCAAGCTTAGGGAGTTTCAAGGTCGCCGTCAAGCAGAGCAGACGATGCAGAGTCAAGAGCTGCAGAGACAAGTGCATTGAAGACTAAATTATCCTAATGAAGTGCATAAAAGGTTTTACTAAAAAGGTTACCCCTTAGTCCTTATCAGGACTAGTAAAACAGTATGAAGAAGAAAGAAGATAGTGACAAGATCCAACGAGAAAAGCCCT
>NW_027467777.1:9330342-9369343 GCF_004210375.1 Tachypleus tridentatus | reverse complement strand
TGAGTTGTTAATTCTTCAGTGATTTCATGATCTTCAATGTCGAAATCGACACCTCTGATTATGACTGTTAGTTTTGGTGTGTTTGTTTTGGTGTTGTAATGGTGGCTTGAACACCGAAGGCATCCTTGGGCCAGTGGGCCAAAATATGCGCAAACTCTGGAGGTTCGGTACATTTAATCATGATTCTTCCATTAGGAAGACGTTTGATGTCTTTAAACTGAATGCCCGGGTAATAGGACCTCAGTTGATTGACAATCTGTGGAATGCGTGTTGTTTTGTTTACCCTTCGATGAACAGAGTTGGGATTCTGTAGTTAGAGAATTGTTTGTTTGTGTGACAGTGATGGTGTTCTACCAGAATTAGTGGCGATGGTGGTGTTGTTTGTATTCAAGCAATTATTGTTAGAGCAAGTGGCTTTGTCTTCGTTAACATGGGTTATGTTATTAATACTTTGATTTTAGAACTATTATTAGCGTCGTTAAGGTTAGGGCTTGTAGAATAGTCAGAAACTATACTTACCATGTCCTTTTCTTCTTCTTCTTCTTCAGCCTCCTCTTGTTGGATGTCTGGGTTTGTTTCATGGATTGTGGTCTGTGATTCTTCTCAGCTCCTGAGTTTTCACCTTCGGAACTCTCTAGTCGAACTACCAGTGATTCAGAGGCTGGTCCTTCAATAGCTCTATTCAGCATATCCATGATCTCGTCGTTGGAAAGGGCTTCTCTCCGTTGGATCTTGTCACTATCTTCTTTCTCTTCATACTGTTTTACTAGTCCTGATAAGGACTAAGGGGTAACCTTTTAGTAAAACCTTTTATGCACTTCACAGGATAATTTAGTTCAATGCACTTGTCTCGCAGCTCTTGACTTGCACGTCTGCTCTGCTTGACGGCGACCTTGAAACTCCCCTAAACTTGGGCAAAATTCAGTCAAAGGCTTAAATTGTGCGCTGCAGGATTGAAAAGTAGCCAATAGCATTTTGGTTTGCGAATTCGATAGCTGTCGCGAGAAGCGCGGCCGTCACAGGCGACTCAATATATCTCGTTCAATCCTACAAAGTTGATAAAACTAAGTGAGTGAACAGTGTAATAGTCACATAACAATTACTTTCTACTCCCCCATTATAAGGTTATTTCTAAACCAAAAACCCCAAACACCAGAGGTATCGCACTTGCTTACAAACAGAACTTGAACATCACCTTGATCGACCACAACATACCAACCTGTCACGAATATATACTTTGTAAAATCAAATTACCGCCACTACCAGATATAACCCTCTAGCTATATATATATCCCCCCCAGACCAACCCGGACATCGCATTTTTTTGCACCCATTATTAGCACATATAACAATGTAATTATACTTATGACCTTAACGCGTCGCACCCCACACTCCGAGGTTACACTACTAACACTTCCGGTAGAATTTTAGCAAATTTCGTGCATACACACAACCTTAATGTAATTAATAACAACTCACCGACACATACACACCATAACGGAACACAAAGTGTAATTGATCTAGTAATCGCTACCCCACCAATAACACATCTGATACACAACTTCAGGGTACATGATAACATCGGAGGAGATCACAACCCTGTATCTTTTCAATTAAGTGTTCCCAATTGGAATAATTCCACCAGAACTGCAAACCACTGATACCCCTAATAACTTTAACTTCTCAAAGACTGATTGGCCGTCATTTAACCGAACCCTAAATACACTCCTCCTGACTACCTTAAACTCGCAAATACCAAAGACGACATCGAACACTATTACCAAGAAATTTCCACAGCGATATCCAAAACCATACAACATATAGTTCCTACCAAACCGTCACAATACACACCTAACTCCTGGAAAATCACCCCGAAATTCACTCTCTAATTATTGCAAGACGGAAACTCCGCCGTGAATTTATCATTACGCGCAACCCACTACTTAAGCCACAAATTAATAAAATAAGAAATAATTTACAACGCCTTATTAGAACAAAACAAAAAAGAAAATTGGAATAATTTTGTAAAAATCTTGATCACCTTAGACCTAATCCCGCTACCTTCTGGAAAACCTTTAAACATATTTGTCGCGAAAACTCTGACACCGGAACAATCACATACGATAATTCTACCGCTAACAGTGACAGGGAGAAAACCGACCTGTTCGCCAAATATTTCCAGCGCACCTTCTGTACTCCACTACACACAAACTTCAACAAACATCATGAAATGAAAGTAAACTCTATTGTCACAGAAAATAAAGAACTTTTTTCCGTTAAGTTTCCAGTAGACCTAACTTATACATACACGACCAATAGCATAACAACCCCAATATCTACACAGGAGATCAAGCTACACATTAGAGAACTCAAAAATAAAGCACCTGGGAAGACTCCATTCCTAATGTCATTCTAAAAAATGCCTCTAATGAATTCCTTTCACACCTTACTAATTTGTTTAACCTCCTCCTTTTCTCAGGCTATCTGCCTAAGGCATGGAAATCCGCCATTATCACTATAATACCAAAGAAAGGATCTCTTTCTCACCACCCTAATGATTTTAGGCCAATTAGTTTATTAAATTGTATTGGCAAACTTATGGAAAAATCATTGCTTCCAGATTGCTTTGGAAATTAGAAAATGAAAACCTTTATCAAATATTCAGAACGCTGGCCGCAAAATAGACAAACTGCAGATCACCTTGTAAGGCTTGTTGAAACAAGCTTTACAGGGTTTAACAAACTCCAAGCCACAGTCGCTGTATTCTTAGACGTGCAAAAAGCTTTTGATACTGTCTGGCACAATGGATTAAGATATAAACTCTTAAAGTTCAAGGTACCCCCCACTTTCCTTAGATGGATTTCTAATTTTCTAGAAAACCGTACGGCCAGAGTCAGAATTAATTCTAATCTTTCTCAGTCATTTACCTTCAACGCAGGTGTCCCACAGGGATCGGTTCTTAGCCCCTACTGTACTCCCTCTTGTTAATGACTTACCACAGCCGACTACGTCATCTACCTTGCATCACAATATGCAGATGACATCGCCTTATGGTCCACCTCATGGGACCCCCCCTAGCAGCTAATAAAATACAAAAGCTTTAGATAGTATTACTGCTGGTGCAATAAATGGAAAATCACGCTCAATCCCTCTAAAACCCAGGCTATAATCCTTCACCGTAGGCTCAATAAGAGATTAAAACGTGTGAAGCTTACTAAACTTTATCTCTATAACACCCCTATCTCTTTCTCTAATACTGCCAAATTCTTGGTGTTACAATCAATACACGACTTACATGGAACTCTCATTTCAAAAAAACGTTAGAAAGAAAATGCTAACCAGAATCTCATACCTCTGTAAAATTAGTCACTTCACCCATGGCTGCAGGTCTGAAACTATTCTACATATTTACAAAACATTCATTAGGCCCTTAATGGAGTATGGAGCCATGGTAACATGTAACATGAACAAGAACCAAATACTTCTATTACAAAGAATTCAAAACCGAGTTATACGACTCGCTCACCGCCTGCCACATTATACACCCGTGGAATATGTCCAGAAACACACTAAAATCTTACCAATTTCCACACGTATAACTAAACTTGCTTCCAAATACTTTCAAAATCTACTCATCGTAACACACTCACTTCTGACTTTAAAACATGGCAGCTACCCTAAATCCTGGTGTAAATATTTATCGCCATTTAATTTTATCCTTAATTTGTCTAAAACAATATAATTCTTGTTTCTCTTTGATAAAATTTTCAGTCTCGTTTCAGGTCCTGTTTACCTCTCAAGTCCAGCATACTTCAAGGGCACTAAGCGGGCTTCATTCGGTCCCGTTTAGTGAAAGTGGGTTTTCTGGGGTACTCCTGTTTCCCCACACCTAAATTTGAGGCATTGGATCTTTAGATCCCTGCCAGGGCACTTGATCCATCGATCCATGCCCGGCCCTGAAATGGCCCGTTTGGTTGTTGTTTGTATTTATCCGGCTTGCTTCTCGTCGTGTTTCTTCGTCTTTCTTCTTGGGTGGATTTGCTTTGCCTCTCGCCTTGTTGCCTGCCACGCTCACCAGACAAACACTTGCATATATTTAATAAATCCAGTAATCTGTCTATCAGTATTATCTTCTAACGCTATTAAATTAAAAAATTCCTATCTGGTGTTGGGGTTGAAGGAGGACTAGTTAGTCTTCGAGCACCCCAGGGATTAATGTTTCTTAGGAAATATTAATTTTAACCTAAACACCTACAGATATTGTGTGTGTGTGTGTGTAATAGTCACAATACGTATTCATTCCACATAGTGAGTACCGTGTTTTACTGTCTATTTTTCGTTCTTAGTTTCAGAGAAAACTAAGGGAAAATGTCTGGGCGAGGCAAAGGTGGCAAAGTGAAGGCCAAGGCTAAATCCCGTTCAAGCAGAGCTGGACTCCAGTTTCCAGTCGGGCGTATACATCGTCTCCTTCGAAAAGGAAACTATGCCGAGCGAGTAGGAGCTGGAGCACCCGTCTACCTCGCTGCTGTCTTGGAGTACCTGGCTGCTGAAGTTTTGAGTTAGCAGGTAACGCTGCACGTGATAACAAGAAGACTAGGATCATTCCTCGTCACTTGCAACTTGCCATTCGTAATGACGAAGAACTCAACAAGTTGCTACAGGGTGTTACTATCGCCCAGGGAGGCGTTCTGCCAAACATTCAGGCTGTCTTATTGCCCAAGAAGACCGAAAAGAAGTAAGTCGGTAAATATTAACAATATATCAAACGGCCCTTTCAGGGCCACCACCTCCTGATGGAGAGATAGTACAGTTCCTTCGCCATACATCTCGTGTTAATAATTTTCACAGAACACGCAACAAAAGGCGTGTCTCTTGTGTACGACAAACCTTATTATCCCATCTTCCATAATACATAAATAAATAAATAATCATAAAACAAAAACGTTTTACTACGATTCATTATAGTACTTGCTATATAAGTAGATCGTCACAGTTAGGTTTTCTCTTATACCAGCATAACGATACGTTGTTGACAGTGTTCACTGTCGTAACCAGACTATGTTCGTCTTTCTAAGTAAGCTGAGTAGTATGTGTAGTTCGTAAGCTATTGCCATTTCTTTTCAATATTCTTAACCTGAAAGGAATGTACCTACCTTCATAGATGTCGTTACACGGAAAGAGAAAAATGAAAACAAACCAATACGTCATTTTCTGCAGCACAATAATATATTTCGAAGGAGAACAAGAAAACACACCAACTTCGTAATATGAAATTTTATACTTCTCTCCAGGCACATAACTAGATTAAATATCGAACATGCAGGAATTTTTTGAAAACTGTTTCATGCACGTCGAGTAAGTGTAATAATTTAAAAGGTTCCTTGATAAAGTAAAACGAAAGAAGACTTAACTCACAAACTTTCGTAAGAGAAAAGACGGCTGCTGCTAAACTACAACTCCTTGCATTTCTTACGTGCAAATTCAACTTCAAAAGATGTATGTTACTAACATAGTACAAGTAGTCGTGATGTGTGCGAATGGCATACTCTTTGTTCAGGATGTGGTGGCCCTGAAAAGGGCCGTTTGTTTATTGGCGAGGGTAAGTTACAATACCTCTCTCTCTCTCATTTAGGCTCGTTCCCCGAATTCTACGTGCGAGTTGGATGTCTTTCGGCATGATGGTCACTCTCTTTGCGTGAATGGCACACAGGTTAGTGTCTTCGAAGAGACCCACCAAGTACGCCTCACTGGCCTCCTGAAGAGCCATGACAGCAGAGCTCTGGAATCTAAGGTCAGTCTTGAAGTCCTGGGCAATTTCTCTCACCAGTCTCTGGAAAGGTAATTTTCGAATGAGCAGCTCAGTTGACTTCTGGTATCGACGGATTTCACGGAGGGCTACTGTTCCTGGCCTGTAACGATGAGGTTTCTTTACACCTCCTGTTGCTGGAGCGCTCTTTCGGGCAGCTTTAGTGGCCAGTTGTTTTCTTGGTGCTTTTCCGCCCGTGGATTTTCTTGCAGTTTGTTTCGTGCGAGCCATAATTTCGTTTTGTCCGTGCTATATTACAAACGTACGTAGAACTACAATCCTACTACACTCTTCGACTTCCGTGCTAAGAATGATCATCGTTCCAAGTTTGACTGTGTGGGTATTTGGGTATTGATGTTGTTAAATACCCAGGAGGGTCAGGTACATTTGACCTCTTCCTCCCTCCCGAACGATTATAGCGTCTGTCTTTAGGGTTTTTTTTTTGTTTTTTTTTAAAGCTTTGGGCCAGAGTAAAAGTATAACATCATACTCAGGTCCATTTCAGGGCTCAGTCCATGCATGGACGAACAAGGAGTTTTTTTTTTTTTTTTCCATTTAATTTTTTTTTTTTTGTATTTTCATATATATATATTTTTTTTTTTGTATTTTTTCTCCTTTTTCTCGATTGAGAGAATGCTACTACTACTTGTAGTAACACAAACACACAGAAAAGAAAGTAATAATAATTATTATTATTCAATACTTGAATAATAATTCAAAAAAGAGAAGAAAATAAAAATAATAATAATGATTAAAAAAAGAAAATAATAATTATAAAAATAAAAAGAAACAAGGACTAAGTGTCTAGTGCATTGTGGCCAGCTTGTGTTACATTTCTTAAATATATGTTAAAAGGGGAGAGGTATTTAGTACCATTTACATCATGTACGTGATATCTGTCGAGATCACACATTAAGTCATTTTTGTGCCAATTCTTATTGAAATATTTTAGAGAATTATGCAAGAGTCTTTCAGCTATTGTATCTATGTTTGCATACTTGTGCATGAATGTGGTTGAGGTGCTACGTGGTACTTTGTATGCTGAAGTTAGTACAGAATTTTGTATACGTTGAAGTTTCTGTACATGTGTGGGTGCTATGTTAATCCAGGCAGGTGATGCATATTCTATTGTTGGTCTAATGTACGTTTTGTAGATTTTAAGTATGTTGTCTGGTGATGTTCCTTGATTTTACCTGAAAGACTTCTTGCATAGTTTGCTCTTTTCCAGATTCGTATCAGTACATTTTAATATGTGGTAGCCACGTTAATTTTGAGTCATAGGTTAGACCTAGAAATTTAGCAGAAGTAGCAGTCAGTAAAAGTGATCCATTCATATAGAGTTTTGGTGGATCTTTTTCAGCTTATTCAGTCTGCTGAATACTATGACTTGGGTTTTTGGAATATTAATTTTGATTCTGTATTTCTGGCAGTATTCTTCGATGTTATTTAGGACTGGTTGTAGGTTCGTTGCTGCTATTGACGGAGTGGGGGCACTTTTCCAGACTGCTACATCGTCAGCGAACTGTGATGCATAACCTAAATTTAGGTCCGACAGAGGCATATTACTCACGTACATGATAAATAATATAGGGCTAACAACCCCTCCTGCGGGACTCCTGCTTCGGGTGAAAAGGACCCTGAGTGGGCCCCATTTACATTTACTTTACACATTCTGTTATCCAGGAAGTTGGACAGCCAGCGAATAGTTTCCTGGGGTAATGCCATTTCAAGCAATCTATGTCTTAAGCCGTTATGCCACACTGTGTCAAATGCTTTCTCAATGTCGAGAAAGCAAGCTACAGTGCATTCTTTTTTGTTGAAGCTGTCGGTAATTGATTCTGTAAGTCGAATCAGGTGGTCTGTAGTTTGGCGGTTTTTCGAAACCGTTTTGAATTTCTGGTAATTTTGAATTTTCTTCTAAGTAAACTGACAGACGATTACTAATTATCCTCTCTAATACTTTGCCAATACAACTGGTTAAGCTAATCGGGCGGTAGTTGTTTGGTTTATTCGCTGACTTTCCTTCTTTCTGGAACATTAATACTATTGCTTCCTTCCAAGAAACGGGGATATATCCAGCTGATAGTGAGAGATTAAATAACGCTGTTAGGTGTTCATATAATCTCTGAGTGCCTTGTTTTAGGAGGATAGCTTGAATACCATCTTCTCCAGGAGCTTTGTTTTTGTGTTTTTTAATAGCAGTTACTACTTCTGTAACAGTGATATGTTTTACCAGTTGATGAGTGCTCCAGTCTTTTGTTTTTTCTTGGTGTGTAATATTGTTGACTGGAAATTTAGGTGTAAAAATGCTTCTGTTTTGGTCAATAAAGTTTGTGACTGTATTATAAAAGTATCTGTTCATGTCTGGTTCATGATGTGTTTTGAACGTGTTTTCTAGGTGTTTTTAAATATCTCGGCTTTTTCTGTGTTAGTGTATGCTGTTTCTCCATCCAGTTCCAGTGGTGGATATACTGTGTTTGTTGTTCCTGTGTTTGTAAATCTTTTCAAATGTGTCCAGAATTGTTTAGGATCAGTTTTATGATTTAGATCGGAACAGAAGGTGTCCCAGTTTTCTTGTTTCTGTTGTCTGATTAAGTTTCGTATTTTATTTCTTATTGTGTTTATCTGAGTTTTAAGTGTGGGGTTGCGATTTTGAATGTACTGTCTGCGGAGTATACGTCTGTTTTAATTAAGTGTATTATATCTTTATGTGGTTGCCATGAATGAGTTGTTGTGAAGTGTTTTTGTTTCGGTATCGAACTGTTGGCTGCATGTTTTAGACACTCAGAGATGATATGACAGTATGCATCTATATCTGATGCGTCCGCGGCAATATGTAGTGCTTCTGGAGGTAAGGTTTCATTTAATATAGTTTGGAAAACTGGCCAATTAGCTTTTTTGTAGTTCAGTTGGTCTCTCACTATGGTTTTATTTAAGTGGGGGGTGAGATTGAAGATACACCAAACTGGAAGGTGATCACTATCTATATCGTGACCAACATGAAAATTTACGAATTTGCGACTCATATTTGACGAACACAGGCATAGGTCCAGTATTTCACTGGTGCCATGTGCGTACGAGATATGTGTCGGTGTTGCATCGTTTAATAAAGTCATGTTTGATTCGTCCAGAAATTGATAAAGTAATTTGCCATTTGCGTTTGAGCAACGACAGTTGAATGCTATATGTTTACTGTTTAGGTCGCCGATAATAATAAGATTACAGTTGCTATTATACAATATATTCAATAGATTTACATCTAACACTGTACTAGGCGAGCAGTAGATGCCCGCCACAGTAACGTCTGTCTGATTTTGCGTTTTTACATTAATAACTATAGATTCATTACTGGAAGGGATAGTAAGTTCCTGAACTATAAGTTCAGTCTTATACAATAATAAAGACCTCTGTTTGGATCTCTATTATCCTTCCTGTCATGTCTAATAGTAGAGTAGCCGTTTAATTTAAATCTATGGTAGTTATACAGAAGAGTTTCACTAATTATGATTACATCAGGTTTTATGGAGCTTGTTGTATCTTCAATCTCATGTTTCTTGGAAGCAAGAGCACCCTGGATATTGATGTGTAGAACTGTGAAGTTATCCATGTCTAGTAGAGTTTATGATGGAGGTTAAAATTTGCGGCAAGAACTTGTGTATGTTTTCCAATATGATTTTAACAATTATGTCTGTGAGACTGTTGGTGTTTGTGGGATTTGTATATTCTGCCATTATTTCCGAGAAGGTGGAAGTTATGGCAGATGTCAATGTTGTTTCAATTGTTGTTGGTTGTGTATTTTTAGGTGGTTTTGGTATTTCCTCTTCACTTGGTAATGGTTTTCCTGTCGGGATGATGAATTTTAACCACTGCAGCGTATGTGTTTGTCTGTGTAGTTGTACTTTGTGGTGCTGGAGTGGTAGGTGTGGGTTCCTTAATTGTTCGTGGTGGTGGCGGCTTGTTCATGTTGGGATTTTTAATTTCGTATAAGTGTGTTTTTATGGATTTATATTTCTGGCAACCTTTATAATTTGCCGTGTGTTCTTCCCCACAATTGCAGCATTTGGGTTTGGGGTTCTGTTTTGTACAATGTGTAATGTGGTGATTCTCCCCACAGCCCACACAACGCGCATTTGCTTGGCATGCTGCTGCTACATGTCCAAACCTTTGGCATTGGTAGCACTGTGTGACAACCACTGCTGGTGTTTTTGTTTGTTCCACTGTGTACTTATGATACCACATAGTGATACCATTATTTATGAATTGTGTAATATCCTGGCTGTTGTCTGTGACTACTTTGATTAGGTTTGTGGGTCTTTTAGTAATATTTGAAATTATACGCTCAACTGAAATGTGTTTTATGTTTTGTGTACTTAACTCTTCCTTAACGTCTTCTATGTCTATTGAATTATGTACACCTCGTATCACAAAAGATTTCGGTGTTGGTTTAGTTCCTGGTAGGTGTATTGTAATGCTTCCTGTTTTGAATGCGTCTGCAGGCCAAGCTTTTAGTAGACTGTTTAAGTCAGCGGGTTCCTGTCCTTGAACCAGAACACCGCCTCTGGGCAGACGCTTAATATTAGTAATCTTTGTATTAGGTTTGCACCTGTATATTTCTTTGGCCAATTGTGGTTGGTTGTAACTACCAGGAACTCCTTGGATTATAACTGCGTGCTTAGGTGATTTTGGTGCGATTTGTGTATGTGTGTCTGTGGTGGTTGTTCTTTGTTTAATTTGTTTTTCTGACTTCGAGTCTGCACAAGCGTGAAGCCTTCGTCGTCAGAAAGAACTTCGTCTTTGTCTGAACATGTTTGTTTTGAATATCCAGGGTGGGGTTTGGGTTGCTAGTACTGCTAGTTTTGGCATATTAAAGTCTATAACCGTAGTCTTAGGTACATTGTCTTCACATGCTGAAATCATAATATCTTTTACTAGTTTTCGTTTTTTCGAGTCCTTACAGTATTTTCTTTAACCGGCGTTAACTTAGCTTTTAGTTCTTTTCGGCTATGAACATTAAAGATTTTAATTTTAAATTATCATTATCTGTTTGGCCACAGTCACTAGACTTACTTTTGTCCCTGAAACAGACGGGCTTGCTCCCTCAGTCTCAGACGCTACATCGCTTTCCCTGGTCTCCGACTCCCCGACCGGCATGTCGCCTCGTTGTTTAGCGAAGGGGTATTTCCTGTCTTGGGCTAATTCAAATAAGTTCTTCTGTCTACTGGCGTAAAACTAAAATTGAAGTGAAAAGTAAAAACACTAACAAAATATGAAGCAAAATATAACACGTAGAAATCTAGAGCCTTTCAGAGGTATGTCCTTCCTTTACCCTGTCCAAGCGCAGAATCTCCTCATCGTTCCAAGGCGCTTTTTGTTTATCTTTTCAAACTTTGCGCTTTCCGTTCGAGAGAGCTTCTCATTGGTCGTGCTCCACCAATCATTGTACAGGACGCAGAGTCGAGACGCCATTGGACAAAGAGTTGTGATTCTCAATCCTAGTTTGCACCACTTTTTGGTTTCTGAAGCAACTTTGGATTGTAATACTCAAACAAAACGGTATAGCAATACGTTACCAATATTCGAATGAAATATAATTCTTACTGATGGTACTTTCTTATCGTCTGAAAGATATGTGTAAGAATCTTTATTTTATTTTTATTTATATTTTAATTTTATTTTACATAGTTATTCTGCTGGGACATATTTCCTTTCGAGAAGTACATGTACATTTTGTCCAGTCCACCAAGTAACCTCGTGAATATCTAGATGGAAGTTGTTTTCGGTAAAAATAAATAATAATATGATCCAACACATTTCTTTGATGGTTCTTAGTTAGTTCTCAATAAATGTTTTCAGTTTCTATGATCACAGTTTTGCTGTTCAACGTTAAGCGACGAGGAGCTTTCCGAGAGGGCCGCGCTAAGATTATATAGTGTTACCGATAGTGGTTGTTTTCGTTTTTTTGAGCTGTTCGAGCAGAGATTATTCTTTAATATTTCTACATTTACGCCATGTCTGGAAGAGGAAAAGGTGGCAAGGGTCTCGGTAAAGGTGGAGCAAAACGTCATCGTAAGGTTCTCAGAGACAATATCCAGGGTATCACGAAGCCAGCCATCAGACGTCTAGATTCGCAGAGGCGGTGTAAAGCGCATCTCTGGTCTCATCTACGAAGAAACCCGAGGTGTTTTGAAAGTTTTCTTGAAAACGTAATCCGTGATGCTGTTACCTACACGGAGCACGCCAAAAGAAAGACTGTGACCGCCATGGATGTAGTGTATGCTCTGAAACGACAGGGTCGCACTCTGTACGGATTCGGAGGTTAAATATTCACTTTATAACAAAAAAACGGCCCTTTCAGGGCCACCACCTCCTAATGAAGAGATACCACATTTTCGTACTTCTTATAATTCTCTCAAGTACTCGTACAAGTACACAAATTGCTTACTAGCTAACTCCTTTTCACACAATACGATTTCTACCTCCCTCACTCGGAAACGTTATATATATATATCTGTTAAGTTAAGGATAAACATTATGCTTTGCAAGTTAACTTTAGTGAAATAACTTATGTTATAAGAACTGGTAGTGCGTAATTAGGAATTGTTTGGTTAGTGTTCATTTCCAAGTTTACTCTGTGTGCATGTTACTTTATACATCATTTAGAGAAACAGGTAGATAAAATATGTTAGGGTAAATCCTGTTATCTTATTAATAGAAATAACACTCGCCAATGAAGAAGCGTTACGCTTATTGAGTACACATACACTTAGAGAGACGAATGAATGTCTTGCTCAATTGTTAATTTCTATTCAAAAGATGAAACTTGCAAGCTTATTAGATACCACTCTAAAGTTTTCTATCTCCGAAAATGTGTGTAAACATAGACTCTACAATAAAATATTCCTTAATTAATGATGTCAGAAAGGTCGACGAAGCCAAGAACACTGCGTTTCAAAACTGCATCGTTATTTCTATATATATAAATATTATATATATTAATCAACCTTCAGAGGAAGTATAAAAAGAAATAAATTAACGATTCAAGGCATCTTATTGAAATCGAATATGTGTTATATGATTGTATCGACGAACACTAGTTTCGTTTCTCATTTGTCACGAACTCTCACCAGTTTGCTTTCAAACTGGCTTAGGGTGGCCTGTAATCGTTTTGCTGTTTGAATATTCTTTGTAATGCACTGTTTACGATAATAAGGATCGAAAACAATTTCTGAATAAGGAATAGAAACTACTTTTCTGTGTTGTTCGGGAGAATTTCTTTGTAGCGTGGAACAAGCTTCTGCACTTAGCACTACCCAACATGAAATGAAATGACGACGTGTTAGAGACTGCCTCGTTTCTAACGTGATATTCCGATGATATAATGCTCTCTTACAAATACTCTACTTTCATTTGAGGGTGTGTGATATAGATATTCGATGTGAAATGTTTTGTTTACTTGAAACACTCTATGATGTGACTTGAGAAACGATTAGAAAAACTTCTGTATCCTAAAGAAGCTTCTCATTCGCACTGGTGCACGTTTTATGGTAAAAAATGCCACCATTGACGAATCGTGGATAGACCTATCTATAGAAGAAAGATCGAACTTTCGTTTAGTAGACCTTAGGAAAAATTTTGGAAATTCGAAACTTCAAAAGGAACCCAGAATTGTGTGAACAAACACAGCCGGATGATACGTTCAGACGCGAGAAATGGCGACCCCAGCTGACTTCTCTCAGTTAGATGAAGCTCTCAATTACGGCCGCTCTCTCTTTACTTAAGGTCTTCACGTGCTTGTGCTCGTATTTTTCAACCGAGTAGAAAGATTAATAAATAAAAAAGCTTTAAAAAATGGCTGATGCGACGGCGCCTACCACGGCTCCTTCTCCTAAGAAGGTGAGCAAACAAAAAGCGAAAAAACCGAGAACGGCACCCGTACATCCTAAGGTATCCGAAATGGTAATCACTGCCATTACTTCTCTCAAAGAACGCGGAGGTTCTTCTCTCCAGGCTATCAAAAAGTACATTGCTGCCAACTATAAACTCGACGTGGAGCGGATGAACCCTTTTATCAAGAAGTATCTTCGATCAGCAGTGAATAGTGGCATTCTCACACAGACTAAAGGAAAAGGAGCTACGGGTTCCTTCAAGCTGAGTGCTCAAAAGAGCAAAGAGAAGGTGGTGAAAATCCAAAGAAGAAAGAAGGAACGACTGCAAAGAAAAGTAAAGCCCCGAGTAAGCCCAAGAAAGTAGCTGAGAAGAAAGCAAAGACAGCTGCTAGAAAACCCAAGGCAAAGGCAAAACCAAAGAAAGTGGCGAAGCCAGCAAAGAAACCTGCAGCCAGTAAACCGAAAGCCCCCAAGAAGGCCAAAGCCGCCCCTAAAAAGGCTGCTTCCAAGAAGGTGGCAGGAAAGAAATAAGTAAGCTGCTTCTTTTCCAATTTTGTGTGATATCACAAAATCAACGGCCCTTTTCAGGGCCACCATCTCCTGATAAAGAGTTTGCCATATAAGTCGTTACAGAAAAACAAACAAAACACTCATTCCGCTCGTAACAACACTTGTTATATCGAGCGAGTGAAATGGTAAAAAATTTCTGAAAACGTTTCATGCTCAGATTTGTAGTCTAACGAACGTTCGAGAAAAGAAAGTAATGTAGTGCGACTTTATTTATTTCTTCCCCTGTGCTGTTATAGATATGCTCGTTTTCAAATTATACTTAATGATTCGTAACTTTAGTTTAATTTCAATTAGTACTGCATTTAATTACATTTTAGTTTTAATCACAATTGGTCGAAGGAAAATAACTCGGGGCTCCTTCATTAATTAACTCTTTCGCAACAGTATTATACTACTAGCCACCCATATAAATTGTATGCCTCCTTACTAGTTAGTGAAGTGTACTGAGCCTTTCACAAATGTAATGGAGAAATCTATTCCGTATGCACATGCATATACGGCTGAATAGTGTGCCTTACTATTAGATTTACTAGTTATTAATAACTAATATGATTTATGCTCCTTAATAGAGGCCCTCCAGTGGCACAGTGGTATGTCTGCGGACTTACACACTAAAAACCGGTTTTCGATACCCGTGGTGGGCAGAGCACAGATAGCCCATTGAGTAGCTTTGTGCTTAATTCTAAACAAACCTTCTGAGAGACAATTTCTCTGTTGCTCTGTCCCTCAGACACTATTTCGTTTTCTCCCAAGCGCATGGATATTAAACATGTAATGGATGTCACTCTAAATGAAATAACTATTTCCGTGTATCGATTAACCCTCTGTCATTCTATCTTTTTTGCTTTCTTAAATAATGAGTAGCTGTTGTTTTCTTGTTATTATCATAATTATCTTGTACCATTCGGTGACGACATGTATTGGCTGGGTGTGTATACGTTCGTTTGTCTGTCTTCATTCACTTAACTACAAACGAAAAATACTCACTGAGAGCATAGAGGTGGGAATGGAACAAAACTCTCTAATAATGTGTGTATTTCTACTCGCACGTTATAAGCATGGTTATAGAGAAAGCATGCTTGAACTGTTAATAGTGAAATAGATTCGATGTGACTTTCTCCTTTTCAAGATGTGGTGGCCCTGAAAAGGGCCGTTTGAATTGAAAAGAGAAGAAGAACACATTACTTTGAACTGGTGTACTTAGTCACAGCCTTGGTACCTTCGGAGACGGCGTGTTTGGCCAATTCTCCAGGTAAAAGCAGACGCACTGCAGTTTGGATCTCCCGGCTCGTGATAGTTGATCGCTTGTTGTAGTGAGCCAGACGAGAAGCTTCGGCAGCAATTCTCTCGAAAATGTCGTTCACGAAGCTATTCATGATAGACATAGCTTTGCTGGAGATTCCAGTATCGGGATGGACCTGCTTGAGAACCTTGTAAATGTAAATACTGAAGCTCTCCTTCCTCCTCTTCTTTCGCTTTTTCTTGTCTCCAGCTCGTACGGCTTTCTGGGCCTTTCCGGCCTTCTTCACAGCTTTTCCAGACGCTTGTTGTGGAGGCATGTTGAAAAAAACCAAACTTGGGCAAAATTCAGTCAGCGTTTAAATTGCGCGCTGCAGGATTGAAAAAGTAGCCAATAGCATTTTGGTTTGCGAATTCGATAGCTGTCGCGAGAAGCGCGGCCGTCACAGGCGACTCAATATATCTCGTTCAATCCTACAAAGTTGATAAAACTAAGTGAGTGAACAGTGTAATAGGCCCTGAAATGGCCCGTTTGGTTGTTGTTTGTATTTATCCGGCTTGCTTCTCGTCGTGTTTCTTCGTCTTTCTTCTTGGGTGGGATTTGCTTTGCCTTCGCCTTGTTGCCTGCCACGCTCACCAGACAAACACTTGCATATATTTAATAAATCCAGTAATCTGTCTATCAGTATTATCTTCTAACGCTATTAAATTAAAAATTCCTATCTGGTGCGGGGTTGAAGGAGGACTAGTTAGTCTTCGAGCACCCCAGGGGATTAATGTTTCTTAGGAAATATTAATTTTTAACCTAAACACCTACAGATATTGTGTGTGTGTGTGTAATAGTCACACCCGGGGAAGACTCCATTCCTAATGTCATTCTAAAAAATGCCTCTAATGAATTCCTTTCACACCTTACTAATTTGTTTAACCTCTCCTTTTTCTCAGGCTATCTGCCTAAGGCATGGAAATCCGCCATTATCACTATAATACCAAAGAAAGGATCTCTTTCTCACCACCCTAATGATTTTAGGCCAATTAGTTTATTAAATTGTATTGGCAAACTTATGGAAAAAATCATTGCTTCCAGATTGCTTTGGAAATTAGAAAATGAAAACCTTTTATCAAATATTCAGAACGCTGGCCGCAAAAATAGACAAACTGCAGATCACCTTGTAAGGCTTGTTGAAACAAGCTTTACAGGGTTTAACAAACTCCAAGCCACAGTCGCTGTATTCTTAGACGTGCAAAAAGCTTTTGATACTGTCTGGCACAATGGATTAAGATATAAACTCTTAAAGTTCAAGGTACCCCCCACTTTCCTTAGATGGATTTCTAATTTTCTAGAAAACCGTACGGCCAGAGTCAGAATTAATTCTAATCTTTCTCAGTCATTTACCTTCAACGCAGGTGTCCCACAGGGATCGGTTCTTAGCCCCCTACTGTACTCCCTCTTTGTTAATGACTTACCACAGCCGACTACGTCATCTACCTTTGCATCACAATATGCAGATGACATCGCCTTATGGTCCACCTCATGGGACCCCCCTCTAGCAGCTAATAAAATACAAAAAAGCTTTAGATAGTATTACTCGCTGGTGCAATAAATGGAAAATCACGCTCAATCCCTCTAAAACCCAGGCTATAATCCTTCACCGTAGGCTCAATAAGAGATTAAAACGTGTGAAGCTTACTAAACTTTATCTCTATAACACCCCTATCTCTTTCTCTAATACTGCCAAATTCCTTGGTGTTACAATCAATACACGACTTACATGGAACTCTCACTTCAAAAACGTTAGAAAGAAAATGCTAACCAGAATCTCATACCTCTGTAAAATTAGTCACTTCACCCATGGCTGCAGGTCTGAAACTATTCTACATATTTACAAAACATTCATTAGGCCCTTAATGGAGTATGGAGCCATGGTAACATGTAACATGAACAAGAACCAAATACTTCTATTACAAAGAATTCAAAACCGAGTTATACGACTCGCTCACCGCCTGCCACATTATACACCCGTGGAATATGTCCAGAAACACACTAAAATCTTACCAATTTCCACACGTATAACTAAACTTGCTTCCAAATACTTTCAAAAATCTACTCATCGTAACACACTCACTTCTGACTTTAAAAACATGGCAGCTACTCCTAAATCCTGGTGTAAATATTTATCGCCATTTAATTTTATCCTTAATTTGTCTAAAACAATATAATTCTTGTTTCTCTTTTGATAAAATTTTCAGTCTCGTTTCAGGTCCTGTTTACCTCTCAAGTCCAGCATACTTCAAGGGCACTAAGCGGGCTTCATTCGGTCCCGTTTAGTGAAAGTGGGTTTTCTCGGGGTACTCCCGTTTCCCCCCACACCTAAATTTGAGGCATTGGATCTTTAGATCCCTGCCAGGGCACTTTGATCCATCGATCCATGCCCGGCCCTGAAATGGCCCGTTTGGTTGTTGTTTGTATTTATCCGGCTTGCTTCTCGTCGTCTTTCTTCTTGGGTGGGATTTGCTTTGCCTTCGCCTTGTTGCCTGCCACGCTCACCAGACAAACACTTGCATATATTTAATAAATCCAGTAATCTGTCTATCAGTATTATCTTCTAACGCTATTAAATTAAAAATTCCTATCTGGTGCGGGGTTGAAGGAGGACTAGTTAGTCTTCGAGCACCCCAGGGGATTAATGTTTCTTAGGAAATATTAATTTTTAACCTAAACACCTACAGATATTGTGTGTGTGTGTGTAATAGTCACAATACGTATTCATTCCACATAGTGAGTATCGTGTTTTACTGTCTATTTTTCGTTCTTAGTTTCAGAGAAAAACTAAGGGAAAATGTCTGGGCGAGGCAAAGGTGGCAAAGTGAAGGCCAAGGCTAAATCCCGTTCAAGCAGAGCTGGACTCCAGTTTCCAGTCGGGCGTATACATCGTCTCCTTCGAAAAGGAAACTATGCCGAGCGAGTAGGAGCTGGAGCACCCGTCTACCTCGCTGCTGTCTTGGAGTACCTGGCTGCTGAAGTTTTGGAGTTAGCAGGTAACGCTGCACGTGATAACAAGAAGACTAGGATCATTCCTCGTCACTTGCAACTTGCCATTCGTAATGACGAAGAACTCAACAAGTTGCTACAGGGTGTTACTATCGCCCAGGGAGGCGTTCTGCCAAACATTCAGGCTGTCTTATTGCCCAAGAAGACCGAAAAGAAGTAAGTCGGTAAATATTAACAATATATCAAACGGCCCTTTTCAGGGCCACCACCTCCTGATGGAGAGATAGTACAGTTCCTTCGCCATACATCTCGTGTTAATAATTTTCACAGAACACGCAACAAAAGGCGTGTCTCTTGTGTACGACAAACCTTATTATCCCATCTTCCATAATACATAAATAAATAAATAATCATAAAACAAAAACGTTTTACTACGATTCATTATAGTACTTACTATATAAGTAGATCGTCACAGTTAGGTTTTCTCTTATACCAGCATAACGATACGTTGTTGACAGTGTTCACTGTCGTAACCAGACTATGTTCGTCTTTCTAAGTAAGCTGAGTAGTATGTGTAGTTCGTAAGCTATTGCCATTTCTTTTCAATATTCTTAACCTGAAAGGAATGTACCTACCTTCATAGATGTCGTTACACGGAAAGAGAAAATGAAAACAAACCAATACGTCATTTTCTGCAGCACAATAATATATTTCGAAGGAGAACAAGAAAACACACCAACTTCGTAATATGAAATTTTATACTTCTCTCCAGGCACATAACTAGATTAAATATCGAACATGCAGGAATTTTTGAAAACTGTTTCATGCACGTCGAGTAAGTGTAATAATTTAAAAGGTTCCTTGATAAAGTAAAACGAAAGAAGACTTAACTCACAAACTTTCGTAAGAGAAAAGACGGTTGCTGCTAAACTACAACTCCTTGCATTTCTTACGTGCAAATTCAACTTGAAAAGATGTATGTTACTAACATAGTACAAGTAGTCGTGATGTGTGCGAATGGCATACTCTTTGTTCAGGATGTGGTGGCCCTGAAAAGGGCCGTTTGTTTATTGGCGAGGGTAAGTTACAATACCTCTCTCTCTCTATTTAGGCTCGTTCCCCTCGAATTCTACGTGCGAGTTGGATGTCTTTCGGCATGATGGTCACTCTCTTTGCGTGAATGGCACACAGGTTAGTGTCTTCGAAGAGACCCACCAAGTACGCCTCACTGGCCTCCTGAAGAGCCATGACAGCAGAGCTCTGGAATCTAAGGTCAGTCTTGAAGTCCTGGGCAATTTCTCTCACCAGTCTCTGGAAAGGTAATTTTCGAATGAGCAGCTCAGTTGACTTCTGGTATCGACGGATTTCACGGAGGGCTACTGTTCCTGGCCTGTAACGATGAGGTTTCTTTACACCTCCTGTTGCTGGAGCGCTCTTTCGGGCAGCTTTAGTGGCCAGTTGTTTTCTTGGTGCTTTTCCGCCCGTGGATTTTCTTGCAGTTTGTTTCGTGCGAGCCATAATTTCGTTTTGTCCGTGCTATATTACAAACGTACGTAGAACTACAATCCTACTACACTCTTCGACTTCCGTGCTAAGAATGATCATCGTTCCAAGGCGCTTTTGTTTATCTTTTCAAACTTTGCGCTTTCCGTTCGAGAGAGCTTCTCATTGGTCGTGCTCCACCAATCATTGTACAGGACGCAGAGTCGAGACGCCATTGGACAAAGAGTTGTGATTCTCAATCCTAGTTTGCACCACTTTTGGTTTCTGAAGCAACTTTGGATTGTAATACTCAAACAAAACGGTATAGCAATACGTTACCAATATTCGAATGAAATATAATTCTTACTGATGGTACTTTCTTATCGTCTGAAAGATATGTGTAAGAATCTTTATTTTATTTTTATTTATATTTTTAATTTTATTTTACATAGTTATTCTGCTGGGACATATTTCCTTTCGAGAAGTACATGTACATTTTGTCCAGTCCACCAAGTAACCTCGTGAATATCTAGATGGAAGTTGTTTTCGGTAAAATAAATAATAATATGATCCAACACATTTCTTTGATGGTTCTTAGTTAGTTCTCAATAAATGTTTTCAGTTTCTATGATCACAGTTTTGCTGTTCAACGTTAAGCGACGAGGAGCTTTCCGAGAGGGCCGCGCTAAGATTATATAGTGTTACCGATAGTGGTTGTTTTCGTTTTTTGAGCTGTTCGAGCAGAGATTATTCTTTAATATTTCTACATTTACGCCATGTCTGGAAGAGGAAAAGGTGGCAAGGGTCTCGGTAAAGGTGGAGCAAAACGTCATCGTAAGGTTCTCAGAGACAATATCCAGGGTATCACGAAGCCAGCCATCAGACGTCTAGCTCGCAGAGGCGGTGTAAAGCGCATCTCTGGTCTCATCTACGAAGAAACCCGAGGTGTTTTGAAAGTTTTCTTGGAAAACGTAATCCGTGATGCTGTTACCTACACGGAGCACGCCAAAAGAAAGACTGTGACCGCCATGGATGTAGTGTATGCTCTGAAACGACAGGGTCGCACTCTGTACGGATTCGGAGGTTAAATATTCACTTTATAACAAAAAAACGGCCCTTTCAGGGCCACCACCTCCCAATGAAGAGATACCACATTTTCGTACTTCTTATAATTCTCTCAAGTACTCGTACAAGTACACAAATTGCTTACTAGCTAACTCCTTTTCACACAATACGATTTCTACCTCCCTCACTCGGAAACGTTATATATATATATCTGTTAAGTTAAGGATAAACATTATGCTTTGCAAGTTAACTTTAGTGAAATAACTTATGTTATAAGAACTGGTAGTGCGTAATTAGGAATTGTTTGGTTAGTGTTCATTTCCAAGTTTACTCTGTGTGCATGTTACTTTATACATCATTTAGAGAAACAGGTAGATAAAATATGTTAGGGGTAAATCCCGTTATCTTATTAATAGAAATAACACTCGCCAATGAAGAAGCGTTACGCTTATTGAGTACACATACACTTAGAGAGACGAATGAATGTCTTGCTCAATTGTTAATTTCTATTCAAAAGATGAAACTTGCAAGCTTATTAGATACCACTCTAAAGTTTTCTATCTCCGAAAAATGTGTGTAAACATAGACTCTACAATAAAATATTCCTTAATTAATGATGTCAGAAAGGTCGACGAAGCCAAGAACACTGCGTTTCAAAACTGCATCGTTATTTCTATATATATAAATATTATATATATTAATCAACCTTCAGAGGAAGTATAAAAAGAAATAAATTAACGATTCAAGGCATCTTATTGAAATCGAATATGTGTTATATGATTGTATCGACGAACACTAGTTTCGTTTCTCATTTGTCACGAACTCTCACCAGTTTGCTTTCAAACTGGCTTAGGTGGCCTGTAATCGTTTTGCTGTTTGAATATTCTTTGTAATGCACTGTTTACGATAATAAGGATCGAAAACAATTTCTGAATAAGGAATAGAAACTACTTTTCTGTGTTGTTCGGGAGAATTTCTTTGTAGCGTGGAACAAGCTTCTGCACTTAGCACTACCCAACATGAAATGAAATGACGACGTGTTAGAGACTGCCTCGTTTCTAACGTGATATTCCGATGATATAATGCTCTCTTACAAATACTCTACTTTCATTTGAGGGTGTGTGATATAGATATTCGATGTGAAATGTTTTGTTTACTTGAAACACTCTATGATGTGACTTGAGAAACGATTAGAAAAACTTCTGTATCCTAAAGAAGCTTCTCATTCGCACTGGTGCACGTTTTATGGTAAAAAATGCCACCATTGACGAATCGTGGATAGACGTATCTATAGAAGAAAGATCGAACTTTCGTTTAGTAGACCTTAGGAAAAATTTTGGAAATTCGAAACTTCTCAAAAGGAACCCAGAATTTTGTGAACAAACACAGCCGGATGATACGTTCAGACGCGAGAAATGGCGACCCCAGCTGACTTCTCTCAGTTAGATGAAGCTCTCAATTACGGCCGCTCTCTCTTTACTTAAGGTCTTCACGTGCTTGTGCTCGTATTTTTCAACCGAGTAGAAAGATTAATAAATAAAAAAGCTTTAAAAAATGGCTGATGCGACGGCGCCTACCACGGCTCCTTCTCCTAAGAAGGTGAGCAAACAAAAGCGAAAACCGAGAACGGCACCCGTACATCCTAAGGTATCCGAAATGGTAATCACTGCCATTACTTCTCTCAAAGAACGCGGAGGTTCTTCTCTCCAGGCTATCAAAAGTACATTGCTGCCAACTATAAACTCGACGTGGAGCGGATGAACCCTTTATCAAGAAGTATCTTCGATCAGCAGTGAATAGTGGCATTCTCACACAGACTAAAGGAAAAGGAGCTACGGGTTCCTTCAAGCTGAGTGCTCAAAAGAGCAAAGAGAAGGTGGTGAAAACCAAAGAAGAAAGAAGGAACGACTGCAAAGAAAAGTAAAGCCCCGAGTAAGCCCAAGAAAGTAGCTGAGAAGAAAGCAAAGACAGCTGCTAAAAAACCCAAGGCAAAGGCAAAACCAAAGAAAGTGGCGAAGCCAGCAAAGAAACCTGCAGCCAGTAAACCGAAAGCCCCCAAGAAGGCCAAAGCCGCCCCTAAAAAGGCTGCTTCCAAGAAGGTGGCAGGAAAGAAATAAGTAAGCTGCTTCTTTTCCAATTTTGTGTGATATCACAAAATCAACGGCCCTTTTCAGGGCCACCATCTCCTGATAAAGAGTTTGCCATATAAGTCGTTACAGAAAAACAAACAAAACACTCATTCCGCTCGTAACAACACTTGTTATATCGAGCGAGTGAAATGGTAAAAAATTTCTTAAAACGTTTCATGCTCAGATTTGTAGTCTAACGAACGTTCGAGAAAAGAAAGTAATGTAGTGCGACTTTATTTATTTCTTCCCTGTGCTGTTATAGATATGCTCGTTTTCAAATTATACTTAATGATTCGTAACTTTAGTTTAATTTCAATTAGTACTGCATTTAATTACATTTTAGTTTTAATCACAATTGGTCGAAGGAAAATAACTCATTAATTAACTCTTTCGCAACAGTATTATACTACTAGCCACCCATATAAATTGTATGCCTCCTTACTAGTTAGTGAAGTGTACTGAGCCTTTCACAAATGTAATGGAGAAATCTATTCCGTATGCACATGCATATACGGCTGAATAGTGTGCCTTACTATTAGATTTACTAGTTATTAATAACTAATATGATTTATGCTCCTTAATAGAGGCCCCCCAGTGGCACAGTGGTATGTCTGCGGACTTACACACTAAAAACCGGTTTTCGATACCCGTGGTGGGCAGAGCACAGATAGCCCATTGAGTAGCTTTGTGCTTAATTTAAACAAACCTTCTGAGAGACAATTTCTCTGTTGCTCTGTCCCTCAGACACTATTTCGTTTTCTCCCAAGCGCATGGATATTAAACATGTAATGGATGTCACTCTAAATGAAATAACTATTTCCGTGTATCGATTAACCCTCTGTCATTCTATCTTTTTTGCTTTCTTAAATAATGAGTAGCTGTTGTTTTCTTGTTATTATCATAATTATCTTGTACCATTCGGTGACGACATGTATTGGCTGGGTGTGTATACGTTTGTTTGTTTGTCTGTCTTCATTCACTTAACTACAAACGAAAATACTCACTGAGAGCATAGAGGTGGGAATGGAACAAAACTCTAATAATGTGTGTATTTCTACTCGCACGTTATAAGCATGGTTATAGAGAAAGCATGCTTGAACTGTTAATAGTGAAATAGATTCGATGTGACTTTCTCCTTTTCAAGATGTGGTGGCCCTGAAAAGGGCCGTTTGAATTGAAAAGAGAAGAAGAACACATTACTTTGAACTGGTGTACTTAGTCACAGCCTTGGTCCCTTCGGAGACGGCGTGTTTGGCCAATTCTCCAGGTAAAAGCAGACGCACTGCAGTTTGGATCTCCCGGCTCGTGATAGTTGATCGCTTGTTGTAGTGAGCCAGACGAGAAGCTTCGGCAGCAATTCTCTCGAAAATGTCGTTCACGAAGCTATTCATGATAGACATAGCTTTGCTGGAGATTCCAGTATCGGGATGGACCTGCTTGAGAACCTTGTAAATGTAAATACTGAAGCTCTCCTTCCTCCTCTTCTTTCGCTTTTTCTTGTCTCCAGCTCGTACGGCTTTTTGGGCCTTTCCGGCCTTCTTCACAGCTTTTCCAGACGCTTGTTGTGGAGGCATGTTGAAAAATAAACTTGGGCTAAACTAAACTAAACTAACGTGGCAGGGGTTCAGTTTAGAGAGAGAGAAACTGAAGAGTTCTCTCTCCAACTGGGGTGTTCAGGAACTTTGTAGTTCCTCTTCGTCCCCTTTCGTGGATTGTTATTAGGATTAAGTGGTGGTTTTTTTTTTATTATTATTATTTTAATAAATTAATTATCGTTATTATTCTTGAATTTTTGGGTGGGGAATGTCTCACTAAATGGTCTTTTGGGTGGAGGCAAAGGTAGCAGTGGAAAGAAGGAAAGGTCGGGACCTGTCTCGAAAAGAAAAGTTGGGTAGATGTGAACATGAATGTAATTCATTCAAGTTCAGATCAAATCAAACGGCCCGATTCTGGGTCTGGCAAAAGGTTGCCTGGGCTGGGATCTAGAAATCCAATGCCTGAAGATTTTGATGTGGGGAAACGGAGTACCCTGAGAAAACCCACTTTCACACGACAGGCGCCGAAAGTTTTGCCTGTCGTGTGCCCTGTACCTGAAAAAAAAAGGAATTCATGTTAATAACATAGTTTTATGTATTTAAACTCTTTGTTGAGTGGATTGTGATTCTTGAAATATGTTGTATGGTGATATGTATTTTGTTGGTGCACTTGATAATTTGTGTAGTGATGCCGTTAGTTTGTTTCTGTTTTCTGCTTTTCGATAATATTTCATAGAAAGTTCTGTTATTCTATCTCTTATAGTTGGTAAATTACTAATTTGGTGTAGATAATTTGTTGGTGTAAAAGATGGTAAACTGAATGCGGATTTTAATATTTTGTTTTGTTGCACTTGGATTTTGGAGTGTGTTGTTTGACATGTTGTATGTTACTTGACATCCGTACTCTATTAGTGGACGGATGTAAGCCTTGTATATTTGTATAATGGTGTTCGGTGCGCATTTTGATTGTTTACCAGTTATAGTCTTTAGATATGAAATCCTTTTCTTATTGATGAGTGTATATTGTTTATGTGTTTTTCCATGTTAGTTTTGTGTCGAAAGTGACGCCAAGGAATGTGATGTTTTTGCTCATGTTGATGGTTGTGTTTCCAAGTGATAGATTTATTTTTTCTAGATTTTTCTTTGCTTCTTTAGTTTTCTATAGAAGGTGATTGCTTGTGTTTTTGTCGGATTTAACACGACCCTCCACTTGTTGCTCCATGTTGAGACGTTGTTTAGTGATTCTTGTACGCGAGACATGGCCATTACTGGGTTTCTGGAGGTGCTCCAGATTGCGATGTCATCTGCGTATTGTGAATTGTGTGTGTATGTTAGATTTGGAAAAGGTATGTCACTGACGAAAATTATGTAAAGAAGTGGAGAGAGGACTGATCCTTGGGGCACTCCTGCCGTTATATTAAATAATTTGGATATGGTTTTATTGACTTTACTTGTGCTGTTCTATTGGTTAAAAATTTGAAATCCATTTGACTATCGTAGGATTTATTTGTAGGTGGTTTAGTTTGTATATGATGGCATTGTGCCAAACGCTGTCGAATGCTTTTTTGACATCTAGGAATACCCCTGATGGTTACTTGATTGTTGTTGTAAGCTTTGTATATTGATTCGGTGAGTCGTGTGAGGTGATCTGTTGTTTGTCTATTTTTCTGGAGGCATTTTGAGATTCTGGAAGGATGTTGTTTGATTCGCAAAAATGGAGGAGACGGTTGGAGATAATTCTCTCCATCAGTTTGCCAAGGCAGCTTAACAGACTGATGGGGCGGAAATTATCTGGATTTGTTCTGTTAGTTTGTTTCTTGGGGATCGTTGTTATGATGGCTTTTTTCCATGTGTCAGGGTAATACCCTGTCGCTAATGAAATGTTCATGATGTTTGTGAGGTGTTGTAGTAGGAGAGTGGAACTTTTTTGAGAATAATATTTGGTATTTGGTCATGTCCGGGGAAGTGTTCTTCAAGTTTTGATATTAATCTTTAGTTCGGTTATGGTTATTTTTCTATTGATTGAATTTGAGTATGCTTCTAGTGTCTCTCCGGGAAATCCTGGTGAGAATGAAGCTTGGTTTGCATTTATGTAGTTGTTGACATGGTGTTGGTGTTGTGTGTCGAAATCTACTGAGTTTAAATCGCTAAAAGCGGATTTGTAATAGTCAGCTAATAAGTCAGCTTTCTCTTCGTCCGTCCTTGCGATTTTATTGTTGTGTGTGATGTGTTGTAACATGTGATTTGTGTTTTTTGTCTGACGCAATACTCTTGAATTTTTTCCAGAATTCTTTTGGGTTTTCTTGGTTTTTCTAAGTTTTGCAGAAGTTATGCCAATTGTTTTCTCTGACTTTTTAATTTCTTGTTTAATTTTTGTATTTGTTCTATTGATTTCTGTTTTAATGTGTGGATCACGTGTGATGTAGTGTATTCGTCGTAATTGTCTGCGTTTGATTATTAGTGCGTGAATTTCTGGTGTTAGAGTCCATTGAATAAGTGATTGTTTTCTTTTGATTTAGGAATTGTGTTTTTTGTGGCTTTCTTTATGGCTTCTGTAATTTGATCAACATATTTGTCTAGTTCTGTTTTGTTGTTTACATGTTCGATTGGGTGGGGTAGGTATGAGTCCAGAGAGGCATTAAAAGTGAGCCAGTCTGTTTCAGTGTAGGTGTATGCGGAAGGAGTCACGTACGCCACAGCCGGGTGGCGCGGGTGAATCATACATGATACGGGGAAGTGGTCACTGGTGATTTCATCATGCACTTTAAAGTTAGATATTCTATTAACCATGTCCTTGGGAGCGATGATGAAATCGAGTACATCATATGAGCCGTTGGCGGCTGAGAAGTGTGTAGGTGTATTGTCATTAATTAAGTGCATTTTATTGCTAGAAATAAAATTTTTTATGCAGGATCCTCTGCGTGTGTCTCTGTTACCCTTAATTCTGTGTGCGGTGAATTAAAGTCTCCAATAATAATTGGTTTGGGTTTACGATTAACACATTTTGAAGGAAGTTAATGTCGATATTTTTTGGTTGGTGAGCAATATATGGCTAGAATCGGAATAGTTAGCCGGTTGTTAAAGTGTATATTACAAAAAATGGTCTCATTAATGTCAGATTTAAATGAATCTTCTATCGAGATTAGATGCGATATTTTTTGTACTAAAGTAAGTTATTATACCTCTGTTGTTTTCTGAGTGAGGTATGTTGTGTGAGATGAATCCGGGGATTGTGGTGTTTTGTTTCTCTGTGCAAAGTGTTTCTGAAATGATGATTATGTTGGCGTTTATATGTTTGTTTATGTTGTATATTTCTAACCTTTTGTCTTTAAGATTTCCTTGGCAGTTGATGTGTAAGATTTTAATGTGTTGTATCATTGTGTTGTTTTATTTCCTCGCGTGAATTTTGAGTGAAAGATGGTGTGGTTTCAGGTGAGGGAGGTTAAAATAGTGACTTGCAAGGCTGCAAACAGCCTTGAGTGACTCGTGCCTCGATTCGAATGAGGGAGATCACTCAATTCTATCAGCATTGCTAGCAAGTTTGTGGTGAAATCTGTTGGGTTAAATGCTTGTGTTGTTTTGGGCGTGTTACGTCCGCGTAAGTACGTGTTGGTTGAGGTTGAGCGTGTTTGATTTGCGAGTCGGTTGGAGTTGGTAGTAAAGGTTGTTTGGTGTTGTTTTGGTAGCCGTGGGTTTGATTATTGATGTTCGTGGTTTTGAAAAGGAATCTGTTACGTATTTGGGTGTATTTGGGGCAGCCTTTGTAACTGGCTGCGTGGGGGCCCTGACAGTTGGCGCATCTAACTTGGTTACGCTCGTTAGGACACTGAGCGACCTCGTGAGATCCGCCACATCTGACACATCTATCCTTGGCCATACAATTAGTTTTGTGTGTCCGAACCGTTGACATTTGTAGCATTGGATTATTGGTTTTGATGTGTCTTTTCCGGTTCGGTCGTGTGTCTTTTGAAAAATAAAAGCAACCGTTTTTAATAATTTTTCTTGATCGTCTTTTTGTTGACGGTTACCTTGATCAGTGGCGTTTTTTGTTTCGTTCTGAATGAGATGATTCTGTTCGATGATGCAATGTCAAAGCCTTGAGTTGTTAATTCTTCAGTGATTTCATGATCTTCAATGTCGAAATCGACACCTCTGATTATGACTGTTAGTTTTGGTGTGTTTGTTTTGGTGTTGTAATGGTGGCTTGAACACCGAAGGCATCCTTGGGCCAGTGGGCCAAAATATGCGCAAACTCTTGAGGTTCGGTACATTTAATCATGATTCTTCCATTAGGAAGACGTTTGATGTCTTTAAACTGAATGCCCGGGTAATAGGACCTCAGTTGATTGACAATCTGTGGAATGCGTGTTGTTTTGTTTACTCCTTCGATGAACAGAGTTGGGATTCTGTAGTTAGGAGAATTGTTTGTTTGTGTGACAGTGATGGTGTTCTCAGAATTAGTGGCGATGGTGGTGTTGTTTGTATTCAAGTAATTATTGTTAGAGCAAGTGGCTTTGTCTTCGTTAACATGGGTTATGTTATTAATACATTGATTTTGTGAACTATTATTAGCGTCGTTAAGGTTAGGGTTAGTAGCATAGTCAGAAACTATACTTACCATGTCCTTTTTCTTCTTCTTCTTCAGCCTCCTCTTGTTGGATGTCTCGTTTGTTTCATGGGATTCTGGTCTTCGTGATTCTTCACCTCCTGAGTTTTCACCTTCGGAACTCTCAGTCGAACTACTCAGTGATTCAGAGGCTGGTCCTTCAATAGCTCTATTCAGCATATCCATGATCTCGTCGTTGGAAAGGGCTTTTCCGTTGGATCTTGTCACTATCTTCTTTCTCTTCATACTGTTTTACTAGTCCTGATAAGGACTAAGGGGTAACCTTTTTTAGTAAAACTTTTATGCACTTCACAGGATAATTTAGTCTTCAATGCACTTGTCTCGCAGCTCTTGACTTGCACGTCTGCTCTGCTTGACGGCGACCTTGAAAATCGACTCTAAACTTGGGCAACTAAACTAAACTAACGTGGCAGGGGTTCAGTTTAGAGAGAGAGAAATCCGAAGAGTTCTCTCTCCAACTGGGGTGTTCAGGAACTTTGTAGTTCCTCTTCGTCCCCTTTCGTGGATTGTTATTAGGATTAAGTGGTGTTTTTTTTTTTTATTATTATTATTTTAATAAATTAATTATCGTTATTATTCTTGACTTTTTGGGTGGGGAATGTCTCACTAAATGGTCTTTTGGGTGGAGGCAAAGGTAGCAGTGGAAAGAAGGAAAGGTCGGGACCTGTCTCGAAAAGAAAAAGTTGGGTAGATGTGAACATGAATGTAATTCATTCAAGTTCAGATCAAATCAAACGGCCCGATTCTGGGTCTGGCAAAAAGGTTGCCTGGGCTGGGATCTAGAAATCCAATGCCTGAAGATTTTGATGTGGGGGGAAACGGGAGTACCCCGAGAAAACCCACTTTCACACGACAGGCGCCGAAAGTTTTGCCTGTCGTGTGCCCTGTACCTGAAAAAAAAGGAATTCATGTTAATAACATAGTTTTTATGTATTTAAACTCTTTGTTGAGTGGATTGTGATTCTTGAAATATGTTGTATGGTGATATGTATTTTGTTGGTGCACTTGATAATTTGTGTAGTGATGCCGTTAGTTTGTTTCTGTTTTCTGCTTTTCGATAATATTTCATAGAAAGTTCTGTTATTCTATCTCTTATAGTTGGTAAATTACTAATTTGGTGTAGATAATTTGTTGGTGTAAAAGATGGTAAACTGAATGCGGATTTTAATATTTTGTTTTGTTGCACTTGGATTTTTTGGGTGTGTTGTTTGACATGTTGTATGTTACTTGACATCCGTACTCTATTAGTGGACGGATGTAAGCCTGTATATTTGTATAATGGTGTTCGGTGCGCATTTTGATTGTTTACCAGTTATAGTCTTTAGATATGAAATCCTTTTCTTATTGATGAGTGTATATTGTTTATGTGTTTTTCCATGTTAGTTTTGTGTCGAAAGTGACGCCAAGGAATGTGATGTTTTTGCTCATGTTGATGGTTGTGTTTCCAAGTGATAGATTTATTTTTCTAGATTTTTCTTTGCTTCTTTAGTTTTCTATAGAAGGTGATTGCTTGTGTTTTTGTCGGATTTAACACGACCCTCCACTTGTTGCTCCATGTTGAGACGTTGTTTAGTGATTCTTGTACGCGAGACATGGCCATTACTGGGTTTCTGGAGGTGCTCCAGATTGCGATGTCATCTGCGTATTGTGAATTGTGTGTGTATGTTAGATTTGGAAAAGGTATGTCACTGACGAAAATTATGTAAAGAAGTGAGAGAGGACTGATCCTTGGGGCACTCCTGCCGTTATATTAAACAATTTGGATATGGTTTTATTGACTTTTACTTGTGCTGTTCTATTGGTTAAAAAAATTTGAAATCCATTTGACTATCGTAGGATTTATTTGTAGGTGGTTTAGTTTGTATATGATGGCATTGTGCCAAACGCTGTCGAATGCTTTTGACATCTAGGAATACCCCGATGGTTACTTGATTGTTGTTGTAAGCTTTGTATATTGATTCGGTGAGTCGTGTGAGGTGATCTGTTGTTTGTCTATTTTTCTGGAGGCATTTTGAGATTCTGGAAGGATGTTGTTTGATTCGCAAAATGGAGGAGACGGTTGGAGATAATTCTCTCCATCAGTTTGCCAAGGCAGCTTAACAGACTGATGGGGCGGAAATTATCTGGATTTGTTCTGTTAGTTTGTTTCTTGGGGATCGTTGTTATGATGGCTTTTCCATGTGTCAGGGTAATACCCTGTCGCTAATGAAATGTTCATGATGTTTGTGAGGTGTTGTAGTAGGAGAGTGGAACTTTTTTTGAGAATAATATTTGGTATTTGGTCATGTCCGGGGGAAGTGTTCTTCAAGTTTTTGATATTAATCTTTAGTTCGGTTATGGTTATTTTTCTATTGATTGAATTTGAGTATGCTTCTAGTGTCTCTCCGGGAAATCCTGGTGAGAATGAAGCTTGGTTTGCATTTATGTAGTTGTTGACATGGTGTTGGTGTTGTGTGTCGAAATCTACTGAGTTTAAATCGCTAAAAGCGGATTTGTAATAGTCAGCTAATAAGTCAGCTTTCTCTTCGTCCGTCCTTGCGATTTTATTGTTGTGTGTGATGTGTTGTAACATGTGATTTGTGTTTTTGTCTGACGCAATACTCTTGAATTTTTTCCAGAATTCTTTTGGATTTTTCTTGGTTTTTCTAAGTTCTTGCAGAAGTTATGCCAATTGTTTTCTCTGACTTTTTTAATTTCTTGTTTAATTTTGTATTTGTTCTATTGATTTCTGTTTTAATGTGTGGATCACGTGTGATGTAGTGTATTCGTCGTAATTGTCTGCGTTTGATTATTAGTGCGTGAATTTCTGGTGTTAGAGTCCATTGAATAAGTGATTGTTTTCTTTTTGATTTAGGAATTGTGTTTTTTGTGGCTTTCTTTATGGCTTCTGTAATTTGATCAACATATTTGTCTAGTTCTGTTTTGTTGTTTACATGTTCGATTGGGTGGGGTAGGTATGAGTCCAGAGAGGCATTAAAAGTGAGCCAGTCTGTTTCAGTGTAGGTGTATGCGGAAGGAGTCACGTACGCCACAGCCAGGTGGCGCGGGTGAATCATACATGATACGGGAAGTGGTCACTGGTGATTTCATCATGCACTTTAAAGTTAGATATTCTATTAACCATGTCCTTGGGTGCGATGATGAAATCGAGTACATCATATGAGCCGTTGGCGGCTGAGAAGTGTGTAGGTGTATTGTCATTAATTAATTGCATTTTATTGCTAGAAATAAAATTTTTTATGCAGGATCCTCTGCGTGTGTCTCTGTTACCCCTTAATTCTGTGTGCGGTGAATTAAAGTCTCCAATAATAATTGGTTTGGGTTTACGATTAACACATTTTTGAAGGAAGTTAATGTCGATATTTTTGGTTGGTGAGCAATATATGGCTAGAATCGGAATAGTTAGCCGGTTGTTAAAGTGTATATTACAAAAAATGGTCTCATTAATGTCAGATTTAAATGAATCTTCTATCGAGATTAGATGCGATATTTTTTGTACTAAAGTAAGTTATTATACCTCTGTTGTTTTCTGAGTGAGGTATGTTGTGTGAGATATGATCCGGGGATTGTGGTGTTTTGTTTCTCTGTGCAAAGTGTTTCTGAAATGATGATTATGTTGGCGTTTATATGTTTGTTTATGTTGTATATTTCTAACCTTTTGTCTTTAAGATTTCCTTGGCAGTTGATGTGTAAGATTTTAATGTGTTGTATCATTGTGTTGTTTTATTTCCCTCGCGTGAATTTTGAGTGAAAGATGGTGTGGTTTCAGGTGAGGGAGGTTAAAATAGTGACTTACAAGGCTGCAAACAGCCTTGAGTGACTCGTGCCTCGATTCGAATGAGGGAGATCACTCAATTCTATCAGCATTGCTAGCAAGTTTGTGGTGAAATCTGTTGGGTTAAATGCTTGTGTTGTTTTGGGCGTGTTACGTCCGCGTAAGTACGTGTTGGTTGAGGTTGAGCGTGTTTGATTTGCGAGTCGGTTGGAGTTGGTAGTAAAGGTTGTTTGGTGTTGTTTTGGTAGCCGTGGGTTTGATTATTGATGTTCGTGGTTTTGAAAAGGAATCTGTTACGTATTTGGGTGTATTTGGGGCAGCCTTTGTAACTGGCTGCGTGGGGGCCCTGACAGTTGGCGCATCTAACTTGGTTACGCTCGTTAGGACACTGAGCGACCTCGTGAGATCCGCCACATCTGACACATCTATCCTTGGCCATACAATTAGTTTTTTGTGTGTCCGAACCGTTGACATTTGTAGCATTGGATTATTGGTTTTGATGTGTCTTTTCCGGTTCGGTCGTGTGTCTTTGAAAAATAAAAGCAACCGTTTTTAATAATTTTCTTGATCGTCTTTTGTTGACGGTTACCTTGATCAGTGGCGTTTTTTGTTTCGTTCTGAATGAGATGATTCTGTTCGATGATGCAATGTCAAAGCCTTGAGTTGTTAATTCTTCAGTGATTTCATGATCTTCAATGTCGAAATCGACACCTCTGATTATGACTGTTAGTTTTGGTGTGTTTGTTTTTTTGGTGTTGTAATGGTGGCTTGAACACCGAAGGCATCCTTAGGCCAGTGGGCCAAAATATACGCAAACTCTTGAGGTTCGGTACATTTAATCATGATTCTTCCATTAGGAAGCCGTTTGATGTCTTTAAACTGAATGCCCGGGTAATAGGACCTCAGTTGATTGACGATCTGTGGAATGCGTGTTGTTTTGTTTACTCCTTCGATGAACAGAGTTGGGATTCTGTAGTTAGGAGAATTGTTTGTTTGTGTGACAGTGATGGTGTTCTCAGAATTAGTGGCGATGGTGGTGTTGTTTGTATTCAAGTAATTATTGTTAGAGCAAGTGGCTTTGTCTTCGTTAACATGGGTTATGTTATTAATACTTTGATTTTTAGAACTATTATTACCGTCGTTAAGGTTAGGGTTAGTAGCATAGTCAGAAACTATACTTACCATGTCCTGTTTCTTCTTCTTCTTCAGCCTCCTCTTGTTGGATGTCTCGTTTGTTTCATGGGATTCTGGTCTTCGTGATTCTTCCCCTCCTGAGTTTTCACCTTCGGAACTCTCAGTCGAACTACTCAGTGATTCAGAGGCTGGTCCTTCAATAGCTCTATTCAGCATATCTATGATCTCGTCGTTGGAAAGGGCTTTTCCGTTGGATCTTGTCACTATCTTCTTTCTCTTCATACTGTTTTACTAGTCCTGATAAGGACTAAGGGGTAACCTTTTTTAGTAAAACTTTTATGCACTTCACAGGATAATTTAGTCTTCAATGCACTTGTCTCGCAGCTCTTGACTTGCACGTCTGCTCTGCTTGACGGCAACCTGTGCAAAGTGTTTCTGAAATGATGATTATGTTGGCGTTTATATGTTTGTTTATGTTGTATATTTCTAACCTTTTGTCTTTAAGATTTCCTTGGCAGTTGATGTGTAAGATTTTACACATTTTACACCGACTATTACACTGTTCACTCACTTAGTTTTATCAACTTTGTAGGATTGAACGAGATATATTGAGTCGCCTGTGACGGCCGCGCTTCTCGCGACAGCTATCGAATTCGCAAACCAAAATGCTATTGGCTACTTTTCAATCCTGCAGCGCGCAATTTAAACGCTGACTGAATTTTGCCCAAGTTTTGAAGTTTCAAGGTCGCCGTCAAGCAGAGCAGACGTGCAAGTCAAGAGCTGCGAGACAAGTGCATTGAAGACTAAATTATCCTGTGAAGTGCATAAAAGTTTTACTAAAAAAAGGTTACCCCTTAGTCCTTATCAGGACTAGTAAAACAGTATGAAGAGAAAGAAGATAGTGACAAGATCCAACGGAAAAGCCCTTTCCAACGACGAGATCATAGATATGCTGAATAGAGCTATTGAAGGACCAGCCTCTGAATCACTGAGTAGTTCGACTGAGAGTTCCGAAGGTGAAAACTCAGGAGGGGAAGAATCACGAAGACCAGAATCCCATGAAACAAACGAGACATCCAACAAGAGGAGGCTGAAGAAGAAGAAGAAACAGGACATGGTAAGTATAGTTTCTGACTATGCTACTAACCCTAACCTTAACGACGGTAATAATAGTTCTAAAAATCAAAGTATTAATAACATAACCCATGTTAACGAAGACAAAGCCACTTGCTCTAACAATAATTACTTGAATACAAACAACACCACCATCGCCACTAATTCTGAGAACACCATCACTGTCACACAAACAAACAATTCTCCTAACTACAGAATCCCAACTCTGTTCATCGAAGGAGTAAACAAAACAACACGCATTCCACAGATTGTCAATCAACTGAGGTCCTATTACCCGGGCATTCAGTTTAAAGACATCAAACGGCTTCCTAATGGAAGAATCATGATTAAATGTACCGAACCTCAAGAGTTTGCGCATATTTTGGCCCACTGGCCCAAGGATGCCTTCGGTGTTCAAGCCACCATTACAACACCAAAACAAACACACCCAAAACTAACAGTCATAATCAGAGGTGTCGATTTCGACATTGAAGATCATGAAATCACTGAAGAATTAACAACTCAAGGCTTTGACATTGCATCATCGAACAGAATCATCTCATTCAGAACGAAACAAAAAACGCCACTGATCAAGGTAACCGTCAACAAAAAAGACGATCAAGAAAAATTATTAAAAAACGGTTGCTTTTTTATTTTTTCAAAAGACACGACCGAACCGGAAAAGACACATCAAAAAAACCAATAATCCAATGCTACAAATGTCAACGGTTCGGACACACAAAAAACTAATTGTATGGCCAAGGATAGATGTGTCAGATGTGGCGGATCTCACGAGGTCGCTCAGTGTCCTAACGAGCGTAACCAAGTTAGATGCGCCAACTGTCAGGGCCCCCACGCAGCCAGTTACAAAGGCTGCCCCAAATACACCCAAATACGTAACAGATTCCTTTTCAAAACCACGAACATCAATAATCAAACCCACGGCTACCAAAACAACACCAAACAACCTTTACTACCAACTCCAACCGACTCGCAAATCAAACACGCTCAACCTCAACCAACACGTACTTACGCGGACGTAACACGCCCAAAAAACAACACAAGCATTTAACCCAACAGATTTCACCACAAACTTGCTAGCAATGATGATAGAGATTGAGTGATCTCCCCTCATTCGAATCGAGGCACGAGTCACTCAAGGCTGTTTGCAGCCTTGCAAGTCACTATTTTAACCTCCTCACCTGAAACCACACCATCTTTCACTCTAAAATTCACGCGAGGGAAATAAAACAACACAATGATACAACACATTAAAATCTTACACATCAACTGCCAAGGAAATCTTAAAGACAAAAAAAGTTAGAAATATACAAACATAAACAAACATATAAACGCCAACATAATCATCATTTCAGAAACACTTTTGCACAGAGAAACAAAACACCACAATCCCTTGGATTCATCTCACACAACATACCTCACTCAGAAAACAACAGAGGTATAATAACTTACTTTAGTACAAAATATCGCATCTAATCTGATAGAAGATTCATTTAAATCTGACATTAATGAGACCATTTTTTGTAATATACACTTTAACAACCGGCTAACTATTCCGATTCTAGCCATATATTGCTCACCAACCAAAAAAATATCGACATTAACTTCCTTCAAAAAAATGTGTTAATCGTAAACCCAAACCAATTATTATTGGAGACTTTAATTCACCGCACACAGAATTAAGGGGTAACAGAGACACACGCAGAGGATCCTGCATAAAAAATTTTATTTCTAGCAATAAAATGCACTTAATTAATGACAATACACCTACACACTTCTCAGCCGCCAACGGCTCATATGATGTACTCGATTTCATCATCGCTCCCAAGGACATGGTTAATAGAATATCTAACTTTAAAGTGCATGATGAAATCACCAGTGACCACTTCCCGTATCATGTATGATTCACCCGCGCCACCTCCGGCTGTGGCGTACGTGACTCCTTCCGCATACACCTACACTGAAACAGACTGGCTCACTTTTAATGCCTCTCTGGACTCATACCTACCCCACCCAATCGAACATGTAAACAACAAAACAGAACTAGACAAATATGTTGATCAAATTACAGAAGCCATAAAGAAAGCCACAAAAAACACAATTCCTAAATCAAAAAAGAAACAATCACTTATTCAATGGACTCTAACACCAGAAATTCACGCACTAATAATCAAACGCAGACAATTACGACGAATACACTACATCACACGTGATCCACACATTAAAACAGAAATCAATAGAACAAATACAAAAATTAAACAAGAAATTAAAAAAAAAGTCAGAGAAAACAATTGGCATAACTTCTGCAAGAACTTAGAAAAACCAAGAAAATCCAAAAGAATTCTGGAAAAATTCAAGAGTATTGCGTCAGACAAAAACACAAATCACATGTTACAACACATCACACACAACAATAAAATCGCAAGGACGGACGAAGAGAAAGCTGACTTATTAGCTGACTATTACAAATCCGCTTTTAGTGATTTAAACTCAGTAGATTTCGACACACAATACCAACACCATGTCAACAACTACATAAATGCAAAACCAAGCTTCATTCTCACCAGGATTCCCTAGAGACACTAGAAGCATACTCAAATTCAATCAATAGAAAAATAACCATAACCGAACTAAAGATTAATATCAAAACTTGAAGAACACTTCCCGGACATTACCAAATACCCAAATATTATTCTCAAAAAAAGTTCCACTCTCCTACTACAACACCTCACAAACATCATGAAATATTTCATTAGCGACAGGGTATTACCCTGACACATGGAAAAAAAGCCATCATAACAACGATCCCCAAGAAACAAACTAACAGAACAAATCCAGATATTTCCGCCCCATCAGTCTGTTAAGTTGCCTTGGCAAACTGATGGAGAGAATTATCTCCAAACTGTCCTCCATTTTTGCGAATCAAACAACATCCTTCCAGAATCTCAAAAATGCCTCCAGAAAAAATAGACAAACAACAGATCACCTCACACGACTCACCGAATCAATATACAAAGCTTACAACAACAATCAAGTAACCATCGGGGTATTCCTAGATGTCAAAAAGCATTCGACAGCGTTTGGCACAATGCCATCATACAAAACTAAAACCACCTACAAATAAATCCTACGATAGTCAAATGGATTTCAAATTTTAACCAATAGAACAGCACAAGTAAAAGTCAATAAAACCATATCCAAATTATTTAATATAACGGCAGGAGTGCCCCAAGGATCAGTCCACTCTCTTACATAATTTTCGTCAGTGACATACCTTTTCCAAATCTAACATACACACACAATTCACAATACGCAGACGACATCGCAATCTGAACACCTCCAGAAACCTGAGTAATGGCTATGTCTCGCGTACAAGAATCACTAAACAACGTCTCCAGCAACATGGAGCAACAAGTGGAGGGTCGTGTTAAATCCGACAAAACACAAGCAATCACCTTCTATAGAAAAAACTAAAGAAGCAAAGAAAATCTAGAAAAATAAATCTATCACTTGGAAACACAACCATCAACATGGCAAAAACATCACATTCCTTGGCGTCACTCGGGACACAAAACTAACATGGAAAAACACATAAACAATATACACTAACAATAAGAAAAGGATTTC
>NW_027467777.1:9221813-9329842 GCF_004210375.1 Tachypleus tridentatus | reverse complement strand
TCATATTCTATTGTTGGTCTAATTGTACGTTTGTAGATTTTAAGTATGTTGTCTGTCTGATGTTCCTTGGATTTTACCTGAAAGACTTCTTGCATAGTTTGCTCTCTTTTCAGATTCGTATCAGTACATTTTTAATATGTGGTAGCCACGTTAATTTTTGAGTCATAGGTTAGACCTAGAAATTTAGCAGAAGTAGCAGTCAGTAAAGTGATCCATTCATATATAGAGTTTTGGTGGATCTTTTTTCAGCTTATTCAGTCTGCTGAATACTATGACTGGGTTTTGGAATATTAATTTTGATTCTGTATTTCTGGCGGTATTCTTCGATGTTATTTAGGACTGGTTGTAGGTTCGTTGCTGCTATTGACGGAGTGGGGGGGCACTTTTCCAGACTGCTACATCGTCAGCGAACTGTGATGCATAACCTAAATTTAGGTCCGACAGAGGCATATTACTCACGTACATGATAAATAATATAGGGCTAACAACCCCTCCCTGCGGGACTCCTGCTTCGGGTGAAAAGGACCCTGAGGTGGGCCCCATTTACATTTACTTTACACATTCTGTTATCCAGGAAGTTGGACAGCCAGCGAATAGTTTCCTGGGGTAATGCCATTTCAAGCAATCTATGTCTTAAGCCGTTATGCCACACTGTGTCAAATGCTTTCTCAATGTCGAGAAAGCAAGCTACAGTGCATTCTTTTTTGTTGAAGCTGTCGGTAATTGATTCTGTAAGTCGAATCAGGTGGTCTGTAGTTTGGCGGTTTTCGAAATCCGTTTTGAATTTCTGGTAATTTTGAATTTTCTTCTAAGTAAACTGACAGACGATTACTAATTATCCTCTCTAATACTTTGCCAATACAACTGGTTAAGCTAATCGGGCGGTAGTTGTTTGGTTTATTCGCTGACTTTCCTTCTTTCTGGAACATTAATATATTGCTTCCTTCCAGAAACAGGGATATATCCAGCTGATAGTGAGAGATTAAATAACGCTGTTAGGTGTTCATATAATCTCTGAGTGCCTTGTTTTAGGAGGATAGCTTGAATACCATCTTCTCCAGGAGCTTTGTTTTTTGTGTTTTTTAATAGCAGTTACTACTTCTGTAACAGTGATATGTTTTACCAGTTGATGGTGCTCCAGTCTTTTGTTTTCTTGGTGTGTAATATTGTTGACTGGAAATTTAGGTGTAAAAAATGCTTCTGTTTTGGTCAATAAAGTTTGTGACTGTATTATAAAAGTATCTGTTCATGTCTGGTTCATGATGTGTTTTGAACGTGTTTTCTAGGTGTTTTTTAAATATCTCGGCTTTTTCTGTGTTAGTGTATGCTGTTTCTCCATCCAGTTCCAGTGGTGGATATACTGTGTTTGTTGTTCCTGTGTTTGTAAATCTTTTCAAATGTGTCCAGAATTGTTTAGGATCAGTTTTATGATTTAGATCGGAACAGAAGGTGTCCCAGTTTTCTTGTTTCTGTTGTCTGATTAAGTTTCGTATTTTATTTCTTATTGTGTTTATCTGAGTTTTAAGTGTGGGGTTTCGATTTTTGAATGTACTGTCTGCGGGTATACGTCTGTTTTTTAATTAAGTGTATTATATCTTTATGTGGTTGCCATGAATGAGTTGTTGTGAAGTGTTTTTGTTTCGGTATCGAACTGTTGGCTGCATGTTTTAGACACTCAGAGATGATATGACAGTATGCATCTATATCTGATGCGTCCGCGGCAATATGTAGTGCTTCTGGAGGTAAGGTTTCATTTAATATAGTTTGGAAAACTGGCCAATTAGCTTTTGTAGTTCAGTTGGTCTCTCACTATGGTTTTATTTAAGTGGGGGTGAGATTGAAGATACACCAAACTGGAAGGTGATCACTATCTATATCGTGACCAACATGAAAATTTACGAATTTGCGACTCATATTTGACGAACACAGGCATAGGTCCAGTATTTCACTGGTGCCATGTGCGTACGAGATATGTGTCGGTGTTGCATCGTTTAATAAAGTCATGTTTGATTCGTCCAGAAATTGATAAAGTAATTTGCCATTTGCGTTTGAGCAACGACAGTTGAATGCTATATGTTTACTGTTTAGGTCGCCGATAATAATAAGATTACAGTTGCTATTATACAATATATTCAATAGATTTACATCTAACACTGTACTAGGCGAGCAGTAGATGCCCGCCACAGTAACGTCTGTCTGATTTTGCGTTTTTACATTAATAACTATAGATTCATTACTGGAAGGGATAGTAAGTTCCTGAACTATAAGTTCAGTCTTATACAATAATAAAGACCTCTGTTTGGATCTCTATTATCCTTCCTGTCATGTCTAATAGTAGAGTAGCCGTTTAATTTAAATCTATGGTAGTTATACAGAAGAGTTTCACTAATTATGATTACATCAGGTTTTATGGAGCTTGTTGTATCTTCAATCTCATGTTTCTTGGAAGCAAGAGCACCCTGGATATTGATGTGTAGAACTGTGAAGTTATCCATGTCTAGTAGAGTTTATGATGGAGGTTAAAATTTGCGGCAAGAACTTGTGTATGTTTTCCAATATGATTTTAACAATTATGTCTGTGAGACTGTTGGTGTTTGTGGGATTTGTATATTCTGCCATTATTTCCGAGAAGGTGGAAGTTATGGCAGATGTCAATGTTGTTTCAATTGTTGTTGGTTGTGTATTTTTAGGTGGTTTTGGTATTTCCTCTTCACTTGGTAATGGTTTTTCCTGTCGGGATGATGAATTTTTAACCACTGCAGCGTATGTGTTTGTCTGTGTAGTTGTACTTTGTGGTGCTGGAGTGGTAGGTGTGGGTTCCTTAATTGTTCGTGGTGGTGGCGGCTTGTTCATGTTGGGATTTTTAATTTCGTATAAGTGTGTTTTTATGGATTTATATTTCTGGCAACCTTTATAATTTGCCGTGTGTTCTTCCCCACAATTGCAGCATTTGGGTTTGGGGTTCTGTTTTGTACAATGTGTAATGTGGTGATTCTCCCACAGCCCACACAACGCGCATTTGCTTGGCATGCTGCTGCTACATGTCAAACCTTTGGCATTGGTAGCACTGTGTGACAACCACTGCTGGTGTTTTTTGTTTGTTCTACTGTGTACTTATGATACCACATAGTGATACCATTATTAATGAATTGTGTAATATCCTGGCTGTTGTCTGTGACTACTTTGATTAGGTTTGTGGGTCTTTTAGTAATATTTGAAATTATACGCTCAACTGAAATGTGTTTTATGTTTTGTGTACTTAACTCTTCCTTAACGTCTTCTATGTCTATTGAATTATGTACACCTCGTATCACAAAAGATTTCGGTGTTGGTTTAGTTCCTGGTAGGTGTATTGTAATGCTTCCTGTTTTGAATGCGTCTGCAGGCCAAGCTTTTAGTAGACTGTTTAAGTCAGCGGGTTCCTGTCCTTGAACCAGAACACCGCCTCTGGGCAGACGCTTAATATTAGTAATCTTTGTATTAGGTTTGCACCTGTATATTTCTTTGGCCAATTGTGGTTGGTTGTAACTACCAGGAACTCCTTGGATTATAACTGCGTGCTTAGGTGATTTTGGTGCGATTTGTGTATGTGTGTCTGTGGTGGTTGTTCTTTGTTTAATTTGTTTTTTCTGACTTCGAGTCTGCACAAGCGTGAAGCCTTCGTCGTCAGAAAGAACTTCGTCTTTGTCTGAACATGTTTGTTTTTTTGAATATCCAGGGTGGGGTTTGGGTTGCTAGTACTGCTAGTTTTTGGCATATTAAAGTCTATAACCGTAGTCTTAGGTACATTGTCTTCACATGCTGAAATCATAATATCTTTTACTAGTTTTCGTTTTTTTCGAGTCCTTACAGTATTTTCTTTAACCGGCGTTAACTTAGCTTTTAGTTCTTTTTCGGCTATGAACATTAAAGATTTTAATTTTAAATTATCATTATCTGTTTGGCCACAGTCACTAGACTTACTTTTGTCCCTGAAACAGACGGGCTTGCTCCCTCAGTCTCAGACGCTACATCGCTTTCCCTGGTCTCCGACTCCCCGACCGGCATGTCGCCTCGTTGTTTAGCGAAGGGGTATTTCCTGTCTTGGGCCAATTCAAATAAGGTCTTCTGTCTACTGGCGTAAAACTAAAATTCAGAGTGAAAAGTAAAAACACTAACGAAATATGAAGCAAAATATAACACGTAGAAATCTAGAGCCTTTCAGAGGTATGTCCTTCCTTTACCCTGTCCAAGCGCAGAATCCTCTCATCGTTCCAAGGCGCTTTTTGTTTATCTTTTCAAACTTTGCGCTTTCCGTTCGAGAGAGCTTCTCATTGGTCGTGCTCCACCAATCATTGTACAGGACGCAGAGTCAGAGACGCCATTGGACAAGAGTTGTGATTCTCAATCCTAGTTTGCACCACTTTTTTGGTTTCTGAAGCAACTTTGGATTGTAATACTCAAACAAAACGGTATAGCAATACGTTACCAATATTCGAATGAAATATAATTCTTACTGATGGTACTTTCTTATCGTCTGAAAGATATGTGTAAGAATCTTTATTTTATTTTTATTTATATTTTTAATTTTATTTTACATAGTTATTCTGCTGGGACATATTTCCTTTCGAGAAGTACATGTACATTTTGTCCAGTCCACCAAGTAACCTCGTGAATATCTAGATGGAAGTTGTTTTCGGTAAAATAAATAATAATATGATCCAACACATTTCTTTGATGGTTCTTAGTTAGTTCTCAATAAATGTTTTCAGTTTCTATGATCACAGTTTTGCTGTTCAACGTTAAGCGACGAGGAGCTTTCCGAGAGGGGCGCGCTAAGATTATATAGTGTTACCGATAGTGGTTGTTTTCGTTTTTGAGCTGTTCGAGCAGAGATTATTCTTTAATATTTCTACATTTACGCCATGTCTGGAAGAGGAAAAGGTGGCAAGGGTCTCGGTAAAGGTGGAGCAAAACGTCATCGTAAGGTTCTCAGAGACAATATCCAGGGTATCACGAAGCCAGCCATCAGACGTCTAGCTCGCAGAGGCGGTGTAAAGCGCATCTCTGGTCTCATCTACGAAGAAACCCGAGGTGTTTTGAAAGTTTTCTTGGAAAACGTAATCCGTGATGCTGTTACCTACACGGAGCACGCCAAAGAAAGACTGTGACCGCCATGGATGTAGTGTATGCTCTGAAACGACAGGGTCGCACTCTGTACGGATTCGGAGGTTAAATATTCACTTTATAACAAAAAAACGGCCCTTTTCAGGGCCACCACCTCTAATGAAGAGATACCACATTTTCGTACTTCTTATAATTCTCTCAAGTACTCGTACAAGTACACAAATTGCTTACTAGCTAACTCCTTTTCACACAATACGATTTCTACCTCCCTCACTCGGAAACGTTATATATATATATCTGTTAAGTTAAGGATAAACATTATGCTTTGCAAGTTAACTTTAGTGAAATAACTTATGTTATAAGAACTGGTAGTGCGTAATTAGGAATTGTTTGGTTAGTGTTCATTTCCAAGTTTACTCTGTGTGCATGTTACTTTATACATCATTTAGAGAAACAGGTAGATAAAATATGTTAGGGGTAAATCCGTTATCTTATTAATAGAAATAACACTCGCCAATGAAGAAGCGTTACGCTTATTGAGTACACATACACTTAGAGAGACGAATGAATGTCTTGCTCAATTGTTAATTTCTATTCAAAGATGAAACTTGCAAGCTTATTAGATACCACTCTAAAGTTTTCTATCTCCGAAAAATGTGTGTAAACATAGACTCTACAATAAAATATTCCTTAATTAATGATGTCAGAAAGGTCGACGAAGCCAAGAACACTGCGTTTCAAAACTGCATCGTTATTTCTATATATATAAATATTATATATATTAATCAACCTTCAGAGGAAGTATAAAAGAAATAAATTAACGATTCAAGGCATCTTATTGAAATCGAATATGTGTTATATGATTGTATCGACGAACACTAGTTTCGTTTCTCATTTGTCACGAACTCTCACCAGTTTGCTTTCAAACTGGCTTAGGGTGAACCTGTAATCGTTTTGCTGTTTGAATATTCTTTGTAATGCACTGTTTACGATAATAAGGATCGAAAACAATTTCTGAATAAGGAATAGAAACTACTTTTCTGTGTTGTTCGGGAGAATTTCTTTGTAGCGTGGAACAAGCTTTTGCACTTAGCACTACCCAACATGAAATGAAATGACGACGTGTTAGAGACTGCCTCGTTTCTAACGTGATATTCCGATGATATAATGCTCTCTTACAAATACTCTACTTTCATTTGAGGGTGTGTGATATAGATATTCGATGTGAAATGTTTTGTTTACTTGAAACACTCTATGATGTGACTTGAGAAACGATTAGAAAAACTTCTGTATCCTAAAGAAGCTTCTCATTCGCACTGGTGCACGATTTTATGGTAAAAATGCCACCATTGACGAATCGTGGATAGACCTATCTATAGAAGAAAGATCGAACTTTCGTTTAGTAGACCTTAGGAAAAAATTTTGGAAATTCAGAAACTTCTCAAAGGAACCCAGAATTGTGTGAACAAACACAGCCGGATGATACGTTCAGACGCGAGAAATGGCGACCCCAGCTGACTTCTCTCAGTTAGATGAAGCTCTCAATTACGGCCGCTCTCTCTTTACTTAAGGTCTTCACGTGCTTGTGCTCGTATTTTTCAACCAGTAGAAAGATTAATAAATAAAAAAGCTTTAAAAATGGCTGATGCGACGGCGCCTACCACGGCTCCTTCTCCTAAGAAGGTGAGCAAACAAAAGCGAAAAAACCGAGAACGGCACCCGTACATCCTAAGGTATCCGAAATGGTAATCACTGCCATTACTTCTCTCAAAGAACGCGGAGGTTCTTCTCTCCAGGCTATCAAAAGTACATTGCTGCCAACTATAAACTCGACGTGGAGCGGATGAACCCTTTATCAAGAAGTATCTTCGATCAGCAGTGAATAGTGGCATTCTCACACAGACTAAAGGAAAAGGAGCTACGGGTTCCTTCAAGCTGAGTGCTCAAAAGAGCAAAGAGAAGGTGGTGAAAAACCAAAGAAGAAAGAAGGAACGACTGCAAAGAAAAGTAAAGCCCAGTAAGCCCAAGAAAGTAGCTGAGAAGAAAGCAAAGACAGCTGCTAAAAACCCAAGACAAAGGCAAAACCAAAGAAAGTGGCGAAACCAGCAAAGAAACCTGCAGCCAGTAAACCGAAAGCCCCAAGAAGGCCAAAGCCGCCCCTAAAAGGCTGCTTCAAGAAGGTGGCAGGAAAGAAATAAGTAAGCTGCTTCTTTTCCAATTTTGTGTGATATCACAAAATCAACGGCCCTTTCAGGGCCACCATCTCCTGATAAAGAGTTTGCCATATAAGTCGTTACAGAAAACAAACAAAACACTCATTCCGCTCGTAACAACACTTGTTATATCGAGCAGGTGAAATGGTAAAAAATTTCTTAAAACGTTTCATGCTCAGATTTGTAGTCTAACGAACGTTCGAGAAAAGAAAGTAATGTAGTGCGACTTTATTTATTTCTTCCCTGTGCTGTTATAGATATGCTCGTTTTCAAATTATACTTAATGATTCGTAACTTTAGTTTAATTTCAATTAGTACTGCATTTAATTACATTTTAGTTTTAATCACAATTGGTCGAAGGAAAATAACTCAGGGCTCCTTCATTAATTAACTCTTTCGCAACAGTATTATACTACTAGCCACCCATATAAATTGTATGCCTCCTTACTAGTTAGTGAAGTGTACTGAGCCTTTCACAAATGTAATGGAGAAATCTATTCCGTATGCACATGCATATACGGCTGAATAGTGTGCCTTACTATTAGATTTACTAGTTATTAATAACTAATATGATTTATGCTCCTTAATAGAGGCCCCCCAGTGGCACAGTGGTATGTCTGCGGACTTACACACTAAAAACCGGGTTTCGATACCCGTGGTGGGCAGAGCACAGATAGCCCATTGAGTAGCTTTGTGCTTAATTCTAAACAAACCTTCTGAGAGACAATTTCTCTGTTGCTCTGTCCCTCAGACACTATTTCGTTTTCTCCCAAGCGCATGGATATTAAACATGTAATGGATGTCACTCTAAATGAAATAACTATTTCCGTGTATCGATTAACCCTCTGTCATTCTATCTTTTTTGCTTTCTTAAATAATGAGTAGCTGTCGTTTTCTTGTTATTATCATAATTATCTTGTACCATTCGGTGACGACATGTATTGGCTGGGTGTGTATACGTTCGTTCGTCTGTCTTCATTCACTTAACTACAAACGAAAAATACTCACTGAGAGCATAGAGGTGGGAATGGAACAAAACTCTCTAATAATGTGTGTATTTCTACTCGCACGTTATAAGCATGGTTATAGAGAAAGCATGCTTGAACTGTTAATAGTGAAATAGATTCGATGTGACTTTCTCCTTTTCAAGATGTGGTGGCCCTGAAAGGGCCGTTTGAATGAAAAGAGAAGAAGAACACATTACTTTGAACTGGTGTACTTAGTCACAGCCTTGGTCCCTTCGGAGACGGCGTGTTTGGCCAATTCTCCAGGTAAAGCAGACGCACTGCAGTTTGGATCTCCCGGCTCGTGATAGTTGATCGCTTGTTGTAGTGAGCCAGACGAGAAGCTTCGGCAGCAATTCTCTCGAAAATGTCGTTCACGAAGCTATTCATGATAGACATAGCTTTGCTGGAGATTCCAGTATCGGGATGGACCTGCTTGAGAACCTTGTAAATGTAAATACTGAAGCTCTCCTTCCTCCTCTTCTTTCGCTTTTCTTGTCTCCAGCTCATTACGGCTTTCTGGGCCTTTCCGGCCTTCTTCACAGCTTTTCCAGACGCTTGTTGTGGAGGCATGTTGAAAAATAAACTTGGGACCTTAGGTCATGGTAGGAATTTTGGTTAAATTATGATTTCGTTCATTACGAACGAAAAATAACCAGGGCGGTCAGAAACTGCTGTTTTCTCACCCCACACAAGGCAAGAATAAATTAATTACCTGATTACGGGCGAGAGATATGGTCAGGAGTGGCATGTTAGTTATTTGTACAACGCGATGGTCACGAATGACCTAGAAGTTGATAATGTGTTGAATTTAATTGAGGGGCGTCAGGAAGAGCTGAGAAGAGATCCTGCCGGCTAGAGAGACGACGAAGAAAGATGAGGAAGGTTCAGCAGAACACCCACAAATCATTGTTTAAGGATTGTTTAAGGATGTTGTCTTATCTTGGAGAGAGCCGAGAGATGCAAACACAGTGCGCCGACATGATTAGGTCTCATGACTTATATGTATTAGCTATTAAAATCTTAAAATTTTGGATATTCAAAAATTTGGATACTAATTTAAAATTTAGAAATCAAAATGACGTACCTCTTTTCAGGGCTGGGATCTATAGATCCTATGAAACAGAACTTTGCTGTGGGGAAACAGGAGTACCCCGAGAAAACCACTTTCACGGCCAGGGCGCCAGATGTAGGCCCCTGATCGTGCCCGGAAAAAAAGAGCTGTAGGGAAAGAAACTACATAGATTAATAACAACTGACATACATATGATTACAAAGCACATGATAATAGAAGAACACAAAACACATAGGTGGTAGCTTGGATGTATTTTGAACTAAGATGGCGACTCTTCCATGGAGCAACACAGGTGTCCGGGTCAGAATTGTTCGTCAAGCCAGGAAATCTTTTGAAGACCGGCGACTTTTCCACAGAGCGACAAGAATTATCCGAGTTGGATGGGACGGGTGGTTCGTTGAGCCACGGAAAACTTTTGAAAAAAGTAGCCTTGCTGCTTGCTCTCGTGATACGTTTATCGTCAGGATACTGGGTATTTTGATTAATCATGATTGTCTTAGTTTGAGTTACTGCTTTTGCTGTTGGGATATTGTCAGTCATGGTAGAAGACTCGCTAGTTTTTGTTACTTCCTCGATAGTTTGTGTGCCTTGAGATGTTTTATTAAGGGAATTCCATTTGGGTATACTTTTCAGATGATTGGTTTACAGGTGGTGGGGTGGCTGTGGGCATAGAAGATGTTTCACTGGGCTGTGGCACAGATGCAGGTTACTTCGGAATTTTGGATTGAGTTGGATGGCGTCAGGGGCGTTCGGCACTGAAGTGAAATATATGGTAATAGCATCCGTTTCGTGAGGATGGTATCGGCGATCCGTTTACTGGGTGTCACAATCTTCATGAACTTAGTAGCTTGACGGGAGGATTTTGAATAAATTCGGTGAACTGCGTATAACACTGACTGGGTTTGGGTTTCCACGGCGCATTTAATTTCGCTCGGTTGGATGGACTGGTGTATTCCTTTAAGGAAGACTGTGTATAGGCTAGTAGGGCTTTTCGTGGGCGCACAACTAATATTCATAGGGGAGTTCCATGGCGAACAGAGGTAGGACAAGTCTTCAGGCGTAGACGGCTGGAGAAGGATTCCCCCTCGACGGAGAATACGCGTTCTAGTCGGATCAATGGAAGCGCCAGGCTTAGCTTGCGCGATAAATGTGGCAACTTCAAGAGGCGAAAGGTGAGGCGGTAGACCGTCGACGATTACCGGCGGGACAGTTGGCGGAAACGGCACAGCAGGACCTGGAAAGGACAGCGTCATTGTAGCAAGAGAAATGTAGAAACACGTCTGACTAGCACGGAGTCAAAGCCTTCAATAAACTTGGGCAACTAAACTAAACTAACGTGGCAGGGGTTCAGTTTAGAGAGAGAGAAATCAAAAGAGTTCTCTCTCCAACTGGGGTGTTCAGGAACTTTATAGTTCCTCTTCGTCCTACGTGAGAAATGTTTTAAAATATCCATGGAGTTTTTACTTTATTTTTTAACATTTCAAAAATATTAATGAGAGTGAGGAGGAAGGACGGAGAACTGGACAGAAAGCAGCGAAAGTGAAGTGAGCCAGACTTTAGCTCGAGGGATGGAGAACCCTGGCGGCTGGCAGGTGGTTTTAAAATTTACTGTAATTGATTAGATACCCTTGACTGGGTAAACGGCCCTTTTCAGAATGAGGCTGGGACCTACAGGTCCGATGCCAGAATTTTGCTGTGGGGAAACAGGGAGTACCCGAGAAAACCCACTTTCACGGCCTGGGCGCCGAATGAATCTACAGACCGTGCCCGGAAGTAGCTGGGAAAAAAAAAAAAAAAAAAACAACACAAAATTAATAAAAAAAAACAAACAAAAAAAACTGATGAACTACGTTGATGGTGTACGTGAAAACTGTTAGCTGCAGTCTTGTAGATCGGGTGGCAACTTCATCATGAACTTGTTTCCACACTTGAAGCCCATTGGTGCAACTGAGAAACGTGGCCTTGGTGGGTGGAACTACTGGCTGTTCTTCGGTGAGTTGTTCTTCGCTGGTCTGTGATGCTTTGTTTCTTCTCGAGATTTTGGTTTGAGTTTTCTGCGTGGAGGTAGATTGTTTTTCAGTTTGTGCTGTCGCGTCGATGGTTATCTTCGTAATGGTTTGAGTCTGGCTGGTTGTTGAGTTCTGTGGAACTGGGATTGAAGTCTGGCAGGAACTGTCCTTTTTCTTTCTTGAACTACTGCAACTTGGCGTGTTGCCAACAATGGGTGTTGTCTTCTTCTGAGTCGGGTTGTCTGAATCCGTCTTCGTGTTTCTTCTAATACGGTCTGGAATCGGCGGTATTTTGGTATTTTCCTGTTGGAAGATTTCCGTTGGTTGTTTACGATATCTGGGTGCTTGGTTTGAACCATTCTTGAGTGGTCGTCGATGTGGGCGTTCGGCTCTAAAATGAAATATATGATAATAGCAGCCATCTCGTAAAATACAGTCGGCACTGTACTTCGATGTTGTCACTATCTTCATGAAGTGTGTGGGATGATTACTGTTCTTAGAATAAATTCGATGAACTGCGTATACCTTGGCTTGTATTTGGGGTTCTATGGTTTGTCTAATTTCTTCAGGTTGAATTGATGGATCGACGCCCCTGAGGAATACAGAATAAAGATTGACTGGACTTTTCGTTGGGGAACAACTTACTTTAAATTCAGTGTTCCATGGCTGGCACAAATAGGTTTGGTCTGCAATAGTGGCTGGTTGGATGAGGATTCCTCCCCGGCGTAAAATACGGGTCCTGGACGGTTCGATGGTTGCCCCAGGCTTGGCTCGGGCGATCAACGTGGCGACTTGGTACGGCGTGAGGTTCGGCGGTAAGCCGTCGACGATTACAGGCGGCACTAACGGCCTGACTGGCGAGGATGAACGTTTCGTTCTATTCAGGAATAGCATATTGGCACGTCTGACTTGCTCGGTGGCTAGCTCAGGTCTCCGACTATTACACTGTTCACTCACTTAGTTTTATCAACTTTGTAGGATTGAACGAGATATATTGAGTCGCCTGTGACGGCCGCGCTTCTCGCGACAGCTATCGAATTCGCAAACCAAAATGCTATTGGCTACTTTTCAATCCTGCAGCGCGCAATTTAAACGCTGACTGAATTTTGCCCAAGTTTGGGATGGCCAGGTGGGTTAGGGCGTGTGACTCGTGATCTGATTGTCGTAGGTTCGCATCCCCGTCGTCCTATTCTGCGATATTAAATTTTTGGGAGCGGTTTGGAGACCTGAGCTAGCCACCGAGCAAGTCAGACGTGCCAATATGCTATTCCTGAATAGAACGAAACGTTCATCCTCGCCAGTCAGGCCGTTAGTGCCGCCTGTAATCGTCGACGGCTTACCGCCGAACCTCACGCCGTACCAAGTCGCCACGTTGATCGCCCGAGCCAAGCCTGGGGCAACCATCGAACCGTCCAGGACCCGTATTTTACGCCGGGGAGGAATCCTCATCCAACCAGCCACTATTGCAGACCAAACCTATTTGTGCCAGCCATGGAACACTGAATTTAAAGTAAGTTGTTCCCCAACGAAAAGTCCAGTCAATCTTTATTCTGTATTCCTCAGGGGCGTCGATCCATCAATTCAACCTGAAGAAATTAGACAAACCATAGAACCCCAAATACAAGCCAAGGTATACGCAGTTCATCGAATTTATTCTAAGAACAGTAATCATCCCACACACTTCATGAAGATAGTGACAACATCGAAGTACAGTGCCGACTGTATTTTACGAGATGGCTGCTATTATCATATATTTCATTTTAGAGCCGAACGCCCACATCGACGACCACTCAAGAATGGTTCAAACCAAGCACCCAGATATCGTAAACAACCAACGGAAATCTTCCAACAGGAAAATACCAAAATACCGCCGATTCCAGACCGTATTAGAAGAAACACGAAGACGGATTCAGACAACCCGACTCAGAAGAAGACAACACCCATTGTTAGCAACACGCCAAGTTGCAGTAGTTCAAGAAAGAAAAAGGACAGTTCCTGCCAGACTTCAATCCCAGTTCCACAGAACTCAACAACCAGCCAGACTCAAACCATTACGAAGATAACCATCGACGCGACAGCACAAACTGAAAAAACAATCTACCTCCACGCAGAAAACTCAAACCAAAATCTCGAGAAGAAACAAAGCATCACAGACCAGCGAAGAACAACTCACCGAAGAACAGCCAGTAGTTGCACCAATGGGCTTCAAGTGTGGAAACAAGTTCATGATGAAGTTGCCACCCGATCTACAAGACTGCAGCTAACAGTTTTCATGTACACCATCAACGTAGTTCATCAGTTTTTTTTTGTTTGTTTTTTTTATTAATTTTGTGTTGTTGTTGTTTTTTGTTTGTTTTTTTTCTTTCCCAGCTACTTCCGGGCACGGTCTGGGTAGACTATTCGGCGCCCGCCGTGAAAGTGGGTTTTCTCGGGGTACTCCGTTTCCCCACAGCAAAATCTCTGGCATCGGACCTGTAGGTCCCAGCCTCATTCTGAAAAGGGCCGTTTACCCAGTCAAGGGTATCTGATCAATTACAGTAAATTTTAAAAAACCAATTCGCCAGCCGCTAGGGTTCTCCATCCTCGAGCCAAAGTCTGGCTCACTTCACTTTCGCTGCTTTCGTCCAGTTCTCCCGTCCTTCCTCTCACTCACAAATACTTTTGAAATGTTAAAAATAAAGTAAAAACTCCATGGATATTGTAAAACATTTCTCACGTAAGGGGACGAAGAGGAACTATAAAGTTCCTGAACACCCCAGTTGGAGAGAGAACTCTTCTGATTTCTCTCTCTCTAAACTGAACCCCTGCCACGTTAGTTTAGTTTAGTTTAGTTTAGTGTAATAGTCATACCTTTTCCAAATCTAACATACACACACAATTCACAATACGCAGACGACATCGCAATCTGGAGCACCTCCAGAAACCCAGTAATGGCCATGTCTCGCGTACAAGAATCACTAAACAACGTCTCAACATGGAGCAACAAGTGGAGGGTCGTGTTAAATCCGACAAAAACACAAGCAATCACCTTCTATAGAAAACTAAAGAAGCAAAGAAAAATCTAGAAAAAATAAATCTATCACTTGGAAACACAACCATCAACATGAGCAAAAAAAACATCACATTCCTTGGCGTCACTTTCGACACAAAACTAACATGGAAAAAACACATAAACAATATACACTCGTCAATAAGAAAAAGGATTTCATATCTAAGACTATAACTGGTAAACAATCAAAATGCGCACCGAACACCATTATACAAATATACAAGGCTTACATCCGTCCACTAATAGAGTACGGATGTCAAGTAACATACAACATGTCAAACAACACACTCCAAAAATCCAAGTGCAACAAAACAAAATATTAAAATCCGCATTCAGTTTACCATCTTTTACACCAACAAATTATCTACACCAAATTAGTAATTTACCAACTATAAGAGATAGAATAACAGAACTTTCTATGAAATATTATCGAAAAGCAGAAAACAGAAACAAACTAACGGCATCACTACACAAATTATCAAGTGCACCAACAAAATACATATCACCATACAACATATTTCAAGAATCACAATCCACTCAACAAAGAGTTTAAATACATAAAACTATGTTATTAACATGAATTCCTTTTTTTCAGGTACAGGGCACACGACAGGCAAAACTTTCGGCGCCTGTCGTGTGAAAGTGGTTTTCTCAGGGGTACTCCGTTTCCCCACATCAAAATCTTCAGGCATTGGATTTCTAGATCCCAGCCCAGGCAACCTTTTGCCAGACCAGAATCGGGCCGTTTGATTTGATCTGAACTTGAATGAATTACATTCATGTTCACATCTACCCAACTTTTCTTTTCGAGACAGGTCCCGACCTTTCCTTCTTTCCACTGCTACCTTTGCCTCCACCCAAAGACCATTTAGTGAGACATTCCTCACCCAAAAGTCAAGAATAATAACGATAATTAATTTATTAAAATAATAATAATAAAAAAAAAAAAACCCACCACTTAATCCTAATAACAATCCACGAAAGGGGACGAAGAGGAACTACAAAGTTCCTGAACACCCCAGTTGAGAGAGAACTCTTCGGATTTCTCTCTCTCTAAGCTGAACCCCTGCCACGATAGTATAGTATATAGTGTAATAGTCACAATACGTATTCATTCCACATAGTGAGTACCGTGTTTTACTGTCTATTTTTCGTTCTTAGTTTCAGAGAAAACTAAGGGAAAATGTCTGGGCGAGGCAAAGGTGGCAAAGTGAAGGTCAAGGCTAAATCCCGTTCAAGCAGAGCTGGACTCCAGTTTCCAGTCGGGCGTATACATCGTCTCCTTCGAAAGGAAACTATGCCGAGCGAGTAGGAGCTGGAGCACCCGTCTACCTCGCTGCTGTCTTGGAGTACCTGGCTGCTGAAGTTTTGGAGTTAGCAGGTAACGCTGCACGTGATAACAAGAAGACTAGGATCATTCCTCGTCACTTGCAACTTGCCATTCGTAATGACGAAGAACTCAACAAGTTGCTACAGGGTGTTACTATCGCCCAGGGAGGCGTTCTGCCAAACATTCAGGCTGTCTTATTGCCCAAGAAGACCGAAAGAAGTAAGTCGGTAAATATTAACAATATATCAAACGGCCCTTTTCAGGGCCACCACCTCTGATGGAGAGATAGTACAGTTCCTTCGCCATACATCTCGTGTTAATAATTTTCACAGAACACGCAACAAAGGCGTGTCTCTTGTGTACGACAAACCTTATTATCCCATCTTCCATAATACATAAATAAATAAATAATCATAAAACAAAAACGTTTTACTACGATTCATTATAGTACTTGCTATATAAGTAGATCGTCACAGTTAGGTTTTCTCTTATACCAGCATAACGATACGTTGTTGACAGTGTTCACTGTCGTAACCAGACTATGTTCGTCTTTCTAAGTAAGCTGAGTGGTATGTGTGGTTCGTAAGCTATTGCCATTTCTTTTCAATATTCTTAACCTGAAAGGAATGTACCTACCTTCATAGATGTCGTTACACGGAAAGAGAAAAATGAAAACAAACCAATACGTCATTTTCTGCAGCACAATAATATATTTCGAAGGAGAACAAGAAAACACACCAACTTCGTAATATGAAATTTTATACTTCTCTCCAGGCACATAACTAGATTAAATATCGAACATGCAGGAATTTTGAAAACTGTTTCATGCACGTCGAGTAAGTGTAATAATTTAAAAGGTTCCTTGATAAAGTAAAACGAAAGAAGACTTAACTCACAAACTTTCGTAAGAGAAAAGACGGCTGCTGCTAAACTACAACTCCTTGCATTTCTTACGTGCAAATTCAACTTGAAAAGATGTATGTTACTAACATAGTACAAGTAGTCGTGATGTGTGCGAATGGCATACTCTTTGTTCAGGATGTGGTGGCCCTGAAAGGGCCGTTTGTTTATTGGCGAGGGTAAGTTACAATACCTCTCTCTCTATTTAGGCTCGTTCCCTCGAATTCTACGTGCGAGTTGGATGTCTTTCGGCATGATGGTCACTCTCTTTGCGTGAATGGCACACAGGTTAGTGTCTTCGAAGAGACCCACCAAGTACGCCTCACTGGCCTCCTGAAGAGCCATGACAGCAGAGCTCTGGAATCTAAGGTCAGTCTTGAAGTCCTGGGCAATTTCTCTCACCAGTCTCTGGAAAGGTAATTTTCGAATGAGCAGCTCAGTTGACTTCTGGTATCGACGGATTTCACGGAGGGCTACTGTTCCTGGCCTGTAACGATGAGGTTTCTTTACACCTCCTGTTGCTGGAGCGCTCTTTCGGGCAGCTTTAGTGGCCAGTTGTTTTCTTGGTGCTTTTCCGCCCGTGGATTTTCTTGCAGTTTGTTTCGTGCGAGCCATAATTTCGTTTTGTCCGTGCTATATTACAAACGTACGTAGAACTACAATCCTACTACACTCTTCGACTTCCGTGCTAAGAATGATCATCGTTCCAAGTTTGACTGTGTGGGTATTTGGGTATTGATGTTGTTAAATACCCAGGAGGGTCAGGTACATTTGACCTCTTCCTCCCTCCCGAACGATTATAGCGTCTGTCTTTAGGGTTTTTTTTTTTTTTTTTTTTAAAGCTTTGGGCCAGAGTAAAAGTATAACATCATACTCAGGTCCATTTCAGGGCTCAGTCCATGCATGGACGAACAAGGAGTTTTTTTTTTTTTTTTTTTCCATTTTTTTTTTTTTTGTATTTTCATATATATATATATATTTTTTTGTATTTTTTCTCCTTTTTCTCGATTGAGAGAATGCTACTACTACTTGTAGTAACACAAACACTCACACAGAAAAGAAAGTAATAATAATTATTATTATTCAATACTTGAATAATAATTCAAAAAAAAGAAGAAAATAAAAATAATAATAATGATTAAAAAAAAGAAAATAATAATTATAAAAATAAAAAGAAACAAGGACTAAGTGTCTAGTGCATAGTGGCCAGCTTGTGTTACATTTCTTAAATATATGTTAAAAGGGGAGAGGTATTTAGTACCATTTACATCATGTACGTGATATCTGTCGAGATCACACATTAAGTCATTTTTTGTGCCAATTCTTATTGAAATATTTTAGAGAATTATGCAAGAGTCTTTCAGCTATTGTATCTATGTTTGCATACTTGTGCATGAATGTGGTTGAGGTGCTACGTGGTACTTTGTATGCTGAAGTTAGTACAGAATTTTGTATACGTTGAAGTTTCTGTACATGTGTGGGTGCTATGTTAATCCAGGCAGGTGATGCATATTCTATTGTTGGTCTAATGTACGTTTTGTAGATTTTAAGTATGTTGTCTGGTGATGTTCCTTGGATTTTACCTGAAAGACTTCTTGCATAGTTTGCTCTTTTCCAGATTCGTATCAGTACATTTTTAATATGTGGTAGCCACGTTAATTTTGAGTCATAGGTTAGACCTAGAAATTTAGCAGAAGTAGCAGTCAGTAAAAGTGATCCATTCATATAGAGTTTTGGTGGATCTTTTTTCAGCTTATTCAGTCTGCTGAATACTATGACTTGGGTTTTTGGAATATTAATTTTGATTCTGTATTTCTGGCAGTATTCTTCGATGTTATTTAGGACTGGTTGTAGGTTCGTTGCTGCTATTGACGGAGTGGGGGCACTTTTCCAGACTGCTACATCGTCAGCGAACTGTGATGCATAACCTAAATTTAGGTCCGACAGAGGCATATTACTCACGTACATGATAAATAATATAGGGCTAACAACCCCTCCCTGGGACTCCTGCTTCGGGTGAAAAGGACCCTGAGTGGGCCCCATTTACATTTACTTTACACATTCTGTTATCCAGGAAGTTGGACAGCCAGCGAATAGTTTCCTGGGGTAATGCCATTTCAAGCAATCTATGTCTTAAGCCGTTATGCCACACTGTGTCAAATGCTTTCTCAATGTCGAGAAAGCAAGCTACAGTGCATTCTTTTGTTGAAGCTGTCGGTAATTGATTCTGTAAGTCGAATCAGGTGGTCTGTAGTTTGGCGGTTTTTCGAAATCCGTTTTGAATTTCTGGTAATTTTGAATTTTCTTCTAAGTAAACTGACAGACGATTACTAATTATCCTCTCTAATACTTTGCCAATACAACTGGTTAAGCTAATCGGGCGGTAGTTGTTTGGTTTATTCGCTGACTTTCCTTCTTTCTGGAACATTAATACTATTGCTTCCTTCCAAGAAACGGGGATATATCCAGCTGATAGTGAGAGATTAAATAACGCTGTTAGGTGTTCATATAATCTCTGAGTGCCTTGTTTTAGGAGGATAGCTTGAATACCATCTTCTCAGGAGCTTTGTTTTTTGTGTTTTTTTAATAGCAGTTACTACTTCTGTAACAGTGATATGTTTTACCAGTTGATGAGTGCTCCAGTCTTTTGTTTTTTCTTGGTGTGTAATATTGTTGACTGGAAATTTAGGTGTAAAATGCTTCTGTTTTGGTCAATAAAGTTTGTGACTGTATTATAAAAGTATCTGTTCATGTCTGGTTCATGATGTGTTTTGAACGTGTTTTCTAGGTGTTTTTTAAATATCTCGGCTTTTTCTGTGTTAGTGTATGCTGTTTCTCCATCCAGTTCCAGTGGTGGATATACTGTGTTTGTTGTTCCTGTGTTTGTAAATCTTTTCAAATGTGTCCAGAATTGTTTAGGATCAGTTTTATGATTTAGATCGGAACAGAAGGTGTCCCAGTTTTCTTGTTTCTGTTGTCTGATTAAGTTTCGTATTTTATTTCTTATTGTGTTTATCTGAGTTTTAAGTGTGGGGTTTCGATTTTGAATGTACTGTCTGCGGAGTATACGTCTGTTTTAATTAAGTGTATTATATCTTTATGTGGTTGCCATGAATGAGTTGTTGTGAAGTGTTTTTGTTTCGGTATCGAACTGTTGGCTGCATGTTTTAGACACTCAGAGATGATATGACAGTATGCATCTATATCTGATGCGTCCGCGGCAATATGTAGTACTTCTGGAGGTAAGGTTTCATTTAATATAGTTTGGAAAACTGGCCAATTAGCTTTTTTTTTGTAGTTCAGTTGGTCTCTCACTATGATTTTATTTAAGTGGGGGGGTGAGATTGAAGATACACCAAACTGGAAGGTGGTCACTATCTATATCGTGACCAACATGAAAATTTACGAATTTGCGACTCATATTTGACGAACACAGGCATAGGTCCAGTATTTCACTGGTGCCATGTGCGTACGAGATATGTGTCGGTGTTGCATCGTTTAATAAAGTCATGTTTGATTCGTCCAGAAATTGATAAAGTAATTTGCCATTTGCGTTTGAGCAACGACAGTTGAATGCTATATGTTTACTGTTTAGGTCGCCGATAATAATAAGATTACAGTTGCTATTATACAATATATTCAATAGATTTACATCTAACACGGTACTAGGCGAGCAGTAGATGCCCGCCACAGTAACGTCTGTCTGATTTTGCGTTTTACATTAATAACTATAGATTCATTACTGGAAGGGATAGTAAGTTCCTGAACTATAAGTTCAGTCTTATACAATAATAAAAGACCTCTGTTTGGATCTCTATTATCCTTCCTGTCATGTCTAATAGTAGAGTAGCCGTTTAATTTAAATCTATGGTAGTTATATAGAAGAGTTTCACTAATTATGATTACATCAGGTTTTATGGAGCTTGTTGTATCTTCAATCTCATGTTTCTTGGAAGCAAGAGCACCCTGGATATTGATGTGTAGAACTGTGAAGTTATCCATGTCTAGTAGAGTTTATGATGGAGGTTAAAATTTGCGGCAAGAACTTGTGTATGTTTTTCAATATGATTTTAACAATTATGTCTGTGAGACTGTTGGTGTTTGTGGGATTTGTATATTCTGCCATTATTTCCGAGAAGGTGGAAGTTATGGCAGATGTCAATGTTGTTTCAATTGTTGTTGGTTGTGTATTTTGAGGTGGTTTTGGTATTTCCTCTTCACTTGGTAATGGTTTTCATGTCGGGATGATGAATTTTTAACCACTGCAGCGTATGTGTTTGTCTGTGTAGTTGTACTTTGTGGTGCTGGAGTGGTAGGTGTGGGTTCCTTAATTGTTCGTGGTGGTGGCGGCTTGTTCATGTTGGGATTTTTAATTTCGTATAAGTGTGTCTTTATGGATTTATATTTCTGGCAACCTTTATAATTTGCCGTGTGTTCTTCCCCACAATTGCAGCATTTGGGTTTGGGGTTCTGTTTTGTACACTGTGTAATGTGGTGATTCTCCCCACAGCCCACACAACGCGCATTTGCTTGGCATGCTCATCGTTCCAATCGTTCCAATGGTATTTGGGTATTTTGCCCTGGAGGGTCAGGTTCACTTTGACCTCTTCCTCCTTCCTGAACTTATTTTCCCTAACTGTTTGTGTTAGGTCCTTTTCAGGGCAATGTCCATTTATAGTCTTTTTTTTTTTTTTTTTTTTTTTTTATACAGTAGTCAAGGTAACTGGTGGCATTTTTTTTTTTTATATCTGATTATTATTTTAAAATACATAAATATGTAAACTATAAATATTATATTTAAAGTTTATATACATACATACTTTACTTTACTTTTCTTTATGTATAAAATATATGTTAATTGGGGAGAGATATTTAGGATTTTCTTCATCATGTATGAGGTACCTCTCTAGTTCGCATAATAAATCATTTTTCATCCAATTTTTGTTAAAATATCTAATTGTTATATTTAGGAGTCTATCTGATATGGTTGGTATGTTCGAGTAATTGTGAATGAATTTAGATGATGTTGATCTCGGTACTCTGTATGCTGTTGTGAGAAGTGTATTTTGTATTGTTTGTAGTTTAGTTTTGATTGTTTTATTACTTACAGTTACCCATGCTGGAGCTGCATATTCTATTACTGGTCTTATATATGTTTTGTATATTTTCAAAATGTTATCTGTAGATGCTCCACTGTGTTTACCAGTTAGACTCTAACATAGTTGGTTCTTCGCCAAATTTTATTTTTAATTTCGTTGACATGATTGATCCAAGTTAATTTTGAATCATAAGTCAGACCTAAAAATTTTGCTGATTGGGCAACCTGGAGTAGAGTGCCATTCATATATATTTCTAGCTGTTGTTTTCTGTGTTTTGTCGATTTCGTAAAAAGTACCAGCTGAGTTTTTGCTGTGTTTATTTTAATTCTATATTTTTGACAGTATTCACTTATTCTATTTAATTGTGGTTGTATGTTTGTAGCTGCTATCGTGGGTGTTGCAGCACTTTTCCAGATTGCCACATCATCTGCGAACTGTGATGAGAATCCATGATTTGGATCCTTCAATGGCATATTGTTTACATACATGATGAAGAGTATAGGGCTAACCACCCCTCCCTGTGGGACACCAGCTAGTGGAGTAAAGTATTCGGAAAAAGTTCCTTCTACGTTTACTCTACATTTTCTGTTTTCCAGAAAGTTAGATAACCAGCGAATAATTCCTCGCGGTAGTTCCATTTCATTCATTCGGAACCTTAGACCATCGTGCCAAACGGTGTCGAATGCTTTCTCAATATCGAGAAAGCAAGCGACTGTACATTCTTTTTGTTGAAACTATCTATTATAGTTTCGGTTAATCTTATTAAATGATCTGTCGTTTGTCTAAATTTTCTGAATCCATTCTGTTCTTCTGGTAATTTTGATGTTATCTCCAAGAATGTGGAGAGTCTATTACTTATTATTCTTTCGAGAATTTTGCCAACACAGCTGGTCAGACTGATTGGTCGGTAGCTATTTGGTTTATTCGCTGGTTTTCCTTCCTTATGGAACATTAATATATTTGCTAGCTTCCAAGAAACTGGGATATATCCTGAGGGATAGCGATAGGTTAAATAGTGAATTTAGGTGGTCAAACAATTTCGGAGTGCCGTTTTTAAGAGAATAACTTGTATTTCATCTTCTCCTGGCGCTTTGTTTTTGGTGTTTTTATTGCTTCTAGTATTTCATGTAAGGATATTTCTTTTGTTAGTAATGTGCTTTCATAATCAGTGTTAGAACTTATATTTGTATCAGTTATGTTTACTGGAAATATTGGTTCATATTTATGTTTATTGTTTGCTATGTGATCAGTGACTTTATTGTAGAAGTATGTATTCATATCTGGATCTGTGTGTGTTTTAAATGTATTTTGGAGTTGGTCCTTGAAGGCTTCGGCTATTTCTTTATTTGTATGTGCAATGGTGTTATTGTGTTCAAGTGGAGGATATTTCTTTGTGTTTGTGTTTTCATTTGTGAATCTTTTAAGATGTGACCAGAATTTTTCGGGTCAGTTATCTCATTTAGTTTATTACAGTAATTGTCCCATTTATTTTGTTTTTGTTGTTTTATTTGAGTTCTAATGTGATTTCTAATGTTGTTTATTTGTGTTTTCGTATCTCTGTTTCTTGTAATCATGTACTGTCTTCTCAGTTGTCTGCGCTTTTTTATTAGGTTGATTATTTCTGTGGTGGGTTTCCATGTATTGATTGTTGTTTTATGGTGTTGTTTTGGTATTGTTAACTTGGCTGCTTTCTGAAGGCAATCCGTGATTGTTTGACAATAGTTGTCCATTTCGACATGCGTTTTAACTTCTTTAATAATTTTATTAGGTAACAGATTATCTAATTCTTGTTTATAGCATTGCCAATTTGCTTTACTGTAATTAAATTTTTCTTTCCTATATGTTACATTTTATAGGGGTGAGATCGAAGACGCAAAAAATTGGGAGATGATCACTATCTACATCTTTTCCACTTGAAATTTTACTAATTTCTGGCTTAAATTATATGTACACATACACAGATCTAGTATGTCACTAGAGTTAGTTGAATAGGATGTATGTGTTGGGGTGGTATCATTCAGTAGAGCTATATTATTATCATCAATAAATTGTATTAATTTTCTACCATTTGGATTAGAACTTCGGCATCCAAAGGAAACATTTATACTGTTTAAGTCTCCCATGACTATGGTGTTTTGATTGTGGGAAAAGATGTTATTTAGTAAAGTTGTATCTAATTGTTTACTGGGTGAGCAGTAAATTCCTGCTACAGTTATTTTAGTTTTATTCAATTGGAGGATATCTACAGTAACATGTTCATTGCTACTGTTTAATTCTATTTCTTCTACAGATAAATCTACTTGATGAAGCAGCATTATGCCTCTGTTTTCATCATTTTTATTTTTCTGTCTTTTCTAATAGTTGAGTAATATGGTATTTTAAATCTATTATTATTATATGTTAAAGTTTCACTTAATATTATAATCTGGGGTTTAATTCTTCTATTAGGTCTTCGATCTCATGTTTCTTGGAAGCTATTGCACCTTGGATGTTGATATACACTACTGTGAACATTGTGCTGTGAGCATGTAACCTGTTAGTGTTGTTATAATGTAGGGTATATGAGGTGTGACGTGTTTTATGGTAATTGTGATCAGTAGTTCTATAAAGTTAGTTGTCTGGTTTGGTTTAGTATATTCTGTTATAAAATCAGTTATAACATTTTTGAAAAGTGTTGAAATCAGGCTTGCTTTCTCTGTTGTGTTAACATTCGTTTCTTGTATGATGATGTTGTTTTCTTTTGGTTTTTGTGTTAATGTGTTCTTATTCTGTGTATTAGTCTTCTGTACTTGTTGTTTTTGTGGTTCTTTTCCTTTTAACATTTCTGCATATGTTGTTTTATTGTGTTCTGTTGATGTACTTGTTTCGGGTAAGCTGTTTGTTTTCGGTTGATTTTGTTCTGTTGGTGTGTCTGTTTTAGGTAAGCTGTTTGTTTTCGGTTGATTCTGTTCTGTTGGTGTTCTGATCTGAAAGATGCGTTGCTTTATTTGTTTATATTTTTCGCAGCCTTTGTAATTTGCTGTGTGGGTTTGACCACAGTTACAACATTTTGGCGTTTCTTTTTCTTTTTTACATTCATTGATATGGTGTTCCCCGCCACATCCGCAGCACCTCGGTGATGCTAAGCAACTGCTGAAACATGTCCATATCTCTGGCAGTTGTAACACTGTGTTACAACAATTGCCGGAGTTTTCAATAGTTCAACTTGGTATTTTTGATACCAGAGCAATATTCCATTGTTTATCAGATTTTGAATGTTGTAGCTGTCATCAATGTCAATTCTAATAAGGTTAGTTGGTGTTTGTGTTTTTTTTGAAATAATTCTTTCTGTCTTGGTGTGTGGTATGTTTTGTTCGTCAAGTGCCTGTTTAATTAGGTCCAGGTCAATCGTCTGATGAACCCCTCTTACCACTATTGCTTTTGGTTGCGGCTTACTTCCCGGAAGGTGGATTTTGATATTTCCAGGTTTAAAGGCATCTGTTGGCCATTCTTTAAGTAGTCGGTTAAGATCGACTACATCTTGCCCTGCACCAGTACTCCGCCTCTCGGCAAACGCTTAATGTTAACTATGTTAACATTTGGTTTGCATCTCTTTACTTCTGTGGCAAGCAGGGGTTGGTTATATTGACCCGGAATGCCTTCTATTATAACTGCGTATTGTGGTGGTCTTGTTTTTGTCACTGTATTATTGTTAGTTGTAGGTTTATTTTTTCTCATATTTCTCTTTGATATAACAGTGATAAAGTCTTGGTCTTCAATTCTTTATCACTGTTATTTTTTTCTTCATTATTATGTATATCAACTTCCATGGTGTTACTTTTTTTTACCTTAACATTATTGGGACTTAACCCTACTTTAATTGCAGGAGTAGCTACCTCTACCTCAGTATTAGTAGCCGTCTCTGCTTCTTCTTCACATTCCGAGTTTTCCGAAGAATTAATTTCCTTAATTAATTTACGCTTAACTTTACTTTTTTTTTTTTAATGGCAGTATTTGTTTTTTTAACAGTACTTAATTCACTTTTGCCAAAGAACAGAGAGTTAGTAATGGGAGATATTAATATCGCTGCCACCAGTTACTCTTGACTTACCTTCATTATTCTTTTGTTTAGCTGCAACGGTTTTTCCGCCATTTCTTTTCTTGGTCTTATTGGACCCGTTGTTGTTGCTTGTGCGGTTTCCCGCTCTTCCGTTCTCAATTTGAGAAGGCCTCTGTGATTTCTTTACGTAAGGTGTTGTTCCGATGAAATATATAACAAATTCAAATTCAAGGGATTCTTATATTCTTATTTCTAATTCTTCAAACCTAAATCGCTTTGAGCAGAGAGAGAACGTCCTACTCGTTTCCTTTCCACGCCAAAACCATCGTTCCAAGGCGCTTTTGTTTATCTTTTCAAACTTTGCGCTTTCCGTTCGAGAGAGCTTCTCATTGGTCGTGCTCCACCAATCATTGTACAGGACGCAGAGTCGAGACGCCATTGGACAAGAGTTGTGATTCTCAATCCTAGTTTGCACCACTTTTTGGTTTCTGAAGCAAAATTGGATTGTAATACTCAAACAAAACGGTATAGCAATACGTTACCAATATTCGAATGAAATATAATTCTTACTGATGGTACTTTCTTATCGTCTGAAAGATATGTGTAAGAATCTTTATTTTATTTTTATTTATATTTTAATTTTATTTTACATAGTTATTCTGCTGGGACATATTTCCTTTCGAGAAGTACATGTACATTTTGTCCAGTCCACCAAGTAACCTCGTGAATATCTAGATGGAAGTTGTTTTCGGTAAAATAAATAATAATATGATCCAACACATTTCTTTGATGGTTCTTAGTTAGTTCTCAATAAATGTTTTCAGTTTCTATGATCACAGTTTTGCTGTTCAACGTTAAGCGACGAGGAGCTTTCGAGAGGGCCGCGCTAAGATTATATAGTGTTACCGATAGTGGTTGTTTTCGTTTTTGAGCTGTTCGAGCAGAGATTATTCTTTAATATTTCTACATTTACGCCATGTCTGGAAGAGGAAAAGGTGGCAAGGGTCTCGGTAAAGGTGGAGCAAAACGTCATCGTAAGGTTCTCAGAGACAATATCCAGGGTATCACGAAGCCAGCCATCAGACGTCTAGCTCGCAGAGGCGGTGTAAAGCGCATCTCTGGTCTCATCTACGAAGAAACCCGAGGTGTTTTGAAAGTTTTCTTGGAAAACGTAATCCGTGATGCTGTTACCTACACGGAGCACGCCAAAAGAAAGACTGTGACCGCCATGGATGTAGTGTATGCTCTGAAACGACAGGGTCGCACTCTGTACGGATTCGGAGGTTAAATATTCACTTTATAACAAAAAAAACGGCCCTTTCAGGGCCACCACCTCCTAATGAAGAGATACCACATTTTCGTACTTCTTATAATTCTCTCAAGTACTCGTACAAGTACACAAATTGCTTACTAGCTAACTCCTTTTCACACAATACGATTTCTACCTCCCTCACTCGGAAACGTTATATATATATATCTGTTAAGTTAAGGATAAACATTATGCTTTGCAAGTTAACTTTAGTGAAATAACTTATGTTATAAGAACTGGTAGTGCGGTTAATTAGGAATTGTTTGGTTAGTGTTCATTTCCAAGTTTACTCTGTGTGCATGTTACTTTATACATCATTTAGAGAAACAGGTAGATAAAATATGTTAGGGTAAATCCGTTATCTTATTAATAGAAATAACACTCGCCAATGAAGAAGCGTTACGCTTATTGAGTACACATACACTTAGAGAGACGAATGAATGTCTTGCTCAATTGTTAATTTCTATTCAAAAGATGAAACTTGCAAGCTTATTAGATACCACTCTAAAGTTTTCTATCTCCGAAAAATGTGTGTAAACATAGACTCTACAATAAAATATTCCTTAATTAATGATGTCAGAAAGGTCGACGAAGCCAAGAACACTGCGTTTCAAAACTGCATCGTTATTTCTATATATATAAATATTATATATATTAATCAACCTTCAGAGGAAGTATAAAAGAAATAAATTAACGATTCAAGGCATCTTATTGAAATCGAATATGTGTTATATGATTGTATCGACGAACACTAGTTTCGTTTCTCATTTGTCACGAACTCTCACCAGTTTGCTTTCAAACTGGCTTAGGTGGCCTGTAATCGTTTTGCTGTTTGAATATTCTTTGTAATGCACTGTTTACGATAATAAGGATCGAAAACAATTTCTGAATAAGGAATAGAAACTACTTTTCTGTGTTGTTCGGGAGAATTTCTTTGTAGCGTGGAACAAGCTTTTGCACTTAGCACTACCCAACATGAAATGAAATGACGACGTGTTAGAGACTGCCTCGTTTCTAACGTGATATTCCGATGATATAATGCTCTCTTACAAATACTCTACTTTCATTTGAGGGTGTGTGATATAGATATTCGATGTGAAATGTTTTGTTTACTTGAAACACTCTATGATGTGACTTGAGAAACGATTAGAAAAACTTCTGTATCCTAAAGAAGCTTCTCATTCGCACTGGTGCACGATTTTATGGTAAAAATGCCACCATTGACGAATCGTGGATAGACCTATCTATAGAAGAAAGATCGAACTTTCGTTTAGTAGACCTTAGGAAAAATTTTGGAAATTCGAAACTTCTCAAAAGGAACCCAGAATTGTGTGAACAAACACAGCCGGATGATACGTTCAGACGCGAGAAATGGCGACCCCAGCTGACTTCTCTCAGTTAGATGAAGCTCTCAATTACGGCCGCTCTCTCTTTACTTAAGGTCTTCACGTGCTTGTGCTCGTATTTTCAACCGAGTAGAAAGATTAATAAATAAAAAAAGCTTTAAAAAATGGCTGATGCGACGGCGCCTACCACGGCTCCTTCTCCTAAGAAGGTGAGCAAACAAAAGCGAAAAACCGAGAACGGCACCCGTACATCCTAAGGTATCCGAAATGGTAATCACTGCCATTACTTCTCTCAAAGAACGCGGAGGTTCTTCTCTCCAGGCTATCAAAAGTACATTGCTGCCAACTATAAACTCGACGTGGAGCGGATGAACCCTTTATCAAGAAGTATCTTCGATCAGCAGTGAATAGTGGCATTCTCACACAGACTAAAGGAAAAGGAGCTACGGGTTCCTTCAAGCTGAGTGCTCAAAAGAGCAAAGAGAAGGTGGTGAAAAACCAAAGAAGAAAGAAGGAACGACTGCAAAGAAAAGTAAAGCCCCGAGTAAGCCCAAGAAAGTAGCTGAGAAGAAAGCAAAGACAGCTGCTAAAAAACCCAAGGCAAAGGCAAAACCAAAGAAAGTGGCGAAGCCAGCAAAGAAACCTGCAGCCAGTAAACCGAAAGCCCCTAAGAAGGCCAAAGCCGCCCCTAAAAGGCTGCTTCCAAGAAGGTGGCAGGAAAGAAATAAGTAAGCTGCTTCTTTTCCAATTTTGTGTGATATCACAAAATCAACGGCCCTTTTCAGGGCCACCATCTCCTGATAAAGAGTTTGCCATATAAGTCGTTACAGAAAAACAAACAAAACACTCATTCCGCTCGTAACAACACTTGTTATATCGAGCGAGTGAAATGGTAAAAAAATTTCTTAAAAACGTTTCATGCTCAGATTTGTAGTCTAACGAACGTTCGAGAAAAGAAAGTAATGTAGTGCGACTTTATTTATTTCTTCCCCTGTGCTGTTATAGATATGCTCGTTTTCAAATTATACTTAATGATTCGTAACTTTAGTTTAATTTCAATTAGTACTGCATTTAATTACATTTTAGTTTTAATCACAATTGGTCGAAGGAAAATAACTCGGGGCTCCTTCATTAATTAACTCTTTCGCAACAGTATTATACTACTAGCCACCCATATAAATTGTATGCCTCCTTACTAGTTAGTGAAGTGTACTGAGCCTTTCACAAATGTAATGGAGAAATCTATTCCGTATGCACATGCATATACGGCTGAATAGTGTGCCTTACTATTAGATTTACTAGTTATTAATAACTAATATGATTTATGCTCCTTAATAGAGGCCCCCCAGTGGCACAGTGGTATGTCTGCGGACTTACACACTAAAAACCGGGTTTCGATACCCGTGGTGGGCAGAGCACAGATAGCCCATTGAGTAGCTTTGTGCTTAATTCTAAACAAACCTTCTGAGAGACAATTTCTCTGTTGCTCTGTCCCTCAGACACTATTTCGTTTTCTCCCAAGCGCATGGATATTAAACATGTAATGGATGTCACTCTAAATGAAATAACTATTTCCGTGTATCGATTAACCCTCTGTCATTCTATCTTTTTTGCTTTCTTAAATAATGAGTAGCTGTCGTTTTCTTGTTATTATCATAATTATCTTGTACCATTCGGTGACGACATGTATTGGCTGGGTGTGTATACGTTCGTTCGTCTGTCTTCATTCACTTAACTACAAACGAAAAATACTCACTGAGAGCATAGAGGTGGGAATGGAACAAAACTCTCTAATAATGTGTGTATTTCTACTCGCACGTTATAAGCATGGTTATAGAGAAAGCATGCTTGAACTGTTAATAGTGAAATAGATTCGATGTGACTTTCTCCTTTTCAAGATGTGGTGGCCCTGAAAAGGGCCGTTTGAATTGAAAAGAGAAGAAGAACACATTACTTTGAACTGGTGTACTTAGTCACAGCCTTGGTCCCTTCGGAGACGGCGTGTTTGGCCAATTCTCCAGGTAAAAGCAGACGCACTGCAGTTTGGATCTCCCGGCTCGTGATAGTTGATCGCTTGTTGTAGTGAGCCAGACGAGAAGCTTCGGCAGCAATTCTCTCGAAAATGTCGTTCACGAAGCTATTCATGATAGACATAGCTTTGCTGGAGATTCCAGTATCGGGATGGACCTGCTTGAGAACCTTGTAAATGTAAATACTGAAGCTCTCCTTCCTCCTCTTCTTTCGCTTTTTCTTGTCTCCAGCTCGTACGGCTTTCTGGGCCTTTCCGGCCTTCTTCACAGCTTTCCAGACGCTTGTTGTGGAGGCATGTTGAAAAAATAAACTTGGGCACTAACTAAACTAACGTGGCAGGGGTTCAGTTTAGAGAGAGAGAAATCCGAAGAGTTCTCTCTCCAACTGGGGTGTTCAGGAACTTTGTAGTTCCTCTTCGTCCCCTTTCGTGAATTGTTATTAGGATTAAGTGGTGGTTTTTTTTTTTTATTATTATTATTTTAATAAATTAATTATCGTTATTATTCTTGACTTTTTGGGTGGGGAATGTCTCACTAAATGGTCTTTTGGGTGGAGGCAAAGGTAGCAGTGGAAAGAAGGAGAGGTCGGGACCTGTCTCGAAAAGAAAAAGTTGGGTAGATGTGAACATGAATGTAATTCATTCAAGTTCAGATCAAATCAAACGGCCCGATTCTGGGTCGGGCAAAAAGGTTGCCTGGGCTGGGATCTAGAAATCCAATGCCTGAAGATTTTGATGTGGGGGGAAACGGGAGTACCCCGAGAAAACCCACTTTCACACGACAGGCGCCGAAAGTTTTGCCTGTCGTGTGCCCTGTACCTGAAAAAAAGGAATTCATGTTAATAACATAGTTTTATGTATTTAGACTCTTTGTTGATTGGATTGTGATTCTTGAAATATGTTGTATGGTGATATGTATTTTGTTGGTGCACTTGATAATTTGTGTAGTGATGCCGTTAGTTTGTTTCTGTTTTCTGCTTTTCGATAATATTTCATAGAAAGTTCTGTTATTCTATCTCTTATAGTTGGTAAATTACTAATTTGGTGTAGATAATTTGTTGGTGTAAAAGATGGTAAACTGAATGCGGATTTTAATATTTTGTTTTGTTGCACTTGGATTTTTTTGGAGTGTGTTATTTGACATGTTGTATGTTACTTGACATCCGTACTCTATTAGTGGACGGATGTAAGCCTTGTATATTTGTATAATGGTGTTCGGTGCGCATTTTGATTGTTTACCAGTTATAGTCTTTAGATATGAAATCCTTTTTCTTATTGATGAGTGTATATTGTTTATGTGTTTTTCCATGTTAGTTTTGTGTCGAAAGTGACGCCAAGGAATGTGATGTTTTTGCTCATGTTGATGGTTGTGTTTCCAAGTGATAGATTTATTTTTCTAGATTTTTCTTTGCTTCTTTAGTTTTCTATAGAAGGTGATTGCTTGTGTTTTGTCGGATTTAACACGACCCTCCACTTGTTGCTCCATGTTGAGACGTTGTTTAGTGATTCTTGTACGCGAGACATGGCCATTACTGGGTTTCTGGAGGTGCTCCAGATTGCGATGTCGTCTGCGTATTGTGAATTGTGTGTGTATGTTAGATTTGGAAAAGGTATGTCACTGACGAAAATTATGTAAAGAAGTGGAGAGAGGACTGACCCTTGGGGCACTCCTGCCGTTATATTAAACAATTTGGATATGGTTTTATTGACTTTTACTTGTGCTGTTCTATTGGTTAAAAAATTTGAAATCCATTTGACTATCGTAGGATTTATTTGTAGGTGGTTTAGTTTGTATATGATGGCATTGTGCAAAACGCTGTCGAATGCTTTTTTGACATCTAGGAATACCCCGATGGTTACTTGATTGTTGTTGTAAGCTTTGTATATTGATTCGGTGAGTCGTGTGAGGTGATCTGTTGTTTGTCTATTTTTTCTGGAGGCATTTTGAGATTCTGGAAGGATGTTGTTTGATTCGCAAAAAATGGAGGAGACGGTTGGAGATAATTCTCTCCATCAGTTTGCCAAGGCAGCTTAACAGACTGATGGGGCGGAAATTATCTGGATTTGTTCTGTTAGTTTGTTTCTTGGGGATCGTTGTTATGATGGCTTTTTTCCATGTGTCAGGGTAATACCCTGTCGCTAATGAAATGTTCATGATGTTTGTGAGGTGTTGTAGTAGGGAGTGGAACTTTTTTGAGAATAATATTTGGTATTTGGTCATGTCCGGGGGAAGTGTTCTTCAAGTTTTTGATATTAATCTTTAGTTCGGTTATGGTTATTTTTCTATTGATTGAATTTGAGTATGCTTCTAGTGTCTCTCCGGGAAATCCTGGTGAGAATGAAGCTTGGTTTGCATTTATGTAGTTGTTGACATGGTGTTGGTGTTGTGTGTCGAAATCTACTGAGTTTAAATCGCTAAAAGCGGATTTGTAATAGTCAGCTAATAAGTCAGCTTTCTCTTCGTCCGTCCTTGCGATTTTATTGTTGTGTGTGATGTGTTGTAACATGTGATTTGTGTTTTGTCTGACGCAATACTCTTGAATTTTTCCAGAATTCTTTTGGATTTTTCTTGGTTTTTTCTAAGTTCTTGCAGAAGTTATGCCAATTGTTTTCTCTGACTTTTTTAATTTCTTGTTTAATTTTTGTATTTGTTCTATTGATTTCTGTTTTAATGTCTGGATCACGTGTGATGTAGTGTATTCGTCGTAATTGTCTGCGTTTGATTATTAGTGCGTGAATTTCTGGTGTTAGAGTCCATTGAATGAGTGATTGTTTTCTTTTTGATTTAGGAATTGTGTTTTTTGTGGCTTTCTTTATGGCTTCTGTAATTTGATCAACATATTTGTCTAGTTCTGTTTTGTTGTTTACATGTTCGATTGGGTGGGGTAGGTATGAGTCCAGAGAGGCATTAAAAGTGAGCCAGTCTGTTTCAGTGTAGGTGTATGCGGAAGGAGTCACGTACGCCACAGCCGGGTGGCGCGGGTGAATCATACATGATACGGGGAAGTGGTCACTGGTGATTTCATCATGCACTTTAAAGTTAGATATTCTATTAACCATGTCCTTGGGTGCGATGATGAAATCGAGTACATCATATGAGCCGTTGGCGGCTGAGAAGTGTGTAGGTGTATTGTCATTAATTAATTGCATTTTATTGCTAGAAATAAAATTTTTTATGCAGGATCCTCTGCGTGTGTCTCTGTTACCCCTTAATTCTGTGTGCGGTGAATTAAAGTCTCCAATAATAATTGGTTTGGGTTTACGATTAACACATTTTTGAAGGAAGTTGGGCAAAATTCAGTCAGCGTTTAAATTGCGCGCTGCAGGATTGAAAAGTAGCCAATAGCATTTTGGTTTGCGAATTCGATAGCTGTCGCGAGAAGCGCGGCCGTCACAGGCGACTCAATATATCTCGTTCAATCCTACAAAGTTGATAAAACTAAGTGAGTGAACAGTGTAATAGTCACCCGCCATTATCACTATAATACCAAAGAAAGGATCTCTTTCTCACCACCCTAATGATTTTAGGCCAATTAGTTTATTAAATTGTATTGGCAAACTTATGGAAAAAATCATTGCTTCCAGATTGCTTTGGAAATTAGAAAATGAAAACCTTTTATCAAATATTCAGAACGCTGGCCGCAAAAATAGACAAACTGCAGATCACCTTGTAAGGCTTGTTGAAACAAGCTTTACAGGGTTTAACAAACTCCAAGCCACAGTCGCTGTATTCTTAGACGTGCAAAAAGCTTTTGATACTGTCTGGCACAATGGATTAAGATATAAACTCTTAAAGTTCAAGGTACCCCCCACTTTCCTTAGATGGATTTCTAATTTTCTAGAAAACCGTACGGCCAGAGTCAGAATTAATTCTAATCTTTCTCAGTCATTTACCTTCAACGCAGGTGTCCCACAGGGATCGGTTCTTAGCCCCCTACTGTACTCCCTCTTTGTTAATGACTTACCACAGCCGACTACGTCATCTACCTTTGCATCACAATATGCAGATGACATCGCCTTATGGTCCACCTCATGGGACCCCTCTAGCAGCTAATAAAATACAAAAAGCTTTAGATAGTATTACTCGCTGGTGCAATAAATGGAAAATCACGCTCAATCCCTCTAAAACCCAGGCTATAATCCTTCACCGTAGGCTCAATAAGAGATTAAAACGTGTGAAGCTTACTAAACTTTATCTCTATAACACCCCTATCTCTTTCTCTAATACTGCCAAATTCCTTGGTGTTACAATCAATACACGACTTACATGGAACTCTCACTTCAAAAACGTTAGAAAGAAAATGCTAACCAGAATCTCATACCTCTGTAAAATTAGTCACTTCACCCATGGCTGCAGGTCTGAAACTATTCTACATATTTACAAAACATTCATTAGGCCCTTAATGGAGTATGGAGCCATGGTAACATGTAACATGAACAAGAACCAAATACTTCTATTACAAAGAATTCAAAACCGAGTTATACGACTCGCTCACCGCCTGCCACATTATACACCCGTGGAATATGTCCAGAAACACACTAAAATCTTACCAATTTCCACACGTATAACTAAACTTGCTTCCAAATACTTTCAAAATCTACTCATCGTAACACACTCACTTCTGACTTTAAAACATGGCAGCTACTCCTAAATCCTGGTGTAAATATTTATCGCCATTTAATTTTATCCTTAATTTGTCTAAAACAATATAATTCTTGTTTCTCTTTTGATAAAATTTTCAGTCTCGTTTCAGGTCCTGTTTACCTCTCAAGTCCAGCATACTTCAAGGGCACTAAGCGGGCTTCATTCGGTCCCGTTTAGTGAAAGTGGGTTTTCTCAGGGTACTCCCGTTTCCCCACACCTAAATTTGAGGCATTGGATCTTTAGATCCCTGCCAGGGCACTTTGATCCATCGATCCATGCCCGGCCCTGAAATGGCCCGTTTGGTTGTTGTTTGTATTTATCCGGCTTGCTTCTCGTCGTGTTTCTTCGTCTTTCTTCTTGGGTGGGATTTGCTTTGCCTTCGCCTTGTTGCCTGCCACGCTCACCAGACAAACACTTGCATATATTTAATAAATCCAGTAATCTGTCTATCAGTATTATCTTCTAACGCTATTAAATTAAAATTCCTATCTGGTGCGGGGTTGAAGGAGGACTAGTTAGTCTTCGAGCACCCCAGGGGATTAATGTTTCTTAGGAAATATTAATTTTTAACCTAAACACCTACAGATATTGTGTGTGTGTGTAATAGTCACAATACGTATTCATTCCACATAGTGAGTACCGTGTTTTACTGTCTATTTTTCGTTCTTAGTTTCAGAGAAAAACTAAGGGAAAATGTCTGGGCGAGGCAAAGGTGGCAAAGTGAAGGTCAAGGCTAAATCCCGTTCAAGCAGAGCTGGACTCCAGTTTCCAGTCGGGCGTATACATCGTCTCCTTCGAAAAGGAAACTATGCCGAGCGAGTAGGAGCTGGAGCACCCGTCTACCTCGCTGCTGTCTTGGAGTACCTGGCTGCTGAAGTTTTGGAGTTAGCAGGTAACGCTGCACGTGATAACAAGAAGACTAGGATCATTCCTCGTCACTTGCAACTTGCCATTCGTAATGACGAAGAACTCAACAAGTTGCTACAGGGTGTTACTATCGCCCAGGGAGGCGTTCTGCCAAACATTCAGGCTGTCTTATTGCCCAAGAAGACCGAAAAGAAGTAAGTCGGTAAATATTAACAATATATCAAACGGCCCTTTTCAGGGCCACCACCTCCTGATGGAGAGATAGTACAGTTCCTTCGCCATACATCTCGTGTTAATAATTTTCACAGAACACGCAACAAAGGCGTGTCTCTTGTGTACGACAAACCTTATTATCCCATCTTCCATAATACATAAATAAATAAATAATCATAAAACAAAACGTTTTACTACGATTCATTATAGTACTTGCTATATAAGTAGATCGTCACAGTTAGGTTTTCTCTTATACCAGCATAACGATACGTTGTTGACAGTGTTCACTGTCGTAACCAGACTATGTTCGTCTTTCTAAGTAAGCTGAGTAGTATGTGTAGTTCGTAAGCTATTGCCATTTCTTTTCAATATTCTTAACCTGAAAGGAATGTACCTACCTTCATAGATGTCGTTACACGGAAAGAGAAAAATGAAAACAAACCAATACGTCATTTTCTGCAGCACAATAATATATTTCGAAGGAGAACAAGAAAACACACCAACTTCGTAATATGAAATTTTATACTTCTCTCCAGGCACATAACTAGATTAAATATCGAACATGCAGGAATTTTGAAAACTGTTTCATGCACGTCGAGTAAGTGTAATAATTTAAAGGTTCCTTGATAAAGTAAAACGAAAGAAGACTTAACTCACAAACTTTCGTAAGAGAAAAGACGGCTGCTGCTAAACTACAACTCCTTGCATTTCTTACGTGCAAATTCAACTTGAAAAGATGTATGTTACTAACATAGTACAAGTAGTCGTGATGTGTGCGAATGGCATACTCTTTGTTCAGGATGTGGTGGCCCTGAAAAGGGCCGTTTGTTTATTGGCGAGGGTAAGTTACAATACCTCTCTCTATTTAGGCTCGTTCCCCTCGAATTCTACGTGCGAGTTGGATGTCTTTCGGCATGATGGTCACTCTCTTTGCGTGAATGGCACACAGGTTAGTGTCTTCGAAGAGACCCACCAAGTACGCCTCACTGGCCTCCTGAAGAGCCATGACAGCAGAGCTCTGGAATCTAAGGTCAGTCTTGAAGTCCTGGGCAATTTCTCTCACCAGTCTCTGGAAAGGTAATTTTCGAATGAGCAGCTCAGTTGACTTCTGGTATCGACGGATTTCACGGAGGGCTACTGTTCCTGGCCTGTAACGATGAGGTTTCTTTACACCTCCTGTTGCTGGAGCGCTCTTTCGGGCAGCTTTAGTGGCCAGTTGTTTTCTTGGTGCTTTTCCGCCCGTGGATTTTCTTGCAGTTTGTTTCGTGCGAGCCATAATTTCGTTTTGTCCGTGCTATATTACAAACGTACGTAGAACTACAATCCTACTACACTCTTCGACTTCCGTGCTAAGAATGATCATCGTTCCAATCGTTCCAATGGTATTTGGGTATTTTGCCCTGGAGGGTCAGGTTCACTTTGACCTCTTCCTCCTTCCTGAACTTATTTTCCCTAACTGTTTGTGTTAGGTCCTTTTCAGGGCAATGTCCATTTATAGTCTTTTTTTTTTTTTTTTATACAGTAGTCAAGGTAACTGGTGGCATTTTTTTTTTTTTTATATCTGATTATTATTTTAAAATACATAAATATGTAAACTATAAATATTTTATTTTAAAGTTTATATACATACGTACTTTATTTTATTTTATTTTTTTCTTTATGTTTAATATATATGTTAATTGGGGAGAGATATTTAGGATTTTCTTCATCATGTATGAGGTACCTATCTAGTTCGCATAATAAATCATTTTTCATCCAATTTTTGTTAAAATATCTAATTGTAATATTTAGGAGTCTATCTGATATGGTTGGTATGTTCGAGTAATTGTGAATGAATTTAGATGATATTGATCTCGGTACTCTGTATGCTGTTGTGAGAAGTGTATTTTGTATTGTTTGTAGTTTAGTTTTGATTGTTTTATTACTTACAGTTACCCATGCTGGGGCTGCATATTCTATTACTGGTCTTATATATGTTTTGTATATTTTCAAAATGTTATCTGTAGATGCTCCACTGTGTTTACCAGTTAGACTCCTAACATAGTTGGTTCTTCGCCAAATTTTATTTTTAATTTCGTTGACATGATTGATCCAAGTTAATTTTGAATCATAAGTCAGACCTAAAAAATTTTGCTGATTGGGCAACCTGGAGTAGAGTGCCATTCATGTATATTTCTAGCTGTTGTTTTCTGTGTTTTGTCGATTTCGTAAAGATTACCAGCTGAGTTTTTGCTGTGTTTATTTTAATTCTATATTTTTCACAGTATTCACTAATTCTATTTAATTGTGGTTGTAAGTTTGTGGCTGCTATCACATCGTTCCAAGTTCCAAGTTTGACTGTGTGGGTATTTGGGTATTGATGTTGTTAAATACCCAGGAGGGTCAGGTACATTTGACCTCTTCCTCCCTCCCGAACGATTATAGCGTCTGTCTTTAGGGGTTTTTTTTTTTTTGGTTTTTTTTTTTTTTTTAAAGCTTTGGGCCAGAGTAAAAGTATAACATCATACTCAGGTCCATTTCAGGGCTCAGTCCATGCATGGACGAACAAGAAGTTTTTTTTTTTTTCCATTTAATTTTTTTTTTTTTTTTTGTATTTTCATATATATATATATATTTTTTTTTGTATTTTTTCTCCTTTTTCTCGATTGAGAGAATGCTACTACTACTTGTAGTAACACAACCACTCACACAGAAAAGAAAGTAATAATAATTATTATTATTCAATACTTGAATAATAATTCAAAAAGAGAAGAAAAATAAAAATAATAATAATGATTAAAAAGAAAATAATAATTATAAAAATAAAAAGAATCAAGGACTAAGTGTCTAGTGCATAGTGGCCAGCTTGTGTTACATTTCTTAAATATATGATAAAAGGGGAGAGGTATTTAGTACCATTTACATCATGTACGTGATATCTGTCGAGATCACACATTAAGTCATTTTTTGTGCCAATTCTTATTGAAATATTTTAGAGAATTATGCAAGAGTCTTTCAGCTATTGTATCTATGTTTGCATACTTGTGCATGAATGTGGTTGAGGTGCTACGTGGTACTTTGTATGCTGAAGTTAGTACAGAATTTTGTATACGTTGAAGTTTCTGTACATGTGTGGGTGCTATGTTAATCCAGGCAGGTGATGCATATTCTATTGTTGGTCTAATGTACGTTTTGTAGATTTTAAGTATGTTGTCTGGTGATGTTCCTTGGATTTTACCTGAAAGACTTCTTGCATAGTTTGCTCTTTTCCAGATTCGTATCAGTACATTTTTAATATGTGGTAGCCACGTTAATTTTGAGTCATAGGTTAGACCTAGAAATTTAGCAGAAGTAGCAGTCAGTAAAAGTGATCCATTCATATAGAGTTTTGGTGGATCTTTTTTCAGCTTATTCAGTCTGCTGAATACTATGACTTGGGTTTTTGGAATATTAATTTTGATTCTGTATTTCTGGCAGTATTCTTCGATGTTATTTAGGACTGGTTGTAGGTTCGTTGCTGCTATTGACGGAGTGGGGCACTTTTCCAGACTGCTACATCGTCAGCGAACTGTGATGCATAACCTAAATTTAGGTCCGACAGAGGCATATTACTCACGTACATGATAAATAATATAGGGCTAACAACCCCTCCTGCGGGACTCCTGCTTCGGGTGAAAAGGACCCTGAGTGGGCCCCATTTACATTTACTTTACACATTCTGTTATCCAGGAAGTTGGACAGCCAGCGAATAGTTTCCTGGGGTAATGCCATTTCAAGCAATCTATGTCTTAAGCCGTTATGCCACACTGTGTCAAATGCTTTCTCAATGTCGAGAAAGCAAGCTACAGTGCATTCTTTTTTGTTGAAGCTGTCGGTAATTGATTCTGTAAGTCGAATCAGGTGGTCTGTAGTTTGGCGGTTTTTTCGAAATCCGTTTTGAATTTCTGGTAATTTTGAATTTTCTTCTAAGTAAACTGACAGACGATTACTAATTATCCTCTCTAATACTTTGCCAATACAACTGGTTAAGCTAATCGGGCGGTAGTTGTTTGGTTTATTCGCTGACTTTCCTTCTTTCTGGAACATTAATACTATTGCTTCCTTCCAAGAAACGGGGATATATCCAGCTGATAGTGAGAGATTAAATAACGCTGTTAGGTGTTCATATAATCTCTGAGTGCCTTGTTTTAGGAGGATAGCTTGAATACCATCTTCTCCAGGAGCTTTGTTTTTTTGTGTTTTTAATAGCAGTTACTACTTCTGTAACAGTGATATGTTTTACCAGTTGATGAGTGCTCCAGTCTTTTGTTTTTTTTCTTGGTGTGTAATATTGTTGACTGGAAATTTAGGTGTAAAATGCTTCTGTTTTGGTCAATAAAGTTTGTGACTGTATTATAAAAGTATCTGTTCATGTCTGGTTCATGATGTGTTTTGAACGTGTTTTCTAGGTGTTTTTAAATATCTCGGCTTTTTCTGTGTTAGTGTATGCTGTTTCTCCATCCAGTTCCAGTGGTGGATATACTGTGTTTGTTGTTCCTGTGTTTGTAAATCTTTTCAAATGTGTCCAGAATTGTTTAGGATCAGTTTTATGATTTAGATCGGAACAGAAGGTGTCCCAGTTTTCTTGTTTCTGTTGTCTGATTAAGTTTCGTATTTTATTTCTTATTGTGTTTATCTGAGTTTTAAGTGTGGGGTTTCGATTTTGAATGTACTGTCTGCGGAGTATACGTCTGTTTTAATTAAGTGTATTATATCTTTATGTGGTTGCCATGAATGAGTTGTTGTGAAGTGTTTTTGTTTCGGTATCGAACTGTTGGCTGCATGTTTTAGACACTCAGAGATGATATGACAGTATGCATCTATATCTGATGCGTCCGCGGCAATATGTAGTACTTCTGGAGGTAAGGTTTCATTTAATATAGTTTGGAAAACTGGCCAATTAGCTTTTTTGTAGTTCAGTTGGTCTCTCACTATGATTTTATTTAAGTGGGGTGAGATTGAAGATACACCAAACTGGAAGGTGGTCACTATCTATATCGTGACCAACATGAAAATTTACGAATTTGCGACTCATATTTGACGAACACAGGCATAGGTCCAGTATTTCACTGGTGCCATGTGCGTACGAGATATGTGTCGGTGTTGCATCGTTTAATAAAGTCATGTTTGATTCGTCCAGAAATTGATAAAGTAATTTGCCATTTGCGTTTGAGCAACGACAGTTGAATGCTATATGTTTACTGTTTAGGTCGCCGATAATAATAAGATTACAGTTGCTATTATACAATATATTCAATAGATTTACATCTAACACGGTACTAGGCGAGCAGTAGATGCCCGCCACAGTAACGTCTGTCTGATTTTGCGTTTTACATTAATAACTATAGATTCATTACTGGAAGGGATAGTAAGTTCCTGAACTATAAGTTCAGTCTTATACAATAATAAAAGACCTCTGTTTGGATCTCTATTATCCTTCCTGTCATGTCTAATAGTAGAGTAGCCGTTTAATTTAAATCTATGGTAGTTATACAGAAGAGTTTCACTAATTATGATTACATCAGGTTTTATGGAGCTTGTTGTATCTTCAATCTCATGTTTCTTGGAAGCAAGAGCACCCTGGATATTGATGTGTAGAACTGTGAAGTCATCCATGTCTAGTAGAGTTTATGATGGAGGTTAAAATTTGCGGCAAGAACTTGTGTATGTTTTTCAATATGATTTTAACAATTATGTCTGTGAGACTGTTGGTGTTTGTGGGATTTGTATATTCTGCCATTATTTCCGAGAAGGTGGAAGTTATGGCAGTTGTCAATGTTGTTTCAATTGTTGTTGGTTGTGTATTTTGAGGTGGTTTTGGTATTTCCTCTTCACTTGGTAATGGTTTTTCATGTCGGGATGATGAATTTTTAACCACTGCAGCGTATGTGTTTGTCTGTGTAGTTGTACTTTGTGGTGCTGGAGTGGTAGGTGTGGGTTCCTTAATTGTTCGTGGTGGTGGCGGCTTGTTCATGTTGGGATTTTTAATTTCGTATAAGTGTGTCTTTATGGATTTATATTTCTGGCAACCTTTATAATTTGCCGTGTGTTCTTCCCCACAATTGCAGCATTTGGGTTTGGGGTTCTGTTTTGTACACTGTGTAATGTGGTGATTCTCCCCACAGCCCACACAACGCGCATTTGCTTGGCATGCTGCTGCTACATGTCCAAACCTTTGGCATTGGTAGCACTGTGTGACAACCACTGCTGGTGTTTTTGTTTGTTCTACTGTGTACTTATGATACCACATAGTGATACCATTATTAATGAATTGTGTAATATCCTGGCTGTTGTCTGTGACTACTTTGATTAGGTTTGTGGGTCTTTTAGTAATATTTGAAATTATACGCTCAACTGAAATGTGTTTTATGTTTTGTGTACTTAACTCTTCCTTAACGTCTTCTATGTCTATTGAATTATGTACACCTCGTATCACAAAAAGACTTCGGTGTTGGTTTAGTTCCTGGTAGGTGTATTGTAATGCTTCCTGTTTTGAATGCGTCTGCAGGCCAAGCTTTAGTAGACTGTTTAAGTCAGCGGGTTCCTGTCCTTGAACCAGAACACCGCCTCTGGGCAGACGCTTAATATTAGTAATCTTTGTATTAGGTTTGCACCTGTATATTTCTTTGGCCAATTGTGGTTGGTTGTAACTACCAGGAACTCCTTGGATTATAACTGCGTGCTTAGGTGATTTTGGTGCGATTTGTGTATGTGTGTCTGTGGTGGTTGTTCTTTGTTTAATTTGTTTTTCTGACTTCGAGTCTGCACAAGCGTGAAGCCTTCGTCGTCAGAAAGAACTTCGTCTTTGTCTGAACATGTTTGTTTTTGAATATCCAGGGTGGGGTTTGGGTTGCTAGTACTGCTAGTTTTTGGCATATTAAAGTCTATAACCGTAGTCTTAGGTACATTGTCTTCACATGCTGAAATCATAATATCTTTTACTAGTTTTCGTTTTTTCGAGTCCTTACAGTATTTTCTTTAACCGGCGTTAACTTAGCTTTTAGTTCTTTTTCGGCTATGAACATTAAAGATTTTAATTTTAAATTATCATTATCTGTTTGGCCACAGTCACTAGACTTACATTTTGTCCCTGAAACAGACGGGCTTGCTCCCTCAGTCTCAGACGCTACATCGCTTTCCCTGGTCTCCGACTCCCCGACCGGCATGTCGCCTCGTTGTTTAGCGAAGGGGAATTTCCTGTCTTGGGCCAATTCAAATAAGGTCTTCTGTCTACTGGCGTAAAACTAAAATTCGAAGTGAAAAGTAAAAACACTAACAAAATATGAAGCAAAATATAACACGTAGAAATCTAGAGCCTTTCAGAGGTATGTCCTTCCTTTACCCTGTCCAAGCGCAGAATCCTCTCATCGTTCCAAGTTCCAAGTTCCAAGTTTGACTGTGTGGGTATTTGGGTATTGATGTTGTTAAATACCCAGGAGGGTCAGGTACATTTGACCTCTTCCTCCCTCCCGAACGATTATAGCGTCTGTCTTTAGGGTTTTTTTTTTTTTTTTTTTAAAGCTTTGGGCCAGAGTAAAAGTATAACATCATACTCAGGTCCATTTCAGGGCTCAGTCCATGCATGGACGAACAAGAAGTTTTTTTTTTTTTTTTTCCATTTATTTTTTTTTTTTTTGTATTTTCATACATATATATTTTTTTTTGTATTTTTTTTTCTCCTTTTTCTCGATTGAGAGAATGCTACTACTACTTGTAGTAACACAAACACTCACACAGAAAAGAAAGTAATAATAATTATTATTATTCAATACTTGAATAATAATTCAAAAGAGAAGAAAATAAAAATAATAATAATGATTAAAAAAAGAAAATAATAATTATAAAAAATAAAAGAAACAAGGACTAAGTGTCTAGTGCATAGTGGCCAGCTTGTGTTACATTTCTTAAATATATGTTAAAAGGGGAGAGGTATTTAGTACCATTTACATCATGTACGTGATATCTGTCGAGATCACACATTAAGTCATTTTGTGCCAATTCTTATTGAAATATTTTAGAGAATTATGCAAGAGTCTTTCAGCTATTGTATCTATGTTTGCATACTTGTGCATGAATGTGGTTGAGGTGCTACGTGGTACTTTGTATGCTGAAGTTAGTACAGAATTTTGTATACGTTGAAGTTTCTGTACATGTGTGGGTGCTATGTTAATCCAGGCAGGTGATGCATATTCTATTGTTGGTCTAATGTACGTTTTGTAGATTTTAAGTATGTTGTCTGGTGATGTTCCTTGGATTTTACCTGAAAGACTTCTTGCATAGTTTGCTCTTTTCCAGATTCGTATCAGTACATTTTAATATGTGGTAGCCACGTTAATTTTGAGTCATAGGTTAGACCTAGAAATTTAGCAGAAGTAGCAGTCAGTAAAAGTGATCCATTCATATAGAGTTTTGGTGGATCTTTTTCAGCTTATTCAGTCTGCTGAATACTATGACTTGGGTTTTGGAATATTAATTTTGATTCTGTATTTCTGGCAGTATTCTTCGATGTTATTTAGGACTGGTTGTAGGTTCGTTGCTGCTATTGACGGAGTGGGGGCACTTTTCCAGACTGCTACATCGTCAGCGAACTGTGATGCATAACCTAAATTTAGGTCCGACAGAGGCATATTACTCACGTACATGATAAATAATATAGGGCTAACAACCCCTCCCTGCGGGACTCCTGCTTGGGTGAAAAGGACCCTGAGTGGGCCCCATTTACATTTACTTTACACATTCTGTTATCCAGGAAGTTGGACAGCCAGCGAATAGTTTCCTGGGGTAATGCCATTTCAAGCAATCTATGTCTTAAGCCGTTATGCCACACTGTGTCAAATGCTTTCTCAATGTCGAGAAAGCAAGCTACAGTGCATTCTTTTTGTTGAAGCTGTCGGTAATTGATTCTGTAAGTCGAATCAGGTGGTCTGTAGTTTGGCGGTTTTTCGAAACCGTTTTGAATTTCTGGTAATTTTGAATTTTCTTCTAAGTAAACTGACAGACGATTACTAATTATCCTCTCTAATACTTTGCCAATACAACTGGTTAAGCTAATCGGGCGGTAGTTGTTTGGTTTATTCGCTGACTTTCCTTCTTTCTGGAACATTAATACTATTGCTTCCTTCCAAGAAACGGGGATATATCCAGCTGATAGTGAGAGATTAAATAACGCTGTTAGGTGTTCATATAATCTCTGAGTGCCTTGTTTTAGGAGGATAGCTTGAATACCATCTTCTCCAGGAGCTTTGTTTTTTGTGTTTTTAATAGCAGTTACTACTTCTGTAACAGTGATATGTTTTACCAGTTGATGAGTGCTCCAGTCTTTTGTTTTTCTTGGTGTGTAATATTGTTGACTGGAAATTTAGGTGTAAAAATGCTTCTGTTTTGGTCAATAAAGTTTGTGACTGTATTATAAAAGTATCTGTTCATGTCTGGTTCATGATGTGTTTTGAACGTGTTTTCTAGGTGTTTTTAAATATCTCGGCTTTTTCTGTGTTAGTGTATGCTGTTTCTCCATCCAGTTCCAGTGGTGGATATACTGTGTTTGTTGTTCCTGTGTTTGTAAATCTTTTCAAATGTGTCCAGAATTGTTTAGGATCAGTTTTATGATTTAGATCGGAACAGAAGGTGTCCCAGTTTTCTTGTTTCTGTTGTCTGATTAAGTTTCGTATTTTATTTCTTATTGTGTTTATCTGAGTTTTAAGTGTGGGTTTCGATTTTGAATGTACTGTCTGCGGAGTATACGTCTGTTTTAATTAAGTGTATTATATCTTTATGTGGTTGCCATGAATGAGTTGTTGTGAAGTGTTTTGTTTCGGTATCGAACTGTTGGCTGCATGTTTTAGACACTCAGAGATGATATGACAGTATGCATCTATATCTGATGCGTCCGCGGCAATATGTAGTACTTCTGGAGGTAAGGTTTCATTTAATATAGTTTGGAAAACTGGCCAATTAGCTTTTTTTGTAGTTCAGTTGGTCTCTCACTATGATTTTATTTAAGTGGGGGTGAGATTGAAGATACACCAAACTGGAAGGTGGTCACTATCTATATCGTGACCAACATGAAAATTTACGAATTTGCGACTCATATTTGACGAACACAGGCATAGGTCCAGTATTTCACTGGTGCCATGTGCGTACGAGATATGTGTCGGTGTTGCATCGTTTAATAAAGTCATGTTTGATTCGTCCAGAAATTGATAAAGTAATTTGCCATTTGCGTTTGAGCAACGACAGTTGAATGCTATATGTTTACTGTTTAGGTCGCCGATAATAATAAGATTACAGTTGCTATTATACAATATATTCAATAGATTTACATCTAACATGGTACTAGGCGAGCAGTAGATGCCCGCCACAGTAACGTCTGTCTGATTTTGCGTTTTACATTAATAACTATAGATTCATTACTGGAAGGGATAGTAAGTTCCTGAACTATAAGTTCAGTCTTATACAATAATAAAAGACCTCTGTTTGGATCTCTATTATCCTTCCTGTCATGTCTAATAGTAGAGTAGCCGTTTAATTTAAATCTATGGTAGTTATACAGAAGAGTTTCACTAATTATGATTACATCAGGTTTTATGGAGCTTGTTGTATCTTCAATCTCATGTTTCTTGGAAGCAAGAGCACCCTGGATATTGATGTGTAGAACTGTGAAGTTATCCATGTCTAGTAGAGTTTATGATGGAGGTTAAAATTTGCGGCAAGAACTTGTGTATGTTTTTCAATATGATTTTAACAATTATGTCTGTGAGACTGTTGGTGTTTGTGGGATTTGTATATTCTGCCATTATTTCCGAGAAGGTGGAAGTTATGGCAGTTGTCAATGTTGTTTCAATTGTTGTCGGTTGTGTATTTTGAGGTGGTTTTGGTATTTCCTCTTCACTTGGTAATGGTTTTTCATGTCGGGATGATGAATTTTTAACCACTGCAGCGTATGTGTTTGTCTGTGTAGTTGTACTTTGTGGTGCTGGAGTGGTAGGTGTGGGTTCCTTAATTGTTCGTGGTGGTGGCGGCTTGTTCATGTTGGGATTTTAATTTCGTATAAGTGTGTCTTTATGGATTTATATTTCTGGCAACCTTTATAATTTGCCGTGTGTTCTTCCCCACAATTGCAGCATTTGGGTTTGGGGTTCTGTTTTGTACACTGTGTAATGTGGTGATTCTCCCACAGCCCACACAACGCGCATTTGCTTGGCATGCTGCTGCTACATGTCCAAACCTTTGGCATTGGTAGCACTGTGTGACAACCACTGCTGGTGTTTTTGTTTGTTCTACTGTGTACTTATGATACCACATAGTGATACCATTATTAATGAATTGTGTAATATCCTGGCTGTTGTCTGTGACTACTTTGATTAGGTTTGTGGGTCTTTTAGTAATATTTGAAATTATACGCTCAACTGAAATGTGTTTTATGTTTTGTGTACTTAACTCTTCCTTAACGTCTTCTATGTCTATTGAATTATGTACACCTCGTATCACAAAAGACTTCGGTGTTGGTTTAGTTCCTGGTAGGTGTATTGTAATGCTTCCTGTTTTGAATGCGTCTGCAGGCCAAGCTTTTAGTAGACTGTTTAAGTCAGCGGGTTCCTGTCCTTGAACCAGAACACCGCCTCTGGGCAGACGCTTAATATTAGTAATCTTTGTATTAGGTTTGCACCTGTATATTTCTTTGGCCAATTGTGGTTGGTTGTAACTACCAGGAACTCCTTGGATTATAACTGCGTGCTTAGGTGATTTTGGTGCGATTTGTGTATGTGTGTCTGTGGTGGTTGTTCTTTGTTTAATTTGTTTTTTCTGACTTCGAGTCTGCACAAGCGTGAAGCCTTCGTCGTCAGAAAGAACTTCGTCTTTGTCTGAACATGTTTGTTTTTGAATATCCAGGGTGGGGTTTGGGTTGCTAGTACTGCTAGTTTTGGCATATTAAAGTCTATAACCGTAGTCTTAGGTACATTGTCTTCACATGCTGAAATCATAATATCTTTTACTAGTTTTCGTTTTTTTCGAGTCCTTACAGTATTTTCTTTAACCGGCGTTAACTTAGCTTTTAGTTCTTTTTCGGCTATGAACATTAAAGATTTTAATTTTAAATTATCATTATCTGTTTGGCCACAGTCACTAGACTTACATTTTGTCCCTGAAACAGACGGGCTTGCTCCCTCAGTCTCAGACGCTACATCGCTTTCCCTGGTCTCCGACTCCCCGACCGGCATGTCGCCTCGTTGTTTAGCGAAGGGGAATTTCCTGTCTTGGGCCAATTCAAATAAGGTCTTCTGTCTACTGGCGTAAAACTAAAATTCGAAGTGAAAAGTAAAACACTAACAAAATATGAAGCAAAATATAACACGTAGAAATCTAGAGCCTTTCAGAGGTATGTCCTTCCTTTACCCTGTCCAAGCGCAGAATCCTCTCATCGTTCCAAGTTCCAAGTTCCAAGTTTGACTGTGTGGGTATTTGGGTATTGATGTTGTTAAATACCCAGGAGGGTCAGGTACATTTGACCTCTTCCTCCCTCCCGAACGATTATAGCGTCTGTCTTTAGGGTTTTTTTTTTTTTTTTTTTAAAGCTTTGGGCCAGAGTAAAAGTATAACATCATACTCAGGTCCATTTCAGGGCTCAGTCCATGCATGGACGAACAAGAAGTTTTTTTTTTTTTTCCATTTATTTTTTTTTTTTGTATTTTCATACATATATATTTTTTTTGTATTTTTTTCTCCTTTTCTCGATTGAGAGAATGCTACTACTACTTGTAGTAACACAAACACTCACACAGAAAAGAAAGTATTATAATTATTATTATTCAATACTTGAATAATAATTCAAAAGAGAAGAAAATAAAATAATAATAATGATTAAAAAAAGAAAATAATAATTATAAAAATAAAAAAGAAACAAGGACTAAGTGTCTAGTGCATAGTGGCCAGCTTGTGTTACATTTCTTAAATATATGTTAAAAGGGGAGAGGTATTTAGTACCATTTACATCATGTACGTGATATCTGTCGAGATCACACATTAAGTCATTTTGTGCCAATTCTTATTGAAATATTTTAGAGAATTATGCAAGAGTCTTTCAGCTATTGTATCTATGTTTGCATACTTGTGCATGAATGTGGTTGAGGTGCTACGTGGTACTTTGTATGCTGAAGTTAGTACAGAATTTTGTATACGTTGAAGTTTCTGTACATGTGTGGGTGCTATGTTAATCCAGGCAGGTGATGCATATTCTATTGTTGGTCTAATGTACGTTTTGTAGATTTTAAGTATGTTGTCTGGTGATGTTCCTTGGATTTTATCTGAAAGACTTCTTGCATAGTTTGCTCTTTTCCAGATTCGTATCAGTACATTTTAATATGTGGTAGCCACGTTAATTTTGAGTCATAGGTTAGACCTAGAAATTTAGCAGAAGTAGCAGTCAGTAAAAGTGATCCATTCATATAGAGTTTTGGTGGATCTTTTTTCAGCTTATTCAGTCTGCTGAATACTATGACTTGGGTTTTTGGAATATTAATTTTGATTCTGTATTTCTGGCAGTATTCTTCGATGTTATTTAGGACTGGTTGTAGGTTCGTTGCTGCTATTGACGGAGTGGGGCACTTTTCCAGACTGCTACATCGTCAGCGAACTGTGATGCATAACCTAAATTTAGGTCCGACAGAGGCATATTACTCACGTACATTATAAATAATATAGGGCTAACAACCCCTCCTGCGGGACTCCTGCTTCGGGTGAAAAGGACCCTGAGTGGGCCCCATTTACATTTACTTTACACATTCTGTTATCCAGGAAGTTGGACAGCCAGCGAATAGTTTCCTGGGGTAATGCCATTTCAAGCAATCTATGTCTTAAGCCGTTATGCCACACTGTGTCAAATGCTTTCTCAATGTCGAGAAAGCAAGCTACAGTGCATTCTTTTGTTGAAGCTGTCGGTAATTGATTCTGTAAGTCGAATCAGGTGGTCTGTAGTTTGGCGGTTTTTCGAAATCCGTTTTGAATTTCTGGTAATTTTGAATTTTCTTCTAAGTAAACTGACAGACGATTACTAATTATCCTCTCTAATACTTTGCCAATACAACTGGTTAAGCTAATCGGGCGGTAGTTGTTTGGTTTATTCGCTGACTTTCCTTCTTTCTGGAACACTAATACTATTGCTTCCTTCCAAGAAACGGGGATATATCCAGCTGATAGTGAGAGATTAAATAACGCTGTTAGGTGTTCATATAATCTCTGAGTGCCTTGTTTTAGGAGGATAGCTTGAATACCATCTTCTCCAGGAGCTTTGTTTTTTGTGTTTTTAATAGCAGTTACTACTTCTGTAACAGTGATATGTTTTACCAGTTGATGAGTGCTCCAGTCTTTTGTTTTTTCTTGGTGTGTAATATTGTTGACTGGAAATTTAGGTGTAAAATGCTTCTGTTTTGGTCAATAAAGTTTGTGACTGTATTATAAAAGTATCTGTTCATGTCTGGTTCATGATGTGTTTTGAACGTGTTTTCTAGGTGTTTTTAAATATCTCGGCTTTTTCTGTGTTAGTGTATGCTGTTTCTCCATCCAGTTCCAGTGGTGGATATACTGTGTTTGTTGTTCCTGTGTTTGTAAATCTTTTCAAATGTGTCCAGAATTGTTTAGGATCAGTTTTATGATTTAGATCGGAACAGAAGGTGTCCCAGTTTTCTTGTTTCTGTTGTCTGATTAAGTTTCGTATTTTATTTCTTATTGTGTTTATCTGAGTTTTAAGTGTGGGGTTTCGATTTTGAATGTACTGTCTGCGGAGTATACGTCTGTTTTTAATTAAGTGTATTATATCTTTATGTGGTTGCCATGAATGAGTTGTTGTGAAGTGTTTTTGTTTCGGTATCGAACTGTTGGCTGCATGTTTTAGACACTCAGAGATGATATGACAGTATGCATCTATATCTGATGCGTCCGCGGCAATATGTAGTACTTCTGGAGGTAAGGTTTCATTTAATATAGTTTGGAAAACTGGCCAATTAGCTTTTTTGTAGTTCAGTTGGTCTCTCACTATGATTTTATTTAAGTGGGGGTGAGATTGAAGATACACCAAACTGGAAGGTGGTCACTATCTATATCGTGACCAACATGAAAATTTACGAATTTGCGACTCATATTTGACGAACACAGGCATAGGTCCAGTATTTCACTGGTGCCATGTGCGTACGAGATATGTGTCGGTGTTGCATCGTTTAATAAAGTCATGTTTGATTCGTCCAGAAATTGATAAAGTAATTTGCCATTTGCGTTTGAGCAACGACAGTTGAATGCTATATGTTTACTGTTTAGGTCGCCGATAATAATAAGATTACAGTTGCTATTATACAATATATTCAATAGATTTACATCTAACACGGTACTAGGCGAGCAGTAGATGCCCGCCACAGTAACGTCTGTCTGATTTTGCGTTTTTACATTAATAACTATAGATTCATTACTGGAAGGGATAGTAAGTTCCTGAACTATAAGTTCAGTCTTATACAATAATAAAAGACCTCTGTTTGGATCTCTATTATCCTTCCTGTCATGTCTAATAGTAGAGTAGCCGTTTAATTTAAATCTATGGTAGTTATATAGAAGAGTTTCACTAATTATGATTACATCAGGTTTTATGGAGCTTGTTGTATCTTCAATCTCATGTTTCTTGGAAGCAAGAGCACCCTGGATATTGATGTGTAGAACTGTGAAGTTATCCATGTCTAGTAGAGTTTATGATGGAGGTTAAAATTTGCGGCAAGAACTTGTGTATGTTTTTCAATATGATTTTAACAATTATGTCTGTGAGACTGTTGGTGTTTGTGGGATTTGTATATTCTGCCATTATTTCCGAGAAGGTGGAAGTTATGGCAGATGTCAATGTTGTTTCAATTGTTGTTGGTTGTGTATTTTGAGGTGGTTTTGGTATTTCCTCTTCACTTGGTACTGGTTTTCATGTCGGGATGATGAATTTTAACCACTGCAGCGTATGTGTTTGTCTGTGTAGTTGTACTTTGTGGTGCTGGAGTGGTAGGTGTGGGTTCCTTAATTGTTCGTGGTGGTGGCGGCTTGTTCATGTTGGGATTTTAATTTCGTATAAGTGTGTCTTTATGGATTTATATTTCTGGCAACCTTTATAATTTGCCGTGTGTTCTTCCCCACAATTGCAGCATTTGGGTTTGGGGTTCTGTTTTGTACACTGTGTAATGTGGTGATTCTCCCCACAGCCCACACAACGCGCATTTGCTTGGCATGCTGCTGCTACATGTCCAAACCTTTGGCATTGGTAGCACTGTGTGACAACCACTGCTGGTGTTTTTGTTTGTTCTACTGTGTACTTATGATACCACATAGTGATACCATTATTAATGAATTGTGTAATATCCTGGCTGTTGTCTGTGACTACTTTGATTAGGTTTGTGGGTCTTTTAGTAATATTTGAAATTATACGCTCAACTGAAATGTGTTTTATGTTTTGTGTACTTAACTCTTCCTTAACGTCTTCTATGTCTATTGAATTATGTACACCTCGTATCACAAAAGATTTCGGTGTTGGTTTAGTTCCTGGTAGGTGTATTGTAATGCTTCCTGTTTTAAATGCGTCTGCAGGCCAAGCTTTTAGTAGACTGTTTAAGTCAGCGGGTTCCTGTCCTTGAACCAGAACACCGCCTCTGGGCAGACGCTTAATATTAGTAATCTTTGTATTAGGTTTGCACCTGTATATTTCTTTGGCCAATTGTGGTTGGTTGTAACTACCAGGAACTCCTTGGATTATAACTGCGTGCTTAGGTGATTTTGGTGCGATTTGTGTATGTGTGTCTGTGGTGGTTGTTCTTTGTTTAATTTGTTTTTCTGACTTCGAGTCTGCACAAGCGTGAAGCCTTCGTCGTCAGAAAGAACTTCGTCTTTGTCTGAACATGTTTGTTTTTGAATATCCAGGGTGGGGTTTGGGTTGCTAGTACTGCTAGTTTTTGGCATATTAAAGTCTATAACCGTAGTCTTAGGTACATTGTCTTCACATGCTGAAATCATAATATCTTTTACTAGTTTTCGTTTTTTCGAGTCCTTACAGTATTTTCTTTAACCGGCGTTAACTTAGCTTTTAGTTCTTTTCGGCTATGAACATTAAAGATTTTAATTTTAAATTATCATTATCTGTTTGGCCACAGTCACTAGACTTACTTTTTGTCAATGAAACAGACGGGCTTGCTCCCTCAGTCTCAGACGCTACATCGCTTTCCCTGATCTCCGACTCCCCGACCGGCATGTCGCCTCGTTGTTTAGCGAAGGGGTATTTCCTGTCTTGGGCCAATTCAAATCGTAATAAGGTCTTCTGTCTACTGGCGTAAAACTAAAATTCGAAGTGAAAAGTAAAAACACTAACAAAATATGAAGCAAAATATAACACGTAGAAATCTAGAGCCTTTCAGAGGTATGTCCTTCCTTTACCCTGTCCAAGCGCAGAATCTCCTCATCGTTCCAAGGCGCTTTTTGTTTATCTTTTCAAACTTTGCGCTTTCCGTTCGAGAGAGCTTCTCATTGGTCTCAACTTTTGAAAACTTGGGCAAAATTCAGTCAGCGTTTAAATTGCGCGCTGCAGGATTGAAAAGTAGACAATAGCATTTTGGTTTGCGAATTCGGTAGCTGTCGCGAGAAGCGCGGCCGTCACAGGCGACTCAATATATCTCGTTCAATCCTACAAAGTTGATAAAACTAAGTGAGTGAACAGTGTAATAGTCGATATTCTATTAACCATGTCCTTGGGTGCGATGATGAAATCGAGTACATCATATGAGCCGTTGGCGGCTGAGAAGTGTGTAGGTGTATTGTCATTAATTAATTGCATTTTATTGCTAGAAATAAAATTTTTTATGCAGGATCCTTAGCGTGTGTCTCTGTTACCCCTTAATTCTGTGTGCGGTGAATTAAAGTCTCCAATAATAATTGGTTTGGGTTTACGATTAACACATTTTTGAAGGAAGTTAATGTCGATATTTTTGGTTGGTGAGCAATATATGGCTAGAATCGGAATAGTTAGCCGGTTGTTAAAGTGTATATTACAAAAAATGGTCTCATTAATGTCAGATTTAAATGAATCTTCTATCGAGATTAGATGCGATATTTTTGTACTAAAGTAAGTTATTATACCTCTGTTGTTTTCTGAGTGAGGTATGTTGTGTGAGATGAATCTGGGATTGTGGTGTTTTGTTTCTCTGTGCAAAGTGTTTCTGAAATGATGATTATGTTGGCGTTTATATGTTTGTTTATGTTGTATATTTCTAACCTTTTGTCTTTAAGATTTCCTTGGCAGTTGATGTGTAAGATTTTAATGTGTTGTATCATTGTGTTGTTTTATTTCCTCGCGTGAATTTTAAGTGAAAGATGGTGTGGTTTCAGGTGAGGGAGGTTAAAATAGTGACTTGCAAGGCTGCAAACAGCCTTGAGTGACTCGTGCCTCGATTCGAATGAGGAGATCACTCAATTCTATCAGCATTGCTAGCAAGTTTGTGGTGAAATCTGTTGGGTTAAATGCTTGTGTTGTTTTGGGCGTGTTACGTCCGCGTAAGTACGTGTTGGTTGAGGTTGAGCGTGTTTGATTTGCGAGTCGGTTGGAGTTGGTAGTAAAGGTTGTTTGGTGTTGTTTTGGTAGCCGTGGGTTTGATTATTGATGTTCGTGGTTTTGAAAAGGAATCTGTTACGTATTTGGGTGTATTTGGGGCAGCCTTTGTAACTGGCTGCGTGGGGGTTCTGACAGTTGGCGCATCTAACTTGGTTACGCTCGTTAGGACACTGAGCGACCTCGTGAGATCCGCCACATCTGACACATCTATCCTTGGCCATACAATTAGTTTTGTGTGTCCGAACCGTTGACATTTGTAGCATTGGATTATTGGTTTTGATGTGTCTTTCCGGTTCGGTCGTGTGTCTTTTGAAAAATAAAAAGCAACCGTTTTTAATAATTTTTCTTGATCGTCTTTTGTTGACGGTTACCTTGATCAGTGGCGTTTTTGTTTCGTTCTGAATGAGATGATTCTGTTCGATGATGCAATGTCAAAGCCTTGAGTTGTTAATTCTTCAGTGATTTCATGATCTTCAATGTCGAAATCGACACCTCTGATTATGACTGTTAGTTTTGGTGTGTTTGTTTTTGGTGTTGTAATGGTGGCTTGAACACCGAAGGCATCCTTGGGCCAGTGGGCCAAAATATGCGCAAACTCTTGAGGTTCGGTACATTTAATCATGATTCTTCCATTAGGAAGCCGTTTGATGTCTTTAAACTGAATGCCCGGGTAATAGGACCTCAGTTGATTGACGATCTGTGGAATGCGTGTTGTTTTGTTTACTCCTTCGATGAACAGAGTTGGGATTCTGTAGTTAGGAGAATTGTTTGTTTGTGTGACAGTGATGGTGTTCTCAGAATTAGTGGCGATGGTGGTGTTGTTTGTATTCAAGTAATTATTGTTAGAGCAAGTGGCTTTGTCTTCGTTAACATGGGTTATGTTATTAATACTTTGATTTTTAGAACTATTATTAGCGTCGTTAAGGTTAGGGTTAGTAGCATAGTCAGAAACTATACTTACCATGTCCTTTTTCTTCTTCTTCTTCAGCCTCCTCTTGTTGGATGTCTCGTTTGTTTCATGGGATTCTGGTGTTAAATCCGACAAAAACACAAGCAATCACCTTCTACAGAAAACTAAAGAAGCAAAGAAAAAATCTAGAAAAAATAAATCTATCACTTGGAAACACAACCATCAACATGAGCAAAAACATCACATTCCTTGGCGTCACTTTCGACACAAAACTAACATGGAAAAACACATAAACAATATACACTCATCAATAAGAAAAAGGATTTCATATCTAAAGACTATAACTGGTAAACAATCAAAATGCGCACCGAACACCATTATACAAATATACAAGGCTTACATCCGTCCACTAATAGAGTACGGATGTCAAGTAACATACAACATGTCAAACAACACACTCCAAAAAATCCAAGTGCAACAAAACAAAATATTAAAATCCGCATTCAGTTTACCATCTTTTACACCAACAAATTATCTACACCAAATTAGTAATTTACCAACTATAAGAGATAGAATAACAGAACTTTCTCTGAAATATTATCGAAAAGCAGAAAACAGAAACAAACTAACGGCATCACTACACAAATTATCAAGTGCACCAACAAAATACATATCACCATACAACATATTTCAAAAAATCACAATCCACTCAACAAAGAGTTTAAATACATAAAACTATGTTATTAACATGAATTCCTTTTTTTTCAGGTACAGGGCACACGACAGGCAAAACTTTCGGCGCCTGTCGTGAAAGTGTAGTTTTCTCGGGTACCCCGTTTCCCCACATCAAAATCTTCGGGCATTGATTTCTAGATCCCAGCCCAGGCAACCTTTTGCCAGACCCAGAATCAGGCCGTTTGATTTGATCTGAACTTGAATGAATTACATTCATGTTCACATCTACCCAACTTTTTTCTTTTCGAGACAGGTCCCGACCTTTCCTTCTTTCCACTGCTACCTTTGCCTCCACCCAAAAGACCATTTAGTGAGACATTCCCACCCAAAAGTCAAGAATAATAACGATAATTAATTTATTAAAATAATAATTAAAAAAAAAACACCACTTAATCCTAATAACAATCCACGAAAGGGGACGAAGAGGAACTATAAAGTTCCTGAACACCCCAGTTGGAGAGAGAACTCTTCTGATTTCTCTCTCTCTAAACTGAACCCCTGCCACGTTAGTTTAGTTTAGTTTAGTTTAGTGTAATAGTCGAAGAGGAACTACAAAGTTCCTGAACACCCCAGTTGGAGAGAGAACTCTTCGGATTTCTCTCTCTCTAAACTGAACCCCTGCCACGTTAGTTTAGTTTAGTTTAGTGTAATAGTCGGAGTTTCAAGGTCGCCGTCAAGCAGAGCAGACGTGCAAGTCAAGAGCTGCGAGACAAGTGCATTGAAGACTAAATTATCCTGTGAAGTGCATAAAAGTTTTACTAAAAAAGGTTACCCCTTAGTCCTTATCAGGACTAGTAAAACAGTATGAAGAGAAAGAAGATAGTGACAAGATCCAACGGAAAAGCCCTTTCCAACGACGAGATCATGGATATGCTGAATAGAGCTATTGAAGGACCAGCCTCTGAATCACTGAGTAGTTCGACTGAGAGTTCCGAAGGTGAAAACTCAGGAGGGGAAGAATCACGAAGACCAGAATCCCATGAAACAAACGAGACATCCAACAAGAGGAGGCTGAAGAAGAAGAAGAAAAGGACATGGTAAGTATAGTTTCTGACTATGCTACTAACCCTAACCTTAACGACGCTAATAATAGTTCTAAAAAATCAAAGTATTAATAACATAACCCATGTTAACGAAGACAAAGCCACTTGCTCTAACAATAATTACTTGAATACAAACAACACCACCATCGCCACTAATTCTGAGAACACCATCACTGTCACACAAACAAACAATTCTCCTAACTACAGAATCCCAACTCTGTTCATCGAAGGAGTAAACAAAACAACACGCATTCCACAGATCGTCAATCAACTGAGGTCCTATTACCCGGGCATTCAGTTTAAAGACATCAAACGGCTTCCTAATGGAAGAATCATGATTAAATGTACCGAACCTCAAGAGTTTGCGCATATTTTGGCCCACTGGCCCAAGGATGCCTTCGGTGTTCAAGCCACCATTACAACACCAAAACAAACACACCAAAACTAACAGTCATAATCAGAGGTGTCGATTTCGACATTGAAGATCATGAAATCACTGAAGAATTAACAACTCAAGGCTTTGACATTGCATCATCGAACAGAATCATCTCATTCAGAACGAAACAAAAAACGCCACTGATCAAGGTAACCGTCAACAAAAAAGACGATCAAGAAAAATTATTAAAAAACGGTTGCTTTTTATTTTTCAAAAGACACACGACCGAACCGGAAAAGACACATCAAAAACCAATAATCCAATGCTACAAATGTCAACGGTTCGGACACACAAAACTAATTGTATGGCCAAGGATAGATGTGTCAGATGTGGCGGATCTCACGAGGTCGCTCAGTGTCCTAACGAGCGTAACCAAGTTAGATGCGCCAACTGTCAGGGCCCCACGCAGCCAGTTACAAAGGCTGCCCCAAATACACCCAAATACGTAACAGATTCCTTTTCAAAACCACGAACATCAATAATCAAACCCACGGCTACCAAAACAACACCAAACAACCTTACTACCAACTCCAACCGACTCGCAAATCAAACACGCTCAACCTCAACCAACACGTACTTACGCGGACGTAACACGCCCAAAAACAACACAAGCATTTAACCCAACAGATTTCACCACAAACTTGCTAGCAATGCTGATAGAATTGAGTGATCTCCCTCATTCGAATCGAGGCACGAGTCACTCAAGGCTGTTTGCAGCCTTGCAAGTCACTATTTTAACCTCCCTCACCTGAAACCACACCATCTTTCACTTAAAATTCACGCGAGGGAAATAAAACAACACAATGATACAACACATTAAAATCTTACACATCAACTGCCAAGGAAATCTTAAAGACAAAAGGTTAGAAATATACAACATAAACAAACATATAAACGCCAACATAATCATCATTTCAGAAACACTTTGCACAGAGAAACAAAACACCACAATCCCCGGATTCATCTCACACAACATACCTCACTCAGAAAACAACAGAGGTATAATAACTTACTTTAGTACAAAAATATCGCATCTAATCTCGATAGAAGATTCATTTAAATCTGACATTAATGAGACCATTTTTGTAATATACACTTTAACAACCGGCTAACTATTCCGACTCTAGCCATATATTGCTCACCAACCAAAAAATATCGACATTAACTTCCTTCAAAATGTGTTAATCGTAAACCCAAACCAATTATTATTGAGACTTTAATTCACCGCACACAGAATTAAGGGTAACAGAGACACACGCTAAGGATCCTGCATAAAAAATTTTATTTCTAGCAATAAAATGCAATTAATTAATGACAATACACCTACACACTTCTCAGCCGCCAACGGCTCATATGATGTACTCGATTTCATCATCGCACCCAAGGACATGGTTAATAGAATATCTAACTTTAAAGTGCATGATGAAATCACCAGTGACCACTTCCCGTATCATGTATGATTCACCCGCGCCACCCGGCTGTGGCGTACGTGACTCCTTCCGCATACACCTACACTGAAACAGACTGGCTCACTTTTAATGCCTCTCTGGACTCATACCTACCCCACCCAATCGAACATGTAAACAACAAAACAGAACTAGACAAATATGTTGATCAAATTACAGAAGCCATAAAGAAAGCCACAAAAAACACAATTCCTAAATCAAAAAGAAAACAATCACTTATTCAATGGACTCTAACACCAGAAATTCACGCACTAATAATCAAACGCAGACAATTACGACGAATACACTACATCACACGTGATCCAGACATTAAAACAGAAATCAATAGAACAAATACAAAAATTAAACAAGAAATTAAAAAGTCAGAGAAAACAATTGGCATAACTTCTGCAAGAACTTAGAAAAAACCAAGAAAAATCCAAAAGAATTCTGGAAAAAATTCAAGAGTATTGCGTCAGACAAAAACACAAATCACATGTTACAACACATCACACACAACAATAAAATCGCAAGGACGGACGAAGAGAAAGCTGACTTATTAGCTGACTATTACAAATCCGCTTTTAGCGATTTAAACTCAGTAGATTTCGACACACAACACCAACACCATGTCAACAACTACATAAATGCAAACCAAGCTTCATTCTCACCAGGATTTCCCGGAGATACACTAGAAGCATACTCAAATTCAATCAATAGAAAAATAACCATAACCGAACTAAAGATTAATATCAAAACTTGAAGAACACTTCCCCCGGACATGACCAAATACCAAATATTATTCTCAAAAAAAGTTCCACTCCCCTACTACAACACCTCACAAACATCATGAACATTTCATTAGCGACAGGGTATTACCCTGACACGTGGAAAAAAGCCATCATAACAACGATCCCCAAGAAACAAACTAACAGAACAAATCCAGATAATTTCCGCCCCATCAATCTGTTAAGCTGCCTTGGCAAACTGATGGAGAGAATTATCTCCAACCGTCTCCTCCATTTTGCGAATCAAACAACATCCTTCCAGAATCTCAAAATGCCTCCAGAAAAATAGACAAACAACAGATCACCTCACACGACTCACCGAATCAATATACAAAGCTTACAACAACAATCAAGTAACCATCGGGGTATTCCTAGATGTCAAAAAAGCATTCGACAGCGTTTGGCACAATGCCATCATATACAAACTAAACCACCTACAAATAAATCCTACGATAGTCAAATGGATTTCAAATTTTTAACCAATAGAACAGCACAAGTAAAAGTCAATAAAACCATATCCAAATTGTTTAATATAACGGCAGGAGTGCCCCAAGGATCAGTCCCTCTCCACTTCTTTACATAATTTTCGTCAGTGACATACCTTTTCCAAATCTAACATACACACACAATTCACAATACGCAGACGACATCGCAATCTGGAGCACCTCCAGAAACCCAGTAATGGCCATGTCTCGCGTACAAGAATCACTAAACAACGTCTCAACATGGAGCAACAAGTGGAGGGTCGTGTTAAATCCGACAAAACACAAGCAATCACCTTCTATAGAAAACTAAAGAAGCAAAGAAAAAATCTAGAAAAATAAATCTATCACTTGGAAACACAACCATTAACATGAGCAAAACATCACATTCCTTGGCGTCACTTTCGACACAAAACTAACATGGAAAAACACATAAACAATATACACTCATCAATAAGAAAAGGATTTCATATCTAAAGACTATAACTGGTAAACAATCAAAATGCGCACCGAACACCATTATACAAATATATAGGCTTACATCCGTCCACTAATAGAGTACGGATGTCAAGTAACATACAACATGTCAAACAACACACTCCAAAAAATCCAAGTGCAACAAAACAAAATATTAAAATCCGCATTCAGTTTACCATCTTTACACCAACAAATTATCTACACCAAATTAGTAATTTACCAACTATAAGAGATAGAATAACAGAACTTTCTATGAAATATTATCGAAAAGCAGAAAACAGAAACAAACTAACGGCATCACTACACAAATTATCAAGTGCACCAACAAAATACATATCACCATACAACATATTTCAAGAATCACAATCCACTCAACAAAGAGTCTAAATACATAAAAACTATGTTATTAACATGAATTCCTTTTTTTTTCAGGTACAGGGCACACGACAGGCAAAACTTTCGGCGCCTGTCGTGTGAAAGTGGGTTTTCTCGGGGTACTCCCGTTTCCCCCCACATCAAAATCTTCAGGCATTGGATTTCTAGATCCCAGCCCAGGCAACCTTTTTGCCCGACCCAGAATCGGGGCGTTTGATTTGATCTGAACTTGAATGAATTACATTCATGTTCACATCTACCCAACTTTTTCTTTTCGAGACAGGTCCCGACCTTTCCTTCTTTCCACTGCTACCTTTGCCTCCACCCAAAAGACCATTTAGTGAGACATTCCCCACCCAAAAAGTCAAGAATAATAACGATAAATAATTTATTAAAATAATAATAAAAAAAAACCACCACTTAATCCTAATAACAATCCACGAAAGGGGACGAAGAGGAACTACAAAGTTCCTGAAACACCCCAGTTGGAGAGAGAACTCTTCGGATTTCTCTCTCTCTAAACTGAACCCCTGCCACGTTAGTTTAGTTTTAGTTTTAGTGTAATAGTCTAATCAGTCTCGTCACACACAGGTCACGCACCACGACGACACGTTAGTCACGGTCACATCAAGTGAGTGAACAGCGAAATAGTTGTGAAAGTTTAGTTCTCTGTGAATTTCCACAGTCCTTTTCAGGGCTACAAATTTCTTCTGCCTTTCCTGATTAACAACTCAAACTCTACTGCAGGTGTTTTTCATTGAACCAAGTATACCGAGTTCGCCGCTTAAACAAACTCCCACGCTGGGGGTCTCACGGCGTAAACGAACTACTATGAAAAAGAAAACTTCTCGGCCGTCCACCCGCTCCCAGGGTCCGTCCCTTACTAACGCCGAGCGCCTTAAACTTCTTGCTGCCGCAAGCAAGACCATGTCTTCTGACGATGAACATAATACGTCCAGCGATTCTCTCTCAACTATCACGGCATCCTCGAAGAGCTCGGTTAGACCCAGCAAATACCCCGAACCACGTCCCACGGCTAACCCAGGCGCATCATCCAGCTCGGTCATAACTAAAGCACCACCTCCAGTCATCGTAGAAGGTATTCCTGCCGCGTTCCGACAGCCGCAAATAGCTGCCGAACTTCGCCGGCTATTCCCAACTGTTTCATTCAATAACGTACGTCGGCTTCCCCGTGGAGGGATACTTATCAAAACAGAATATCCGAAGGACTATGCTATTCTCCTTAAAGCATGGCCAACTGATGCTTTTGGTGGCATCCCCTTGTCGCAACGGGTACCATCAGACTCCCGAGGAAGACCATAGTTATCCGAGGTATTCCACATGATACCTCGGACCAAGAAATTGACGACGAACTCAAACTTCGTGAAGTCAAATTTTCCAACTTTTCAAGGATAAAATCTGCAAAGACTCAGCAGATCACACCCTTGATTAAAGTCAACATCACAGACAGCACTCAAGCCAACACCTTCCTGAAAAACGGTATAATTCTGTGGTTCCGTCGCTTTCGAGTCGAGGAGCCTAACTTCCCCGACAATAACATCTTACAGTGTTTTAACTGCCAGCGTTTTGGTCATACCAAGAGCGCTTGCACAGCCAAACCACGTTGTGTTCGTTGCTCAGGCGAACATTCTGTCAACGACTGCCCTAAGGAAAGAAATGATACCAGGTGTAGCAATTGTGGAGGGCAACATGCGGCATGTTTCCGTGGTTGTCCCAAGTTCCAGTTCGTTACCGCTATTAGGGCTAGATCTGCCAAGCCTCAACGGGAGCAACCTGTTCCAGTTCCTACCGCCAAGTTTCCATCTTTACCTCAAAAAACAACCACGGTCAACCAACCTTCTACTAGTAGTCAACAACAGACCCGTAGTTATGCTGACACTGTTAAGCAAACATCACTGCCACGACGTAAGGAACACGATCAATCTAAAACCAAACCTACCACTCTATCATTCATCAGACCGTCACAGGTAATAGCTTTTATCGTTAAAGTCATGATTGCTGCTGGCAACGATAATCTTAACAACGACCAGTTTCTTATCGCGTCTTGCAAAGCAGCTCAGGAGTATTTGAGGATCCCAGGGTTATCACCCGATATCCTCGGACAACGCATCAGTGAAGGAGTCTCCGAATCATCCGAATAGGTAAGACCAAAACTTTTTTTACCTTATTACACATTAATATTCAAGGTGGACTTAATTATAAAAAATACGAGCTTTTGAATTAGCTACTAACATAGATGCTTCTATCATTACTATAAATGAAACTCTACTCAACAATAACAATTACTTTCTACTCCCCCATTATAAGGTTATTTCTAAACCAAAAACCCCAAACACCAGAGGTATCGCACTTGCTTACAAACAGAACTTGAACATCACCTTGATCGACCACAACATACCAACCTATCACGAATATATACTTTGTAAAATCAAATTACCGCCACTACCAGATATAACCCTCTTAGCTATATATATATCCCCCCAGACCAACCCGGACATCGCATTTTTGCACTCCATTATTAGCACATATAACAATGTAATTATACTTGGCGACCTTAACGCGTCGCACCCCACACTCCGAGGTTACACTACTAACACTTCCGGTAGAATTTTAGCAAATTTCGTGCATACACACAACCTTAATGTAATTAATAACAACTCACCGACACATACACACCATAACGGAACACAAAGTGTAATTGATCTAGTAATCGCTACCCCACCAATAACACACCTGATACACAACTTCAGGGTACATGATAATATCGGAGGAGATCACAACCCTTTATCTTTTCAATTAAGTGTTCCCAATTGGAATAATTCCACCAGAACTGCAACCACTGATACCCCTAATAACTTTAACTTCTCAAAGACTGATTGGCCGTCATTTAACCGAACCCTAAATACACTCCTCCCTGACTACCTTAAACTCGCAAATACCAAAGACGACATCGAACACTATTACCAAGAAATTTCCACAGCGATATCCAAAACCATACAACACATAGTTCCTACCAAACCGTCACAATACACACCTAACTCCTGGAAAATCACCCCCGAAATTCACTCTCTAATTATTGCAAGACGGAAACTCCGCCGTGAATTTATCATTACGCGCAACCCACTACTTAAGCCACAAATTAATAAAATAAGAAATAATTTACAACGCCTTATTAGAACAAAACAAAAAAGAAAATTGGAATAATTTTTTGTAAAAAATCTTGATCACCTTAGACCTAATCCCGCTACCTTCTGGAAAACCTTTAAACATATTTGTCGCGAAAACTCTGACACCGGAACAATCACATACGATAATTCTACCGCTAACAGTGACAGGGAGAAAACCGACCTGTTCGCCAAATATTTCCAGCGCACCTTCTGTACTCCACTACACACAAACTTCAACAAACATCATGAAATGAAAGTAAACTCTATTGTCACAGAAAATAAAGAACTTTTTTCCGTTAAGTTTCCAGTAGACCTAACTTATACATACACGACCAATAGCATAACAACCCCAATATCTACACAGGAGATCAAGCTACACATTAGAGAACTCAAAAATAAAGCACCCGGGGAAGACTCCATTCCTAATGTCATTCTAAAAAATGCCTCTAATGAATTCCTTTCACACCTTACTAATTTGTTTAACCTCTCCTTTTTCTCAGGCTATCTGCCTAAGGCATGGAAATCCGCCATTATCACTATAATACCAAAGAAAGGATCTCTTTCTCACCACCCTAATGATTTTAGGCCAATTAGTTTATTAAATTGTATTGGCAAACTTATGGAAAAAATCATTGCTTCCAGATTGCTTTGGAAATTAGAAAATGAAAACCTTTTATCAAATATTCAGAACGCTGGCCGCAAAAATAGACAAACTGCAGATCACCTTGTAAGGCTTGTTGAAACAAGCTTTACAGGGTTTAACAAACTCCAAGCCACAGTCGCTGTATTCTTAGACGTGCAAAAAGCTTTTGATACTGTCTGGCACAATGGATTAAGATATAAACTCTTAAAGTTCAAGGTACCCCCCACTTTCCTTAGATGGATTTCTAATTTTCTAGAAAACCGTACGGCCAGAGTCAGAATTAATTCTAATCTTTCTCAGTCATTTACCTTCAACGCAGGTGTCCCACAGGGATCGGTTCTTAGCCCCTACTGTACTCCCTCTTTGTTAACGACTTACCACAGCCGACTACGTCATCTACCTTTGCATCACAATATGCAGATGACATCGCCTTATGGTCCACCTCATGGGACCCCTCTAGCAGCTAATAAAATACAAAAGCTTTAGATAGTATTACTCGCTGGTGCAATAAATGGAAAATCACGCTCAATCCCTCTAAAACCCAGGCTATAATCCTTCACCGTAGGCTCAATAAGAGATTAAAACGTGTGAAGCTTACTAAACTTTATCTCTATAACACCCTATCTCTTTCTCTAATACTGCCAAATTCCTTGGTGTTACAATCAATACACGACTTACATGGAACTCTCATTTCAAAAAAACGTTAGAAAGAAAATGCTAACCAGAATCTCATACCTCTGTAAAATTAGTCACTTCACCCATGGCTGCAGGTCTGAAACTATTCTACATATTTACAAAACATTCATTAGGCCCTTAATGGAGTATGGAGCCATGGTAACATGTAACATGAACAAGAACCAAATACTTCTATTACAAAGAATTCAAAACCGAGTTATACGACTCGCTCACCGCCTGCCACATTATACACCCGTGGAATATGTCCAGAAACACACTAAAATCTTACCAATTTCACACGTATAACTAAACTTGCTTCCAAATACTTTCAAAATCTACTCATCGTAACACACTCACTTCTGACTTTAAAACATGGCAGCTACTCCTAAATCCTGGTGTAAATATTTATCGCCATTTAATTTTATCCTTAATTTGTCTAAAACAATATAATTCTTGTTTCTCTTTTGATAAAATTTTCAGTCTCGTTTCAGGTCCTGTTTACCTCTCAAGTCCAGCATACTTCAAGGGCACTAAGCGGGCTTCATTCGGTCCCGTTTAGTGAAAGTGGGTTTTCTCGGGGTACTCCCGTTTCCCCCCACACCTAAATTTGAGGCATTGGATCTTTAGATCCCTGCCAGGGCACTTTGATCCATCGATCCATGCCCGGCCCTGAAATGGCCCGTTTGGTTGTTGTTTGTATTTATCCGGCTTGCTTCTCGTCGTGTTTCTTCGTCTTTCTTCTTGGGTGGGATTTGCTTTGCCTTCGCCTTGTTGCCTGCCACGCTCACCAGACAAACACTTGCATATATTTAATAAATCCAGTAATCTGTCTATCAGTATTATCTTCTAACGCTATTAAATTAAAAATTCCTATCTGGTGCGGGGTTGAAGGAGGACTAGTTAGTCTTCGAGCACCCCAGGGGATTAATGTTTCTTAGGAAATATTAATTTTTAACCTAAACACCTACAGATATTGTGTGTGTGTGTAATAGTCTAATAGAGTACGGATGTCAAGTAACATACAACATGTCAAACAACACACTCCAAAAAATCCAAGTGCAACAAAACAAAATATTAAAATCCGCATTCAGTTTACCATCTTTTACACCAACAAATTATCTACACCAAATTAGTAATTTACCAACTATAAGAGATAGAATAACAGAACTTTCTCTGAAATATTATCGAAAAGCAGAAAACAGAAACAAACTAACGGCATCACTACACAAATTATCAAGTGCACCAACAAAATACATATCACCATACAACATATTTCAAGAATCACAATCCACTCAACAAAGAGTTTAAATACATAAAAACTATGTTATTAACATGAATTCCTTTTTTTTCAGGTACAGGGCACACGACAGGCAAAACTTTCGGCGCCTGTCGTGTGAAAGTGGGTTTTCTCGGGGTACTCCCGTTTCCCCCCACATCAAAATCTTCGGGCATTGGATTTCTAGATCCCAGCCCAGGCAACCTTTTTGCCAGACCCAGAATCGGGCCGTTTGATTTGATCTGAACTTGAATGAATTACATTCATGTTCACATCTACCCAACTTTTTCTTTTCGAGACAGGTCCCGACCTTTCCTTCTTTCCACTGCTACCTTTGCCTCCACCCAAAAGACCATTTAGTGAGACATTCCCCACCCAAAAAGTCAAGAATAATAACGATAATTAATTTATTAAAATAATAATAATAAAAAAACCCACCACTTAATCCTAATAACAATCCACGAAGGGGACGAAGAGGAACTACAAAGTTCCTGAACACCCCAGTTGGAGAGAGAACTCTTCGGATTTCTCTCTCTCTAAACTGAACCCCTGCCACGTTAGTTTAGTTTAGTTTAGTGTAATAGTCATCTCACGTTTACATTTATTGTCATACTTCGAAAGATACCTCTTGTAAATTGATAAATTGTTTAAAAGGCACCGGCGACTGTCGTGTGAAAGTGGGTTTTCTCGGGGTACTCCCGTTTCCCCCCACATAAAAATCTTCAGGCATTGGATTTCTAGATCCCAGCCCAGGCAACCTTTTTGCCAGACCCAGAATCGGGCCGTTTGATTTGATCTGAACTTGAATGAATTACATTCATGTTCACATCTACCCAACTTTTTCTTTTCGAGACAGGTCCCGACCTTTCCTTCTTTCCACTGCTACCTTTGCCTCCACCCAAAAGACCATTTAGTGAGACATTCCCCACCCAAAAAGTCAAGAATAATAACGATAATTAATTTATTAAAATAATAATAAAAAAAAAAAAACACCACTTAATCCTAATAACAATCCACGAAAGGGGACGAAGAGGAACTACAAAGTTCCTGAACACCCCAGTTGGTGAGAGAACTCTTCGGATTTCTCTCTCTCTAAACTGAACCCCTGCCACGTTAGTTTAGTTTAGCTTAGTTTAGTGTAATAGTCTCGACACACAACACCAACACCATGTCAACAACTACATAAATGCAAACCAAGCTTCATTCTCACCAGGATTTCCCGGAGAGACACTAGAAGCATACTCAAATTCAATCAATAGAAAAATAACCATAACCGAACTAAAGATTAATATCAAAAACTTGAAGAACACTTCCCCCGGACATGACCAAATACCAAATATTATTCTCAAAAAAAGTTCCACTCTCCTACTACAACACATCACAAACATCATGAACATTTCATTAGCGACAGGGTATTACCCTGACACATGGAAAAAAGCCATCATAACAACGATCCCCAAGAAACAAACTAACAGAACAAATCCAGATAATTTCCGCCCCATCAGTCTGTTAAGCTGCCTTGGCAAACTGATGGAGAGAATTATCTCCAACCGTCTCCTCCATTTTTGCGAATCAAACAACATCCAGTGGCACAGTGGTATGTCTGCGGACTTACACACTAAAAACCGGGTTTCGATACCCGTGGTGGGCAGAGCACAGATAGCCCATTGAGTAGCTTTGTGCTTAATTCTAAACAAACCTTCTGAGAGACAGTTTCTCTGTTGCTCTGTCCCTCAGACACTATTTCGTTTTCTCCCAAGCGCATGGATATTAAACATGTAATGGATGTCACTCTAAATGAAATAACTATTTCCGTGTATCGATTAACCCTCTGTCATTCTATCTTTTTTGCTTTCTTAAATAATGAGTAGCTGTTGTTTTCTTGTTATTATCATAATTATCTTGTACCATTCGGTGACGACATGTATTGGCTGAGTGTGTATACGTTCGTTTGTCTGTCTTCATTCACTTAACTACAAACGAAAAATACTCACTGAGAGCATAGAGGTGGGAATGGAACAAAACTCTCTAATAATGTGTGTATTTCTACTCGCACGTTATAAGCATGGTTATAGAGAAAGCATGCTTGAACTGTTAATAGTGAAATAGATTCGATGTGACTTTCTCCTTTTCATGATGTGGTGGCCCTGAAAAGGGCCGTTTGAATTGAAAAGAGAAGAAGAACACATTACTTTGAACTGGTGTACTTAGTCACAGCCTTGGTCCCTTCGGAGACGGCGTGTTTGGCCAATTCTCCAGGTAAAAGCAGACGCACTGCAGTTTGGATCTCCCGGCTCGTGATAGTTGATCGCTTGTTGTAGTGAGCCAGACGAGAAGCTTCGGCAGCAATTCTCTCGAAAATGGGGGGCCTCTATTAAGGAGCATAAATCATATTAGTTATTAATAACTAGTAAATCTAATAGTAAGGCACACTATTCAGCCGTATATGCATGTGCATACGGAATAGATTTCTCCATTACATTTGTGAAAGGCTCAGTACACTTCACTAACTAGTAAGGAGGCATACAATTTATATGGGTGGCTAGTAGTATAATACTGTTGCGAAAGAGTTAATTAATGAAGGAGCCCCGAGTTATTTTCCTTCGACCAATTGTGATTAAAACTAAAATGTAATTAAATGCAGTACTAATTGAAATTAAACTAAAGTTACGAATCATTAAGTATAATTTGAAAACGAGCATATCTATAACAGCACAGGGAAGAAATAAATAAAGTCGCACTACATTACTTTCTTTTCTCGAACGTTCGTTAGACTACAAATCTGAGCATGAAACGTTTTAAGAAATTTTTTTACCATTTCACTCGCTCGATATAACAAGTGTTGTTACGGGCGGAATGAGTGTTTTGTTTGTTTTCTGTAACGACTTATATGGCAAACTCTTTATCAGGAGATGGTGGCCCTGAAAGGGCCGTTGATTTTAATGATATCACACAAAATTGGAAAAGAAGCAGCTTACTTATTTCTTTCCTGCCACCTTCTTGGAAGCAGCCTTTTAGGGGCGGCTTTGGCCTCTTAGGGGCTTTCGGTTTACTGGCTGCAGGTTTCTTTGCTGGCTTCGCCACTTTCTTTGGTTTGCCTTTGCCTTGGGTTTTAGCAGCTGTCTTTGCTTTCTTCTCAGCTACTTTCTTGGGCTTACTCGGGGCTTTACTTTTCTTTGCAGTCGTTCCTTCTTTCTTCTTTGGTTTTTTCACCACCTTCTCTTTGCTCTTTTGAGCACTCAGCTTGAAGGAACCCGTAGCTCCTTTTCCTTTAGTCTGTGTGAGAATGCCACTATTCACTGCTGATCGAAGATACTTCTTGATAAAAGGGTTCATCCGCTCCACGTCGAGTTTATAGTTGGCAGCAATGTACTTTTTGATAGCCTGGAGAGAAGAACCTCCGCGTTCTTTGAGAGAAGTAATGGCAGTGATTACCATTTCGGATACCTCAGGATGTACGGGTGCCGTTCTCGGTTTTTTTCGCTTTTTGTTTGCTCACCTTCTTAGGAGAAGGAGCCGTGGTAGGCGCCGTCGCATCAGCCATTTTTAAAGCTTTTTTTATTTATTAATCTTTCTACTCGGTTGAAAAATACGAGCACAAGCACGTGAAGACCTTAAGTAAAGAGAGAGCGGCCGTAATTGAGAGCTTCGTCTAACTGAGAGAAGTCAGCTGGGGTCGCCATTTCTCGCGTCTGAACGTATCATCCGGCTGTGTTTGTTCACACAATTCTGGGTTCCTTTTGAGAAGTTTCGAATTTCCAAAATTTTTCCTAAGGTCTACTAAACGAAAGTTCGATCTTTCTTCTATAGATAGGTCTATCCACGATTCGTCAATGGTGGCATTTTTTACCATAAAACGTGCACCAGTGCGAATGAGAAGCTTCTTTAGGATACAGAAGTTTTTCTAATCGTTTCTCAAGTCACATCATAGAGTGTTTCAAGTAAACAAAACATTTCACATCGAATATCTATATCACACACCCTCAAATGAAAGTAGAGTATTTGTAAGAGAGCATTATATCATCGGAATATCACGTTAGAAACGAGGCAGTCTCTAACACGTCGTCATTTCATTTCATGTTGGGTAGTGCTAAGTGCAGAAGCTTGTTCCACGCTACAAAGAAATTCTCCCGAACAACACAGAAAAGTAGTTTCTATTCCTTATTCAGAAATTGTTTTCGATCCTTATTATCGTAAACAGTGCATTACAAAGAATATTCAAACAGCAAAACGATTACAGGCCACCTAAGCCAGTTTGAAAGCAAACTGGTGAGAGTTCGTGACAAATGAGAAACGAAACTAGTGTTCGTCGATACAATCATACAACACATATTCGATTTCAATAAGATGCCTTGAATCGTTAATTTATTTCTTTTATACTTCCTCTGAAGGTTGATTAATATATATAATATTTATATATATAGAAATAACGATGCAGTTTTGAAACGCAGTGTTCTTGGCTTCGTCGACCTTTCTGACATCATTAATTAAGGAATATTTTATTGTAGAGTCTATGTTTACACACATTTTCGGAGATAGAAAACTTTAGAGTGGTATCTAATAAGCTTGCAAGTTTCATCTTTTGAATAGAAATTAACAATTGAGCAAGACATTCATTCGTCTCTCTAAGTGTATGTGTACTCAATAAGCGTAACGCTTCTTCATTGGCGAGTGTTATTTCTATTAATAAGATAACGGGATTTACCCCTAACATATTTTATCTACCTGTTTCTCTAAATGATGTATAAAGTAACATGCACACAGAGTAAACTTGGAAATGAACACTAACCAAACAATTCCTAATTACGCACTACCAGTTCTTATAACATAAGTTATTTCACTAAAGTTAACTTGCAAAGCATAATGTTTATCCTTAACTTAACAGATATATATATATAACGTTTCCGAGTGAGGGAGGTAGAAATCGTATTGTGTGAAAAGGAGTTAGCTAGTAAGCAATTTGTGTACTTGTACGAGTACTTGAGAGAATTATAAGAAGTACGAAAATGTGGTATCTCTTCATTAGGAGGTGGTGGCCCTGAAAAGGGCCGTTTTTTTTGTTATAAAGTGAATATTTAACCTCCGAATCCGTACAGAGTGCGACCCTGTCGTTTCAGAGCATACACTACATCCATGGCGGTCACAGTCTTTCTTTTGGCGTGCTCCGTGTAGGTAACAGCATCACGGATTACGTTTTCCAAGAAAACTTTCAAAACACCTCGGGTTTCTTCGTAGATGAGACCAGAGATGCGCTTTACACCGCCTCTGCGAGCTAGACGTCTGATGGCTGGCTTCGTGATACCCTGGATATTGTCTCTGAGAACCTTACGATGACGTTTTGCTCCACCTTTACCGAGACCCTTGCCACCTTTTCCTCTTCCAGACATGGCGTAAATGTAGAAATATTAAAGAATAATCTCTGCTCGAACAGCTCAAAAAACGAAAACAACCACTATCGGTAACACTATATAATCTTAGCGCGGCCCTCTCGGAAAGCTCCTCGTCGCTTAACGTTGAACAGCAAAACTGTGATCATAGAAACTGAAAACATTTATTGAGAACTAACTAAGAACCATCAAAGAAATGTGTTGGATCATATTATTATTTATTTTTACCGAAAACAACTTCCATCTAGATATTCACGAGGTTACTTGGTGGACTGGACAAAATGTACATGTACTTCTCGAAAGGAAATATGTCCCAGCAGAATAACTATGTAAAATAAAATTAAAAATATAAATAAAAATAAAATAAAGATTCTTACACATATCTTTCAGACGATAAGAAAGTACCATCAGTAAGAATTATATTTCATTCGAATATTGGTAACGTATTGCTATACCGTTTTGTTTGAGTATTACAATCCAAAGTTGCTTCAGAAACCAAAAAAGTGGTGCAAACTAGGATTGAGAATCACAACTCTTTGTCCAATGGCGTCTCGACTCTGCGTCCTGTACAATGATTGGTGGAGCACGACCAATGAGAAGCTCTCTCGAACGGAAAGCGCAAAGTTTGAAAAGATAAACAAAAAGCGCCTTGGAACGATGAACATACACAAGTTCTTGCCGCAAATTTTAACCTCCATCATAAACTCTACTAGACATGGATAACTTCACAGTTCTACACATCAATATCCAGGGTGCTCTTGCTTCCAAGAAACATGAGATTGAAGATACAACAAGCTCCATAAAACCTGATGTAATCATAATTAGTGAAACTCTTCTATATAACTACCATAGATTTAAATTAAACGGCTACTCTACTATTAGACATGACAGGAAGGATAATAGAGATCCAAACAGAGGTCTTTTATTATTGTATAAGACTGAACTTATAGTTCAGGAACTTACTATCCCTTCCAGTAATGAATCTATAGTTATTAATGTAAAAAACGCAAAATCAGACAGACGTTACTGTGGCGGGCATCTACTGCTCGCCTAGTACAGTTATAGATGTAAATCTATTGAATATATTGTATAATAGCAACTGTAATCTTATTATTATCGGCGACCTAAACAGAAAACATATAGCATTCAACTGTCGTTGCTCAAACGCAAATGGCAAATTACTTTATCAATTTCTGGACGAATCAAACATGACTTTATTAAACGATGCAACACCGACACATATCTCGTACGCACATGGCACCAGTGAAATACTGGACCTATGCCTGTGTTCGTCAAATATGAGTCGCAAATTCGTAAATTTTCATGTTGGTCACGATATAGATAGTGATCACCTTCCAGTTTGGTGTATCTTCAATCTCACCCCCACTTAAATAAAATCATAGTGAGAGACCAACTGAACTACAAAAAGCTAATTGGCCAGTTTTCCAAACTATATTAAATGAAACCTTACCTCCAGAAGTACTACATATTGCCGCGGACGCATCAGATATAGATGCATACTGTCATATCATCTCTGAGTGTCTAAAACATGCAGCCAACAGTTCGATACCGAAACAAAAACACTTCACAACAACTCATTCATGGCAACCACATAAAGATATAATACACTTAATTAAAACAGACGTATACTCCGCAGACAGTACATTCAAAATCGCAACCCCACACTTAAAACTCAGATAAACACAATAAGAAATAAAATACGAAACTTAATCAGACAACAGAAACAAGAAAACTGGGACACCTTCTGTTCCGATCTAAATCATAAAACTGATCCTAAACAATTCTGGACACATTTGAAAAGATTTACAAACACAGGAACAACAAACACAGTATATCCACCACTGGAACTGGATGGAGAAACAGCATACACTAACACAGAAAAGCCGAGATATTTAAAAAACACCTAGAAAACACGTTCAAAACACATCATGAACCAGACATGAACAGATACTTTTATAATACAGTCACAAACTTTATTGACCAAAACAGAAGCATTTTACACCTAAATTTCCAGTCAACAATATTACACACCAAGAAAAAACAAAAGACTGGAGCACTCATCAACTGGTAAAACATATCACTGTTACAGAAGTAGTAACTGCTATTAAAAACACAAAAAACAAAGCTCCTGGAGAAGATGGTATTCAAGCTATCCTCCTAAAACAAGGCACTCAGAGATTATATGAACACCTAACAGCGTTATTTAATCTCTCACTATCAGCTGGATATATCCCCGTTTCTTGGAAGGAAGCAATAATATTAATGTTCCAGAAAGAAGGAAAGTCAGCGAATAAACCAAACAACTACCGCCCGATTAGCTTAACCAGTTGTATTGGCAAAGTATTAGAGAGGATAATTAGTAATCGTCTGTCAGTTTACTTAGAAGAAAATTCAAAATTACCAGAAATTCAAAACGGATTTCGAAAAACCGCCAAACTACAGACCACCTGATTCGACTTACAGAATCAATTACCGACAGCTTCAACAAAAGAATGCACTGTAGCTTGCTTTCTCGACATTGAGAAAGCATTTGACACAGTGTGGCATAACGGCTTAAGACATAGATTGCTTGAAATGGCATTACCCCAGGAAACTATTCGCTGGCTGTCCAACTTCCTGGATAACAGAATGTGTAAAGTAAATGTAAATGGGGCCCACTCAGGGTCCTTTTCACCCGAAGCAGGAGTCCCGCAGGAGGGGTTGTTAGCCCTATATTATTTATCATGTACGTGAGTAATATGCCTCTGTCGGACCTAAATTTAGGTTATGCATCACAGTTCGCTGACGATGTAGCAGTCTGGAAAAGTGCCCCCACTCCGTCAATAGCAGCAACGAACCTACAACCAGTCCTAAATAACATCGAAGAATACTGCCAGAAATACAGAATCAAAGTTAATATTCCAAAAACCCAAGTCATAGTATTCAGCAGACTGAATAAGCTGAAAAAGATCCACCAAAACTCTATATGAATGGATCACTTTTACTGACTGCTACTTCTGCTAAATTTCTAGGTCTAACCTATGACTCAAAATTAACGTGGCTACCACATATTAAAATGTACTGATACGAATCTGGAAAAGAGCAAACTATGCAAGAAGTCTTTCAGGTAAAATCCAAGGAACATCACCAGACAACATACTTAAAATCTACAAAACGTACATTAGACCAACAATAGAATATGCATCACCTGCCTGGATTAACATAGCACCCACACATGTACAGAAACTTCAACGTATACAAAATTCTGTACTAACTTCAGCATACAAAGTACCACGTAGCACCTCAACCACATTCATGCACAAGTATGCAAACATAGATACAATAGCTGAAAGACTCTTGCATAATTCTCTAAAATATTTCAATAAGAATTGGCACAAAAATGACTTAATGTGTGATCTCGACAGATATCACGTACATGATGTAAATGGTACTAAATACCTCTCCCCTTTTAACATATATTTAAGAAATGTAACACAAGCTGGCCACTATGCACTAGACACTTAGTCCTTGTTTCTTTTTATTTTTATAATTATTATTTTCTTTTTTTTAATCATTATTATTATTTTTATTTTCTTCTCTTTTTGAATTATTATTCAAGTATTGAATAATAATAATTATTATTACTTTCTTTTCTGTGTGAGTGTTTGTGTTACTACAAGTAGTAGTAGCATTCTCTCAATCGAGAAAAAGGAGAAAAAAAAAAAAAAAAAAAATATATATATATGAAAATAAAAAAAAAAAAAAAAATTAAATGGAAAAAAAAAAAAAAACTTCTTGTTCGTCCATGCATGGACTGAGCCCTGAAATGGACCTGAGTATGATGTTATACTTTTACTCTGGCCCAAAGCTTTAAAAAAAAAAAAAACCCTAAAGACAGACGCTATAATCGTTCGGGAGGGAGGAAGAGGTCAAATGTACCTGACCCTCCTGGGTATTTAACAACATCAATACCCAAATACCCACACAGTCAAACTTGGAACGATGATCATTCTTAGCACGGAAGTCGAAGAGTGTAGTAGGATTGTAGTTCTACGTACGTTTGTAATATAGCACGGACAAAACGAAATTATGGCTCGCACGAAACAAACTGCAAGAAAATCCACGGGCGGAAAAGCACCAAGAAAACAACTGGCCACTAAAGCTGCCCGAAAGAGCGCTCCAGCAACAGGAGGTGTAAAGAAACCTCATCGTTACAGGCCAGGAACAGTAGCCCTCCGTGAAATCCGTCGATACCAGAAGTCAACTGAGCTGCTCATTCGAAAATTACCTTTCCAGAGACTGGTGAGAGAAATTGCCCAGGACTTCAAGACTGACCTTAGATTCCAGAGCTCTGCTGTCATGGCTCTTCAGGAGGCCAGTGAGGCGTACTTGGTGGGTCTCTTCGAAGACACTAACCTGTGTGCCATTCACGCAAAGAGAGTGACCATCATGCCGAAAGACATCCAACTCGCACGTAGAATTGAGGGGAACGAGCCTAAATAGAGAGAGAGGTATTGTAACTTACCCTCGCCAATAAACAAACGGCCCTTTCAGGGCCACCACATCCTGAACAAAGAGTATGCCATTCGCACACATCACGACTACTTGTACTATGTTAGTAACATACATCTTTTCAAGTTGAATTTGCACGTAAGAAATGCAAGGAGTTGTAGTTTAGCAGCAGCCGTCTTTTCTCTTACGAAAGTTTGTGAGTTAAGTCTTCTTTCGTTTTACTTTATCAAGGAACCTTTTAAATTATTACACTTACTCGACGTGCATGAAACAGTTTTCAAAATTCCTGCATGTTCGATATTTAATCTAGTTATGTGCCTGGAGAGAAGTATAAAATTTCATATTACGAAGTTGGTGTGTTTTCTTGTTCTCCTTCGAAATATATTATTGTGCTGCAGAAAATGACGTATTGGTTTGTTTTCATTTTCTCTTTCCGTGTAACGACATCTATGAAGGTAGGTACATTCCTTTCAGGTTAAGAATATTGAAAAGAAATGGCAATAGCTTACGAACTACACATACTACTCAGCTTACTTAGAAAGACGAACATAGTCTGGTTACGACAGTGAACACTGTCAACAACGTATCGTTATGCTGGTATAAGAGGAAACCTAACTGTGACGATCTACTTATATAGCAAGTACTATAATGAATCGTAGTAAAACGTTTTTGTTTTATGATTATTTATTTATTTATGTATTATGGAAGATGGGATAATAAGGTTTGTCGTACACAAGAGACACGCCTTTGTTGCGTGTTCTGTGAAAATTATTAACACGAGATGTATGGCGAAGGAACTGTACTATCTCTCCATCAGGAGGTGGTGGCCCTGAAAAGGGCCGTTTGATATATTGTTAATATTTACCGACTTACTTCTTTTCGGTCTTCTTGGGCAATAAGACAGCCTGAATGTTTGGCAGAACGCCTCCCTGGGCGATAGTAACACCCTGTAGCAACTTGTTGAGTTCTTCGTCATTACGAATGGCAAGTTGCAAGTGACGAGGAATGATCCTAGTCTTCTTGTTATCACGTGCAGCGTTACCTGCTAACTCCAAAACTTCAGCAGCCAGGTACTCCAAGACAGCAGCGAGGTAGACGGGTGCTCCAGCTCCTACTCGCTCGGCATAGTTTCCTTTTCGAAGGAGACGATGTATACGCCCGACTGGAAACTGGAGTCCAGCTCTGCTTGAACGGGATTTAGCCTTGGCCTTCACTTTGCCACCTTTGCCTCGCCCAGACATTTTCCCTTAGTTTTTCTCTGAAACTAAGAACGAAAAATAGACAGTAAAACACGGTACTCACTATGTGGAATGAATACGTATTGTGACTATTACACTAAACTAAACTAACGTGGCAGGGGTTCAGTTTAGAGAGAGAGAAATCCGAAGAGTTCTCTCTCCAACTGGGGTGTTCAGGAACTTTGTAGTTCCTCTTCGTCCCCTTTCGTGGATTGTTATTAGGATTAAGTGGTGGGTTTTTTTTTTATTATTATTATTTTAATAAATTAATTATCGTTATTATTCTTGACTTTTTGGGTGAGGAATGTCTCACTAAATGGTCTTTTGGGTGGAGGCAAAGGTAGCAGTGGAAAGAAGGAAAGGTCGGGACCTGTCTCGAAAAGAAAAATGTTGGGTAGATGTGAACATGAATGTAATTCATTCAAGTTCAGATCAAATCAAACGGCCCGATTCTGGGTCTGGCAAAAAGGTTGCCTGGGCTGGGATCTAGAAATCCAATGCCTGAAGATTTTGATGTGGGGGGAAACGGGAGTACCCCGAGAAAACCCACTTTCACACGACAGGCGCCGAAAGTTTTGCCTGTCGTGTGCCCTGTACCTGAAAAAAAAGGAATTCATGTTAATAACATAGTTTTTATGTATTTAAACTCTTTGTTGAGTGGATTGTGATTCTTGAAATATGTTGTATGGTGATATGTATTTTGTTGGTGCACTTGATAATTTGTGTAGTGATGCCGTTAGTTTGTTTCTGTTTTCTGCTTTTCGATAATATTTCAGAGAAAGTTCTGTTATTCTGTCTCTTATAGTTGGTAAATTACTAATTTGGTGTAGATAATTTGTTGGTGTAAAAGATGGTAAACTGAATGCGGATTTTAATATTTTGTTTTGTTGCACTTGGATTTTTTGGAGTGTGTTGTTTGACATGTTGTATGTTACTTGACATCCGTACTCTATTAGTGGACGGATGTAAGCCTTGTATATTTGTATAATGGTGTTCGGTGCGCATTTTGATTGTTTACCAGTTATAGTCTTTAGATATGAAATCCTTTTTCTTATTGATGAGTGTATATTGTTTATGTGTTTTTCCATGTTAGTTTTGTGTCGAAAGTGACGCCAAGGAATGTGATGTTTTGCTCATGTTGATGGTTGTGTTTCCAAGTGATAGATTTATTTTTCCTAGATTTTTCTTTGCTTCTTTAGTTTTCTATAGAAGGTGATTGCTTGTGTTTTTGTCGGATTTAACACGACCCTCCACTTGTTGCTCCATGTTGAGACGTTGTTTAGTGATTCTTGTACGCGAGACATGGCCATTACTGGGTTTCTGGAGGTGCTCCAGATTGCGATGTCATCTGCGTATTGTGAATTGTGTGTGTATGTTAGATTTGGAAAAGGTATGTCACTGACGAAAATTATGTAAAGAAGTGGAGAGAGGACTGATCCTTGGGGCACTCCTGCCGTTATATTAAATAATTTGGATATGGTTTTATTGACTTTTACTTGTGCTGTTCTATTGGTTAAAAAATTTGAAATCCATTTGACTATCGTAGGATTTATTTGTAGGTGGTTTAGTTTGTATATGATGGCATTGTGCCAAACGCTGTCGAATGCTTTTTGACATCTAGGAATACCCCGATGGTTACTTGATTGTTGTTGTAAGCTTTGTATATTGATTCGGTGAGTCGTGTGAGGTGATCTGTTGTTTGTCTATTTTTTCTGGAGGCATTTTGAGATTCTGGAAGGATGTTGTTTGATTCGCAAAATGGAGGAGACGGTTGGAGATAATTCTCTCCATCAGTTTGCCAAGGCAGCTTAACAGACTGATGGGGCGGAAATTATCTGGATTTGTTCTGTTAGTTTGTTTCTTGGGGATCGTTGTTATGATGGCTTTTTTCCATGTGTCAGGGTAATACCCTGTCGCTAATGAAATGTTCATGATGTTTGTGAGGTGTTGTAGTAGGAGAGTGGAACTTTTTTGAGAATAATATTTGGTATTTGGTCATGTCCGGGGAAGTGTTCTTCAAGTTTTTGATATTAATCTTTAGTTCGGTTATGGTTATTTTCTATTGATTGAATTTGAGTATGCTTCTAGTGTCTCCGGGAAATCCTGGTGAGAATGAAGCTTGGTTTGCATTTATGTAGTTGTTGACATGGTGTTGGTGTTGTGTGTCGAAATCTACTGAGTTTAAATCGCTAAAAGCGGATTTGTAATAGTCAGCTAATAAGTCAGCTTTCTCTTCGTCCGTCCTTGCGATTTTATTGTTGTGTGTGATGTGTTGTAACATGTGATTTGTGTTTTGTCTGACGCAATACTCTTGAATTTTTCCAGAATTCTTTTGGATTTTTCTTGGTTTTTCTAAGTTTTTGCAGAAGTTATGCCAATTGTTTTCTCTGACTTTTAATTTCTTGTTTAATTTTTGTATTTGTTCTATTGATTTCTGTTTTAATGTGTGGATCACGTGTGATGTAGTGTATTCGTCGTAATTGTCTGCGTTTGATTATTAGTGCGTGAATTTCTGGTGTTAGAGTCCATTGAATAAGTGATTGTTTTCTTTTTGATTTAGGAATTGTGTTTTTTGTGGCTTTCTTTATGGCTTCTGTAATTTGATCAACATATTTGTCTAGTTCTGTTTTGTTGTTTACATGTTCGATTGGGTGGGGTAGGTATGAGTCCAGAGAGGCATTAAAAGTGAGCCAGTCTGTTTCAGTGTAGGTGTATGCGGAAGGAGTCACGTACGCCACAGCCGGGTGGCGCGGGTGAATCATACATGATACGGGGAAGTGGTCACTGGTGATTTCATCATGCACTTTAAAGTTAGATATTCTATTAACCATGTCCTTGGGTGCGATGATGAAATCGAGTACATCATATGAGCCGTTAGCGGCTGAGAAGTGTGTAGGTGTATTGTCATTAATTAAGTGCATTTTATTGCTAGAAATAAAATTTTTATGCAGGATCCTCTGCGTGTGTCTCTGTTACCCTTAATTCTGTGTGCGGTGAATTAAAGTCTCCAATAATAATTGGTTTGGGTTTACGATTAACACATTTTGAAGGAAGTTAATGTCGATATTTTGGTTGGTGAGCAATATATGGCTAGAATCGGAATAGTTAGCTGGTTGTTAAAGTGTATATTACAAAAATGGTCTCATTAATGTCAGATTTAAATGAATCTTCTATCGAGATTAGATGCGATATTTTTGTACTAAAGTAAGTTATTATACCTCTGTTGTTTTCTGAGTGAGGTATGTTGTGTGAGATGAATCCTGGGATTGTGGTGTTTTGTTTCTCTGTGCAAAGTGTTTCTGAAATGATGATTATGTTGGCGTTTATATGTTTGTTTATGTTGTATATTTCTATCCTTTTGTCTTTAAGATTTCCTTGGCAGTTGATGTGTAAGATTTTAATGTGTTGTATCATTGTGTTGTTTTATTTCCCTCGCGTGAATTTTGAGTGAAAGATGGTGTGGTTTCAGGTGAGGGAGGTTAAAATAGTGACTTGCAAGGCTGCAAACAGCCTTGAGTGACTCGTGCCTCGATTCGAATGAGGGGAGATCACTCAATTCTATCAGCATTGCTAGCAAGTTTGTGGTGAAATCTGTTGGGTTAAATGCTTGTGTTGTTTTTGGGCGTGTTACGTCCGCGTAAGTACGTGTTGGTTGAGGTTGAGCGTGTTTGATTTGCGAGTCGGTTGGAGTTGGTAGTAAAGGTTGTTTGGTGTTGTTTTGGTAGCCGTGGGTTTGATTATTGATGTTCGTGGTTTTGAAAAGGAATCTGTTACGTATTTGGGTGTATTTGGGGCAGCCTTTGTAACTGGCTGCGTGGGGTTCTGACAGTTGGCGCATCTAACTTGGTTACGCTCGTTAGGACACTGAGCGACCTCGTGAGATCCGCCACATCTGACACATCTATCCTTGGCCATACAATTAGTTTTTGTGTGTCCGAACCGTTGACATTTGTAGCATTGGATTATTGGTTTTTGATGTGTCTTTTCCGGTTCGGTCGTGTGTCTTTTGAAAAATAAAAGCAACCGTTTTTAATAATTTTTCTTGATCGTCTTTTGTTGACGGTTACCTTGATCAGTGGCGTTTTTGTTTCGTTCTGAATGAGATGATTCTGTTCGATGATGCAATGTCAAAGCCTTGAGTTGTTAATTCTTCAGTGATTTCATGATCTTCAATGTCGAAATCGACACCTCTGATTATGACTGTTAGTTTTGGTGTGTTTGTTTTTGGTGTTGTGATGGTGGCTTGAACGCCGAAGGCATCCTTGGGCCAGTGGGCCAAGATATGCGCAAACTCTTGAGGTTCGGTACATTTAATCATGATTCTTCCATTAGGAAGACGTTTGATGTCTTTAAACTGAATGCCCGGGTAATAGGACCTCAGTTGATTGACAATCTGTGGAATGCGTGTTGTTTTGTTTACTCCTTCGATGAACAGAGTTGGGATTCTGTAGTTAGGAGAATTGTTTGTTTGTGTGACAGTGATGGTGTTCTCAGAATTAGTGGCGATGGTGGTGTTGTTTGTATTCAAGTAATTATTGTTAGAGCAAGTGGCTTTGTCTTCGTTAACATGGGTTATGTTATTAATACTTTGATTTTTAGAATTATTATTAGCGTCGTTAAGGTTAGGGTTAGTAGCATAGTCAGAAACTATACTTACCATGTCCTTTTTCTTCTTCTTCTTCAGCCTCCTCTTGTTGGATAACTCGTTTGTTTCATGGGATTCTGGTCTTCGTGATTCTTCACCTCCTGAGTTTTCACCTTCGGAACTCTCAGTCGAACTACTCAGTGATTCAGAGGCTGGTCCTTCAATAGCTCTATTCAGCATATCCATGATCTCGTCGTTGGAAAGGGCTTTTCCGTTGGATCTTGTCATTATCTTCTTTCTCTTCATACTGTTTTACTAGTCCTGATAAGGACTAAGGGGTAACCTTTTTTAGTAAAACTTTATGCACTTCACAGGATAATTTAGTCTTCAATGCACTTGTCTCGCAGCTCTTGACTTGCACGTCTGCTCTGCTTGACGGCGACCTTGAAACTTCGACCGACTATTACACTAAACTAAACTAAACTAAACTAACGTGGCAGGGGTTCAGTTTAGAGAGAGAGAAATCCGAAGAGTTCTCTCTCCAACTGGGGTGTTCAGGAACTTTGTAGTTCCTCTTCGTCCCCTTTCGTGAATTGTTATTAGGATTAAGTGGTGGTTTTTTTATTATTATTATTATTTTAATAAATTAATTATCGTTATTATTCTTTGACATTTTGGGTGGGGAATGTCTCACTAAATGGTCTTTTGGGTGGAGGCAAAGGAGGCAGTGGAAAGAAGGAAAGGTCGGGACTTGTCTCGAAAAGAAAAAGTTGGGTAGATGTGAACATGAATGTAATTCATTCAAGTTCAGATCAAATCAAACGGCCCGATTCTGGGTCTGGCAAAAAGGTTGCCTGGGCTGGGATCTAGAAATCCAATGCCTGAAGATTTTGATGTGGGGAAACGGGAGTACCCGAGAAAACCCACTTTCACCCGACAGGCGCCGAAAGTTTTGCCTGTCGTGTGCCCTGTACCTGAAAAAAAAAGGAATTCATGTTAATAACATAGTTTTTATGTATTTAGACTCTTTGTTGAGTGGATTGTGATTCTTGAAATATGTTGTATGGTGATATGTATTTTGTTGGTGCACTTGATAATTTGTGTAGTGATGCCGTTAGTTTGTTTCTGTTTTCTGCTTTTCGATAATATTTCATAGAAAGTTCTGTTATTCTATCTCTTATAGTTGGTAAATTACTAATTTGGTGTAGATAATTTGTTGGTGTAAAAGATGGTAAACTGAATGCGGATTTTAATATTTTGTTTTGTTGCACTTGGATTTTTTTGAGTGTGTTGTTTGACATGTTGTATGTTACTTGACATCCGTACTCTATTAGTGGACGGATGTAAGCCTTGTATATTTGTATAATGGTGTTCGGTGCACATTTTGATTGTTTACCAGTTATAGTCTTTAGATATGAAATCCTTTTTCTTATTGATGAGTGTATATTGTTTATGTGTTTTTTCCATGTTAGTTTTGTGTCGAAAGTGACGCCAAGGAATGTGATGTTTTGCTCATGTTGATGGTTGTGTTTCCAAGTGATAGATTTATTTTTCTAGATTTTTCTTTGCTTCTTTAGTTTTCTATAGAAGGTGATTGCTTGTGTTTTGTCGGATTTAACACGACCCTCCACTTGTTGCTCCATGTTGAGACGTTGTTTAGTGATTCTTGTACGCGAGACATGGCCATTACTGGGTTTCTGGAGGTGCTCCAGATTGCGATGTCATCTGCGTATTGTGAATTGTGTGTGTATGTTAGATTTGGAAAAGGTATGTCACTGACGAAAATTATGTAAAGAAGTGGAGAGAGGACTGATCCTTGGGGCACTCCTGCCGTTATATTAAATAAGTTGGATATGGTTTTATTGACTTTTACTTGTGCTGTTCTATTGGTTAAAAAATTTGAAATCCATTTGACTATCGTAGGATTTATTTGTAGGTGGTTTAGTTTGTATATGATGGCATTGTGCCAAACGCTGTCGAATGCTTTTGACATCTAGGAATACCCCGATGGTTACTTGATTGTTGTTGTAAGCTTTGTATATTGATTCGGTGAGTCGTGTGAGGTGATCTGTTGTTTGTCTATTTTTTTTCTGGAGGCATTTTGAGATTCTGGAAGGATGTTGTTTGATTCGCAAAAATGGAGGAGACGGTTGGAGATAATTCTCTCCATTTATGTATTATGGAAGATGGGATAATAAGGTTTGTCGTACACAAGAGACACGCCTTTTGTTGCGTGTTCTGTGAAAATTATTAACACGAGATGTATGGCGAAGGAACTGTACTATCTCTCCATCAGGAGGTGGTGGCCCTGAAAAGGGCCGTTTGATATATTGTTAATATTTACCGACTTACTTCTTTTCGGTCTTCTTGGGCAATAAGACAGCCTGAATGTTTGGCAGAACGCCTCCCTGGGCGATAGTAACACCCTGTAGCAACTTGTTGAGTTCTTCGTCATTACGAATGGCAAGTTGCAAGTGACGAGGAATGATCCTAGTCTTCTTGTTATCACGTGCAGCGTTACCTGCTAACTCAAAACTTCAGCAGCCAGGTACTCCAAGACAGCAGCGAGTTAGACGGGTGCTCCAGCTCCTACTCGCTCGGCATAGTTTCCTTTCGAAGGAGACGATGTATACGCCCGACTGGAAACTGGAGTCCAGCTCTGCTTGAACGGGATTTAGCCTTGGCCTTCACTTTGCCACCTTTGCCTCGCCCAGACATTTTCCCTTAGTTTTTCTCTGAAACTAAGAACGAAAAATAGACAGTAAAACACGGTACTCACTATGTGGAATGAATACGTATTGTGACTATTACACTAAACTAAAACTAAACTAACGTGGCAGGGGTTCAGTTTAGAGAGAGAAACCGAAGAGTTCTCTCTCCAACTGGGGTGTTCAGGAACTTTGTAGTTCCTCTTCGTCCCTCTTCGTGGATTGTTATTAGGATTAAGTGGTGGGTTTTTTTTTTATTATTATTATTTTAATAAATTAATTATCGTTATTATTCTTGACTTTTTGGGTGAGGAATGTCTCACTAAATGGTCTTTTGGGTGGAGGCAAAGGTAGCAGTGGAAAGAAGGAAAGGTCGGGACCTGTCTCGAAAAGAAAAAAAGTTGGGTAGATGTGAACATGAATGTAATTCATTCAAGTTCAGATCAAATCAAACGGCCCGATTCTGGGTCTGGCAAAAAGGTTGCCTGGGCTGGGATCTAGAAATCCAATGCCTGAAGATTTTGACTATTACACTAAACTAAACTAAACTAACGTGGCAGGGGTTCAGTTTAGAGAGAGAGAAACTGAAGAGTTCTCTCCAACTGGGGTGTTCAGGAACTTTGTAGTTCCTCTTCGTCCCCTCGTGGATTGTTATTAGGATTAAGTGGTGGTTTTTTTTTTTTATTATTATTTTAATAAATTAATTATCGTTATTATTCTTGACTTTTTGGGTGGGGAATGTCTCACTAAATGGTCTTTTGGGTGGAGGCAAAGGTAGCAGTGGAAAGAAGGAAGGTCGGGACCTGTCTCGAAAAGAAAAAAGTTGGGTAGATGTGAACATGAATGTAATTCATTCAAGTTCAGATCAAATCAAACGGCCCGATTCTGGGTCTGGCAAAAGGTTGCCTGGGCTGGGATCTAGAAATCAATGCCTGAAGATTTTATGTGGGGAAACGGGAGTACCCGAGAAAACCACTTTCACACGACAGGCGCCGAAAGTTTTGCCTGTCGTGTGCCCTGTACCTGAAAAAAAAAGGAATTCATGTTAATAACATAGTTTTTATGTATTTAGATTCTTTGTTGAGTGGATTGTGATTCTTGAAATATGTTGTATGGTGATATGTATTTTGTTGGTGCACTTGATAATTTGTGTAGTGATGCCGTTAGTTTGTTTCTGTTTTCTGCTTTTCGATAATATTTCATTGAAAGTTCTGTTATTCTATCTCTTATAGTTGGTAAATTACTAATTTGGTGTAGATAATTTGTTGGTGTAAAAGATGGTAAACTGAATGCGGATTTTAATATTTTGTTTTGTTGCACTTGGATTTTTTTGGAGTGTGTTGTTTGACATGTTGTATGTTACTTGACATCCGTACTCTATTAGTGGACGGATGTAAGCCTGTATATTTGTATAATGGTGTTCGGTGCGCATTTTGATTGTTTACCAGTTATAGTCTTAAGATATGAAATCCTTTTTCTTATTGATGAGTGTATATTGTTTATGTGTTTTTCCATGTTAGTTTTGTGTCGAAAGTGACGCCAAGGAATGTGATGTTTTTGCTCATGTTGATGGTTGTGTTTCCAAGTGATAGATTTATTTTTCTAGATTTTTCTTTGCTTCTTTAGTTTTCTATAGAAGGTGATTGCTTGTGTTTTTGTCGGATTTAACACGACCCTCCACTTGTTGCTCCATGTTGAGACGTTGTTTAGTGATTCTTGTACGCGAGACATGGCCATTACTGGGTTTCTGGAGGTGCTCCAGATTGCGATGTCATCTGCGTATTGTGAATTGTGTGTGTATGTTAGATTTGGAAAAGGTATGTCACTGACGAAAATTATGTAAAGAAGTGGAGAGAGGACTGATCCTTGGGGCACTCCTGCCGTTATATTAAACAATTTGGATATGGTTTTATTGACTTTTACTTGTGCTGTTCTATTGGTTAAAAAATTTGAAATCCATTTGACTATCGTAGGATTTATTTGTAGGTGGTTTAGTTTGTATATGATGGCATTGTGCCAAACGCTGTCGAATGCTTTTTTGACATCTAGGAATACCCCGATGGTTACTTGATTGTTGTTGTAAGCTTTGTATATTGATTCGGTGAGTCGTGTGAGGTGATCTGTTGTTTGTCTATTTTTTTCTGGAGGCATTTTGAGATTCTGGAAGGATGTTGTTTGATTCGCAAAAATGGAGGAGACGGTTGGAGATAATTCTCTCCATCAGTTTGCCAAGGCAGCTTAACAGACTGATGGGGCGGAAATTATCTGGATTTGTTCTGTTAGTTTGTTTCTTGGGGATCGTTGTTATGATGGCTTTTTTTCCATGTGTCAGGGTAATACCCTGTCGCTAATGAAATGTTCATGATGTTTGTGAGGTGTTGTAGTAGGAGAGTGGAACTTTTTTTGAGAATAATATTTGGTATTTGGTCATGTCCGGGGGAAGTGTTCTTCAAGTTTTTGATATTAATCTTTAGTTCGGTTATGGTTATTTTTCTATTGATTGAATTTGAGTATGCTTCTAGTGTCTCTCGGGAAATCCTGGTGAGAATGAAGCTTGGTTTGCATTTATGTAGTTGTTGACATGGTGTTGGTGTTGTGTGTCGAAATCTACTGAGTTTAAATCGCTAAAAGCGGATTTGTAATAGTCAGCTAATAAGTCAGCTTTCTCTTCGTCCGTCCTTGCGATTTTATTGTTGTGTGTGATGTGTTGTAACATGTGATTTGTGTTTTTGTCTGACGCAATACTCTTGAATTTTTCCAGAATTCTTTTGGGTTTTTCTTGGTTTTTTTTTTCTAAGTTTTTGCAGAAGTTATGCCAATTGTTTTCTCTGACTTTTTTAATTTCTTGTTTAATTTTTGTATTTGTTCTATTGAGTTCTGATTTAATGTGTGGATCACGTGTGATGTAGTGTATTCGTCGTAATTGTCTGCGTTTGATTATTAGTGCGTGAATTTCTGGTGTTAGAGTCCATTGAATAAGTGATTGTTTTCTTTTTTGATTTAGGAATTGTGTTTTTTGTGGCTTTCTTTATGGCTTCTGTAATTTGATCAACATATTTGTCTAGTTCTGTTTTGTTGTTTACATGTTCGATTGGGTGGGGTAGGTATGAGTCCAGAGAGGCATTAAAAGTGAGCCAGTCTGTTTCAGTGTAGGTGTATGCGGAAGGAGTCACGTACGCCACAGCCGGGTGGCGCGGGTGAATCATACATGATACGGGGAAGTGGTCACTGGTGATTTCATCATGCACTTTAAAGTTAGATATTCTATTAACCATGTCCTTTGGAGCGATGATGAAATCGAGTACATCATATGAGCCGTTGGCGGCTGAGAAGTGTGTAGGTGTATTGTCATTAATTAAGTGCATTTTATTGCTAGAAATAAAATTTTTTATGCAGGATCCTCTGCGTGTGTCTCTGTTACCCCTTAATTCTGTGTGCGGTGAATTAAAGTCTCCAATAATAATTGGTTTGGGTTTACGATTAACACATTTTTGAAGGAAAAAACTTGGGCAAAATTCAGTCAGCGTTTAAATTGCGCGCTGCAGGATTGAAAAGTAGCCAATAGCATTTTGGTTTGCGAATTCGATAGCTGTCGCGAGAAGCGCGGCCGTCACAGGCGACTCAATATATCTCGTTCAATCCTACAAAGTTGATAAAACTAAGTGAGTGAACAGTGTAATAGTCTACACACTTCTCAGCCGCCAACGGCTCATATGATGTACTCGATTTCATCATCGCTCCAAAGGACATGGTTAATAGAATATCTAACTTTAAAGTGCATGATGAAATCACCAGCGACCACTTTTCCGTATCATGTATGATTCACCCGCGCCACCCGGCTGTGGCGTACGTGACTCCTTCCGCATACACCTACACTGAAACAGACTGGCTCACTTTTAATGCCTCTCTGGACTCATACCTACCCCACCCAATCGAACATGTAAACGACAAAACAGAACTAGACAAATATGTAGATCAAATTACAGAAGCCATAAAGAAAGCCACAAAAAACACAATTCCTAAATCAAAAAGAAAACAATCACTTATTCAATGGACTCTAACACCAGAAATTCACGCACTAATAATCAAACGCAGACAATTACGACGAATACACTACATCACACGTGATCCACACATTAAAACAGAAATCAATAGAACAAATACAAAAATTAAACAAGAAATTAAAAAGTCAGAGAAAACAATTGGCATAACTTCTGCAAAACTTAGAAAACCAAGAAAACCCAAAAGAATTCTGGAAAAAATTCAAGAGTATTGCGTCAGACAAAACACAAATCACATGTTACAACACATCACACACAACAATAAAATCGCAAGGACGGACGAAGAGAAAGCTGACTTATTAGCTGACTATTACAAATCCGCTTTTAGCGATTTAAACTCAGTAGATTTCGACACACAACACCAACAACATGTCAACAACTACATAAATGCAAACCAAGCTTCATTCTCACCAGGATTTCCCGAGAGACACTAGAAGCATACTCAAATTCAATCAATAGAAAAATAACCATAACCGAACTAAAGATTAATATCAAAAACTTGAAGAACACTTCCCCCGGACATGACCAAATACCAAATATTATTCTCAAAAAAAGTTCCACTCTCCTACTACAACACCTCACAAACATCATGAACATTTCATTAGCGACAGGGTATTACCCTGACACATGGAAAAAAGCCATCATAACAACGATCCCCAAGAAACAAACTAACAGAACAAATCCAGATAATTTCCGCCCCATCAGTCTGTTAAGCTGCCTTGGCAAACTGATGGAGAGAATTATCTCCAACCGTCTCCTCCATTTTGCGAATCAAACAACATCCTTCCAGAATCTCAAAATGCCTCCAGAAAAATAGACAAACAACAGATCACCTCACACGACTCACCGAATCAATATACAAAGCTTACAACAACAATCAAGTAACCATCGGGGTATTCCTAGATGTCAAAAAAGCATTCGACAGCGTTTGGCACAATGCCATCATATACAAACTAAACCACCTACAAATAAATCCTACGATAGTCAAATGGATTTCAAATTTTTTAACCAATAGAACAGCACAAGTAAAAGTCAATAAAACCATATCCAAATTATTTAATATAACGGCAGGAGTGCCCCAAGGATCAGTCCTCTCTCCACTTCTTTACATAATTTTCGTCAGTGACATACCTTTTCCAAATCTAACATACACACACAATTCACAATACGCAGATGACATCGCAATCTGGAGCACCTCCAGAAACCCAGTAATGGCCATGTCTCGCGTACAAGAATCACTAAACAACGTCTCAACATGGAGCAACAAGTGGAGGGTCGTGTTAAATCCGACAAAAACACAAGCAATCACCTTCTATAGAAAACTAAAGAAGCAAAGGAAAAATCTAGAAAAAATAAATCTATCACTTGGAAACACAACCATCAACATGAGCAAAAACATCACATTCCTTGGCGTCACTTTCGACACAAAACTAACATGGAAAAAACACATAAACAATATACACTCATCAATAAGAAAAGGATTTCATATCTAAAGACTATAACTGGTAAACAATCAAAATGCGCACCGAACACCATTATACAAATATACAAGGCTTACATCCGTCCACTAATAGAGTACGGATGTCAAGTAACATACAACATGTCAAACAACACACTCCAAAAAATCCAAGTGCAACAAAACAAAATATTAAAATCCGCATTCAGTTTACCATCTTTTACACCAACAAATTATCTACACCAAATTAGTAATTTACCAACTATAAGAGATAGAATAACAGAACTTTCTATGAAATATTATCGAAAAGCAGAAAACAGAAACAAACTAACGGCATCACTACACAAATTATCAAGTGCACCAACAAAATACATATCACCATACAACATATTTCAAGAATCACAATCCACTCAACAAAGAGTTTAAATACATAAAAACTATGTTATTAACATGAATTCCTTTTTTTTCAGGTACAGGGCACACGACAGGCAAAACTTTCGGCGCCTGTCGTGTGAAAGTGGGTTTTCTCGGGGTACTCCCGTTTCCCCCCACATCAAAATCTTCAGGCATTGGATTTCTAGATCCCAGCCCAGGCAACCTTTTTGCCAGACCCAGAATCGGGCCGTTTGATTTGATCTGAACTTGAATGAATTACATTCATGTTCACATCTACCCAACTTTTTCTTTTCGAGACAGGTCCCGACCTTTCCTTCTTTCCACTGCTACCTTTGCCTCCACCCAAAAGACCATTTAGTGAGACATTCCTCACCCAAAAAGTCAAGAATAATAACGATAATTAATTTATTAAAATAATAATAATAAAAAAAAAAACCCACCACTTAATCCTAATAACAATCCACGAAAGGGGACGAAGAGGAACTACAAAGTTCCTGAACACCCCAGTTGGAGAGAGAACTCTTCGGATTTCTCTCTCTCTAAACTGAACCCCTGCCACGTTAGTTTAGTTTAGTTGCCCAAGTTTAGCGGAGTTTCAAGGTCGCCGTCAAGCAGAGCAGACGTGCAAGTCAAGAGCTGCGAGACAAGTGCATTGAAGACTAAATTATCCTGTGAAGTGCATAAAAGTTTTACTAAAAAAGGTTACCCCTTAGTCCTTATCAGGACTAGTAAAACAGTATGAAGAGAAAGAAGATAGTGACAAGATCCAACGGAAAAGCCCTTTCCAACGACGAGATCATGGATATGCTGAATAGAGCTATTGAAGGACCAGCCTCTGAATCACTGAGTAGTTCGACTGAGAGTTCCGAAGGTGAAAACTCAGGAGGTGAAGAATCACGAAGACCAGAATCCCATGAAACAAACGAGACATCCAACAAGAGGAGGCTGAAGAAGAAGAAGAAAAAGGACATGGTAAGTATAGTTTCTGACTATGCTACTAACCCTAACCTTAACGACGCTAATAATAGTTCTAAAATCAATGTATTAATAACATAACCCATGTTAACGAAGACAAAGCCACTTGCTCTAACAATAATTACTTGAATACAAACAACACCACCATCGCCACTAATTCTGAGAACACCATCACTGTCACACAAACAAACAATTCTCCTAACTACAGAATCCCAACTCTGTTCATCGAAGGAGTAAACAAAACAACACGCATTCCACAGATTGTCAATCAACTGAGGTCCTATTACCCGGGCATTCAGTTTAAAGACATCAAACGTCTTCCTAATGGAAGAATCATGATTAAATGTACCGAACCTCAAGAGTTTGCGCATATTTTGGCCCACTGGCCCAAGGATGCCTTCGGTGTTCAAGCCACCATTACAACACCAAAACAAACACACCAAAACTAACAGTCATAATCAGAGGTGTCGATTTCGACATTGAAGATCATGAAATCACTGAAGAATTAACAACTCAAGGCTTTGACATTGCATCATCGAACAGAATCATCTCATTCAGAACGAAACAAAAAACGCCACTGATCAAGGTAACCGTCAACAAAAAGACGATCAAGAAAAATTATTAAAAACGGTTGCTTTTATTTTTCAAAAGACACACGACCGAACCGGAAAAGACACATCAAAAACCAATAATCCAATGCTACAAATGTCAACGGTTCGGACACACAAAAACTAATTGTATGGCCAAGGATAGATGTGTCAGATGTGGCGGATCTCACGAGGTCGCTCAGTGTCCTAACGAGCGTAACCAAGTTAGATGCGCCAACTGTCAGGGCCCCCACGCAGCCAGTTACAAAGGCTGCCCCAAATACACCCAAATACGTAACAGATTCCTTTTCAAAACCACGAACATCAATAATCAAACCCACGGCTACCAAAACAACACCAAACAACCTTTACTACCAACTCCAACCGACTCGCAAATCAAACACGCTCAACCTCAACCAACACGTACTTACGCGGACGTAACACGCCCAAAAACAACACAAGCATTTAACCCAACAGATTTCACCACAAACTTGCTAGCAATGCTGATAGAATTGAGTGATCTCCCCTCATTCGAATCGAGGCACGAGTCACTCAAGGCTGTTTGCAGCCTTGCAAGTCACTATTTTAACCTCCCTCACCTGAAACCACACCATCTTTCACTCAAAATTCACGCGAGGGAAATAAAACAACACAATGATACAACACATTAAAATCTTACACATCAACTGCCAAGGAAATCTTAAAGACAAAAGGTTAGAAATATACAACATAAACAAACATATAAACGCCAACATAATCATCATTTCAGAAACACTTTGCACAGAGAAACAAAACACCACAATCCCGGATTCATCTCACACAACATACCTCACTCAGAAAACAACAGAGGTATAATAACTTACTTTAGTACAAAAATATCGCATCTAATCTCGATAGAAGATTCATTTAAATCTGACATTAATGAGACCATTTTTTGTAATATACACTTTAACAACCGGCTAACTATTCCGATTCTAGCCATATATTGCTCACCAACCAAAAATATCGACATTAACTTCCTTCAAAATGTGTTAATCGTAAACCCAAACCAATTATTATTGGAGACTTTAATTCACCGCACACAGAATTAAGGGGTAACAGAGACACACGCAGAGGATCCTGCATAAAAATTTTATTTCTAGCAATAAAATGCACTTAATTAATGACAATACACCTACACACTTCTCAGCCGCCAACGGCTCATATGATGTACTCGATTTCATCATCGCTCCCAAGGACATGGTTAATAGAATATCTAACTTTAAAGTGCATGATGAAATCACCAGTGACCACTTCCCCGTATCATGTATGATTCACCCGCGCCACCCGGCTGTGGCGTACGTGACTCCTTCCGCATACACCTACACTGAAACAGACTGGCTCACTTTTAATGCCTCTCTGGACTCATACCTACCCCACCCAATCGAACATGTAAACAACAAAACAGAACTAGACAAATATGTTGATCAAATTACAGAAGCCATAAAGAAAGCCACAAAAAACACAATTCCTAAATCAAAAGAAAACAATCACTTATTCAATGGACTCTAACACCAGAAATTCACGCACTAATAATCAAACGCAGACAATTACGACGAATACACTACATCACACGTGATCCACACATTAAAACAGAAATCAATAGAACAAATACAAAAATTAAACAAGAAATTAAAAAAGTCAGAGAAAACAATTGGCATAACTTCTGCAAAACTTAGAAAAACCAAGAAAACCCAAAAGAATTCTGGAAAAATTCAAGAGTATTGCGTCAGACAAAACACAAATCACATGTTACAACACATCACACACAACAATAAAATCGCAAGGACGGACGAAGAGAAAGCTGACTTATTAGCTGACTATTACAAATCCGCTTTTAGCGATTTAAACTCAGTAGATTTCGACACACAACACCAACACCATGTCAACAACTACATAAATGCAAACCAAGCTTCATTCTCACCAGGATTTCCCGGAGAGACACTAGAAGCATACTCAAATTCAATCAATAGAAAAATAACCATAACCGAACTAAAGATTAATATCAAAACTTGAAGAACACTTCCCCGGACATGACCAAATACCAAATATTATTCTCAAAAAAGTTCCACTCTCCTACTACAACACCTCACAAACATCATGAACATTTCATTAGCGACAGGGTATTACCCTGACACATGGAAAAAAGCCATCATAACAACGATCCCCAAGAAACAAACTAACAGAACAAATCCAGATAATTTCCGCCCCATCAGTCTGTTAAGCTGCCTTGGCAAACTGATGGAGAGAATTATCTCCAACCGTCTCCTCCATTTTTGCGAATCAAACAACATCCTTCCAGAATCTCAAAATGCCTCCAGAAAAATAGACAAACAACAGATCACCTCACACGACTCACCGAATCAATATACAAAGCTTACAACAACAATCAAGTAACCATCGGGGTATTCCTAGATGTCAAAAAAGCATTCGACAGCGTTTGGCACAATGCCATCATATACAAACTAAACCACCTACAAATAAATCCTACGATAGTCAAATGGATTTCAAATTTTTTAACCAATAGAACAGCACAAGTAAAAGTCAATAAAACCATATCCAAATTATTTAATATAACGGCAGGAGTGCCCCAAGGATCAGTCCTCTCTCCACTTCTTTACATAATTTTCGTCAGTGACATACCTTTTCCAAATCTAACATACACACACAATTCACAATACGCAGATGACATCGCAATCTGGAGCACCTCCAGAAACCCAGTAATGGCCATGTCTCGCGTACAAGAATCACTAAACAACGTCTCAACATGGAGCAACAAGTGGAGGGTCGTGTTAAATCCGACAAAAACACAAGCAATCACCTTCTATAGAAAACTAAAGAAGCAAAGAAAAATCTAGAAAAATAAATCTATCACTTGGAAACACAACCATCAACATGAGCAAAAACATCACATTCCTTGGCGTCACTTTCGACACAAAACTAACATGGAAAAAACACATAAACAATATACACTCATCAATAAGAAAAAGGATTTCATATCTAAAGACTATAACTGGTAAACAATCAAAATGCGCACCGAACACCATTATACAAATATACAAGGCTTACATCCGTCCACTAATAGAGTACGGATGTCAAGTAACATACAACATGTCAAACAACACACTCCAAAAAAATCCAAGTGCAACAAAACAAAATATTAAAATCCGCATTCAGTTTACCATCTTTTACACCAACAAATTATCTACACCAAATTAGTAATTTACCAACTATAAGAGATAGAATAACAGAACTTTCTATGAAATATTATCGAAAAGCAGAAAACAGAAACAAACTAACGGCATCACTACACAAATTATCAAGTGCACCAACAAAATACATATCACCATACAACATATTTCAAGAATCACAATCCACTCAACAAAGAGTTTAAATACATAAAAACTATGTTATTAACATGAATTCCTTTTTTTTTCAGGTACAGGGCACACGACAGGCAAAACTTTCGGCGCCTGTCGTGTGAAAGTGGGTTTTCTCGGGGTACTCCCGTTTCCCCCCACATCAAAATCTTCAGGCATTGGATTTCTAGATCCCAGCCCAGGCAACCTTTTTGCCAGACCCAGAATCGGGCCGTTTGATTTGATCTGAACTTGAATGAATTACATTCATGTTCACATCTACCCAACTTTTTCTTTTCGAGACAGGTCCCGACCTTTCCTTCTTTCCACTGCTACCTTTGCCTCCACCCAAAAGACCATTTAGTGAGACATTCCTCACCCAAAAAGTCAAGAATAATAACGATAATTAATTTATTAAAATAATAATAATAAAAAAAACCCACCACTTAATCCTAATAACAATCCACGAAAGGGGACGAAGAGGAACTACAAAGTTCCTGAACACCCCAGTTGGAGAGAGAACTCTTCGGATTTCTCTCTCTCTAAACTGAACCCCTGCCACGTTAGTTTAGTTTTAGTTTAGTGCCCAAGTTTAAAGGAATCTGTTACGTATTTGGGTGTATTTGGGGCAATCCTAATAACAATCCACGAAAGGGGACGAAGAGGAACTACAAAGTTCCTTTACTCTTCTGATTTCTCTCTCTCTAAACTGAACCCTGCCACGTTAGTTTAGTTTAGTTTAGTGCCCAAGTTTATTTTTCAACATGCCTCCACAACAAGCGTCTGGAAAAGCTGTGAAGAAGGCCGGAAAGGCCCAGAAAGCCGTACGAGCTGGAGACAAGAAAAGCGAAAGAAGAGGAGGAAGGAGAGCTTCAGTATTTACATTTACAAGGTTCTCAAGCAGGTCCATCCCGATACTGGAATCTCCAGCAAAGCTATGTCTATCATGAATAGCTTCGTGAACGACATTTTCGAGAGAATTGCTGCCGAAGCTTCTCGTCTGGCTCACTACAACAAGCGATCAACTATCACGAGCCGGGAGATCCAAACTGCAGTGCGTCTGCTTTTACCTGGAGAATTGGCCAAACACGCCGTCTCCGAAGGGACCAAGGCTGTGACTAAGTACACCAGTTCAAAGTAATGTGTTCTTCTTCTCTTTTCAATTCAAACGGCCCTTTTCAGGGCCACCACATCTTGAAAAGGAGAAAGTCACATCGAATCTATTTCACTATTAACAGTTCAAGCATGCTTTCTCTATAACCATGCTTATAACGTGCGAGTAGAAATACACACATTATTAGAGAGTTTTGTTCCATTCCCACCTCTATGCTCTCAGTGAGTATTTTCGTTTGTAGTTAAGTGAATGAAGACAGACAAACGAACGTATACACACCCAGCCAATACATGTCGTCACCGAATGGTACAAGATAATTATGATAATAACAAGAAAACAACAGCTACTCATTATTTAAGAAAGCAAAAAAGATAGAATGACAGAGGGTTAATCGATACACGGAAATAGTTATTTCATTTAGAGTGACATCCATTACATGTTTAATATCCATGCGCTTGGGAGAAAACGAAATAGTGTCTGAGGGACAGAGCAACAGAGAAATTGTCTCTCAGAAGGTTTGTTTAGAATTAAGCACAAAGCTACTCAATGGGCTATCTGTGCTCTGCCCACCACGGGTATCGAAACCCGGTTTTTAGTGTGTAAGTCCGCAGACATACCACTGTGCCACTGGGGGGCCTCTATTAAGGAGCATAAATCATATTAGTTATTAATAACTAGTAAATCTAATAGTAAGGCACACTATTCAGCCGTATATGCATGTGCATACGGAATAGATTTCTCCATTACATTTGTGAAAGGCTCAGTACACTTCACTAACTAGTAAGGAGGCATACAATTTATATGGGTGGCTAGTAGTATAATACTGTTGCGAAAGAGTTAATTAATGAAGGAGCCCCGAGTTATTTTCCTTCGACCAATTGTGATTAAAACTAAAATGTAATTAAATGCAGTACTAATTGAAATTAAACTAAAGTTACGAATCATTAAGTATAATTTGAAAACGAGCATATCTATAACAGCACAGGGGAAGAAATAAATAAAGTCGCACTACATTACTTTCTTTTCTCGAACGTTCGTTAGACTACAAATCTGAGCATGAAACGTTTTAAGAAATTTTTTACCATTTCACTCGCTCGATATAACAAGTGTTGTTACGAGCGGAATGAGTGTTTTGTTTGTTTTTCTGTAACGACTTATATGGCAAACTCTTTATCAGGAGATGGTGGCCCTGAAAAGGGCCGTTGATTTTGTGATATCACACAAAATTGGAAAAGAAGCAGCTTACTTATTTCTTTCCTGCCACCTTCTTGGAAGCAGCCTTTTAGGGGCGGCTTTGGCCTTCTTGGGGCTTTCGGTTTACTGGCTGCAGGTTTCTTTGCTGGCTTCGCCACTTTCTTTGGTTTTGCCTTTGCCTTGGGTTTTAGCAGCTGTCTTTGCTTTCTTCTCAGCTACTTTCTTGGGCTTACTCGGGGCTTTACTTTTCTTTGCAGTCGTTCCTTCTTTCTTCTTTGGTTTTTCACCACCTTCTCTTTGCTCTTTTGAGCACTCAGCTTGAAGGAACCCGTAGCTCCTTTTCCTTTAGTCTGTGTGAGAATGCCACTATTCACTGCTGATCGAAGATACTTCTTGATAAAGGGTTCATCCGCTCCACGTCGAGTTTATAGTTGGCAGCAATGTACTTTTTGATAGCCTGGAGAGAAGAACCTCCGCGTTCTTTGAGAGAAGTAATGGCAGTGATTACCATTTCGGATACCTTAGGATGTACGGGTGCCGTTCTCGGTTTTTTCGCTTTTGTTTGCTCACCTTCTTAGGAGAAGGAGCCGTGGTAGGCGCCGTCGCATCAGCCATTTTTAAAGCTTTTTTATTTATTAATCTTTCTACTCGGTTGAAAAATACGAGCACAAGCACGTGAAGACCTTAAGTAAAGAGAGAGCGGCCGTAATTGAGAGCTTCATCTAACTGAGAGAAGTCAGCTGGGGTCGCCATTTCTCGCGTCTGAACGTATCATCCGGCTGTGTTTGTTCACACAATTCTGGGTTCCTTTTGAGAAGTTTCGAATTTCCAAAATTTTTCCTAAGGTCTACTAAACGAAAGTTCGATCTTTCTTCTATAGATAGGTCTATCCACGATTCGTCAATGGTGGCATTTTTTACCATAAAAACGTGCACCAGTGCGAATGAGAAGCTTCTTTAGGATACAGAAGTTTTTCTAATCGTTTCTCAAGTCACATCATAGAGTGTTTCAAGTAAACAAAACATTTCACATCGAATATCTATATCACACACCCTCAAATGAAAGTAGAGTATTTGTAAGAGAGCATTATATCATCGGAATATCACGTTAGAAACGAGGCAGTCTCTAACACGTCGTCATTTCATTTCATGTTGGGTAGTGCTAAGTGCAGAAGCTTGTTCCACGCTACAAAGAAATTCTCCCGAACAACACAGAAAAGTAGTTTCTATTCCTTATTCAGAAATTGTTTTCGATCCTTATTATCGTAAACAGTGCATTACAAAGAATATTCAAACAGCAAAACGATTACAGGCCACCTAAGCCAGTTTGAAAGCAAACTGGTGAGAGTTCGTGACAAATGAGAAACGAAACTAGTGTTCGTCGATACAATCATATAACACATATTCGATTTCAATAAGATGCCTTGAATCGTTAATTTATTTCTTTTTATACTTCCTCTGAAGGTTGATTAATATATATAATATTTATATATATAGAAATAACGATGCAGTTTTGAAACGCAGTGTTCTTGGCTTCGTCGACCTTTCTGACATCATTAATTAAGGAATATTTTATTGTAGAGTCTATGTTTACACACATTTTTCGGAGATAGAAAACTTTAGAGTGGTATCTAATAAGCTTGCAAGTTTCATCTTTTGAATAGAAATTAACAATTGAGCAAGACATTCATTCGTCTCTCTAAGTGTATGTGTACTCAATAAGCGTAACGCTTCTTCATTGGCGAGTGTTATTTCTATTAATAAGATAACGGGATTTACCCCTAACATATTTTATCTACCTGTTTCTCTAAATGATGTATAAAGTAACATGCACACAGAGTAAACTTGGAAATGAACACTAACCAAACAATTCCTAATTACGCACTACCAGTTCTTATAACATAAGTTATTTCACTAAAGTTAACTTGCAAAGCATAATGTTTATCCTTAACTTAACAGATATATATATATAACGTTTCCGAGTGAGGGAGGTAGAAATCGTATTGTGTGAAAAGGAGTTAGCTAGTAAGCAATTTGTGTACTTGTACGAGTACTTGAGAGAATTATAAGAAGTACGAAAATGTGGTATCTCTTCATTAGGAGGTGGTGGCCCTGAAAGGGCCGTTTTTTTGTTATAAAGTGAATATTTAACCTCCGAATCCGTACAGAGTGCGACCCTGTCGTTTCAGAGCATACACTACATCCATGGCGGTCACAGTCTTTCTTTTGGCGTGCTCCGTGTAGGTAACAGCATCACGGATTACGTTTTCCAAGAAAACTTTCAAAACACCTCGGGTTTCTTCGTAGATGAGACCAGAGATGCGCTTTACACCGCCTCTGCGAGCTAGACGTCTGATGGCTGGCTTCGTGATACCCTGGATATTGTCTCTGAGAACCTTACGATGACGTTTTGCTCCACCTTTACCGAGACCCTTGCCACCTTTTCCTCTTCCAGACATGGCGTAAATGTAGAAATATTAAAGAATAATCTCTGCTCGAACAGCTCAAAAAACGAAAACAACCACTATCGGTAACACTATATAATCTTAGCGCGGCCCTCTCGGAAAGCTCCTCGTCGCTTAACGTTGAACAGCAAAACTGTGATCATAGAAACTGAAAACATTTATTGAGAACTAACTAAGAACCATCAAAGAAATGTGTTGGATCATATTATTATTTATTTTTACCGAAAACAACTTCCATCTAGATATTCACGAGGTTACTTGGTGGACTGGACAAAATGTACATGTACTTCTCGAAAGGAAATATGTCCCAGCAGAATAACTATGTAAAATAAAATTAAAATATAAATAAAAATAAAATAAAGATTCTTACACATATCTTTCAGACGATAAGAAAGTACCATCAGTAAGAATTATATTTCATTCGAATATTGGTAACGTATTGCTATACCGTTTTGTTTGAGTATTACAATCCAAAGTTGCTTCAGAAACCAAAAAGTGGTGCAAACTAGGATTGAGAATCACAACTCTTTGTCCAATGGCGTCTCGACTCTGCGTCCTGTACAATGATTGGTGGAGCACGACCAATGAGAAGCTCTCTCGAACGGAAAGCGCAAAGTTTGAAAAGATAAACAAAAAGCGCCTTGGAACGATGAGGATTCTGCGCTTGGACAGGGTAAAGGAAGGACATACCTCTGAAAGGCTCTAGATTTCTACGTGTTATATTTTGCTTCATATTTTGTTAGTGTTTTACTTTTCACTTCGAATTTTAGTTTTACGCCAGTAGACAGAAGACCTTATTTGAATTGGCCCAAGACAGGAAATACCCCTTCGCTAAACAACGAGGCGACATGCCGGTCGGGGAGTCGGAGACCAGGGAAAGCGATGTAGCGTCTGAGACTGAGGGAGCAAGCCCGTCTGTTTCAGGGACAAAAGTAAGTCTAGTGACTGTGGCCAAACAGATAATGATAATTTAAAATTAAAATCTTTAATGTTCATAGCCGAAAAGAACTAAAAGCTAAGTTAACGCCGGTTAAAGAAAATACTGTAAGGACTCGAAAAAAACGAAAACTAGTAAAAGATATTATGATTTCAGCATGTGAAGACAATGTACCTAAGACTACGGTTATAGACTTTAATATGCCAAAACTAGCAGTACTAGCAACCCAAACCCCACCCTGGATATTCAAAACAAACATGTTCAGACAAAGACGAAGTTCTTTCTGACGACGAAGGCTTCACGCTTGTGCAGACTCGAAGTCAGAAAAACAAATTAAACAAAGAACAACCACCACAGACACACATACACAAATCGCACCAAAATCACCTAAGCACGCAGTTATAATCCAAGGAGTTCCTGGTAGTTACAACCAACCACAATTGGCCAAAGAAATATACAGGTGCAAACCTAATACAAAGATTACTAATATTAAGCGTCTGCCCAGAGGCGGTGTTCTGGTTCAAGGACAGGAACCCGCTGACTTAAACAGTCTACTAAAAGCTTGGCCTGCAGACGCATTCAAAACAGGAAGCATTACAATACACCTACCAGGAACTAAACCAACACCGAAATCTTTTGTGATACGAGGTGTACATAATTCAATAGACATAGAAGACGTTAAGGAAGAGTTAAGTACACAAAACATAAAACACATTTCAGTTGAGCGTATAATTTCAAATATTACTAAAAGACCCACAAACCTAATCAAAGTAGTCACAGACAACAGCCAGGATATTACACAATTCATTAATAATGGTATCACTATGTGGTATCATAAGTACACAGTAGAACAAACAAAAACACCAGCAGTGGTTGTCACACAGTGCTACCAATGCCAAAGGTTTGGACATGTAGCAGCAGCATGCCAAGCAAACGCGCGTTGTGTGGGCTGTGGGAGAATCACCACATTACACATTGTACAAAACAGAACCCCAAACCCAAATGCTGCAATTGTGGGGAAGAACACACGGCAAATTATAAAGGTTGCCAGAAATATAAATCCATAAAAACACACTTATACGAAATTAAAAATCCCAACATGAACAAGCCGCCACCACCACGAACAATTAAGGAACCCACACCTACCACTCCAGCACCACAAAGTACAACTACACAGACAAACACATACGCTGCAGTGGTTAAAAATTCATCATCCCGACAGGAAAAACCATTACCAAGTGAAGAGGAAATACCAAAACCACCTAAAAATACACAACCAACAACAATTGAAACAACATTGACATCTGCCATAACTTCCACCTTCTCGGAAATAATGGCAGAATATACAAATCCCACAAACACCAACAGTCTCACAGACATAATTGTTAAAATCATATTGGAAAACATACACAAGTTCTTGCCGCAAATTTTAACCTCCATCATAAACTCTACTAGACATGGATAACTTCACAGTTCTACACATCAATATCCAGGGTGCTCTTGCTTCCAAGAAACATGAGATTGAAGATACAACAAGCTCCATAAAACCTGATGTAATCATAATTAGTGAAACTCTTCTGTATAACTACCATAGATTTAAATTAAACGGCTACTCTACTATTAGACATGACAGGAAGGATAATAGAGATCCAAACAGAGGTCTTTTATTATTGTATAAGACTGAACTTATAGTTCAGGAACTTACTATCCCTTCCAGTAATGAATCTATAGTTATTAATGTAAAAACGCAAAATCAGACAGACGTTACTGTGGCGGGCATCTACTGCTCGCCTAGTACAGTGTTAGATGTAAATCTATTGAATATATTGTATAATAGCAACTGTAATCTTATTATTATCGGCGACCTAAACAGTAAACATATAGCATTCAACTGTCGTTGCTCAAACGCAAATGGCAAATTACTTTATCAATTTCTGGACGAATCAAACATGACTTTATTAAACGATGCAACACCGACACATATCTCGTACGCACATGGCACCAGTGAAATACTGGACCTATGCCTGTGTTCGTCAAATATGAGTCGCAAATTCGTAAATTTTCATGTTGGTCACGATATAGATAGTGACCACCTTCCAGTTTGGTGTATCTTCAATCTCACCCCCACTTAAATAAAATCATAGTGAGAGACCAACTGAACTACAAAAAGCTAATTGGCCAGTTTTCCAAACTATATTAAATGAAACCTTACCTCCAGAAGTACTACATATTGCCGCGGACGCATCAGATATAGATGCATACTGTCATATCATCTCTGAGTGTCTAAAACATGCAGCCAACAGTTCGATACCGAAACAAAAAACACTTCACAACAACTCATTCATGGCAACCACATAAAGATATAATACACTTAATTAAAACAGACGTATACTCCGCAGACAGTACATTCAAAATCGAAACCCCACACTTAAAACTCAGATAAACACAATAAGAAATAAAATACGAAACTTAATCAGACAACAGAAACAAGAAAACTGGGACACCTTCTGTTCCGATCTAAATCATAAAACTGATCCTAAACAATTCTGGACACATTTGAAAAGATTTACAAACACAGGAACAACAAACACAGTATATCCACCACTGGAACTGGATGGAGAAACAGCATACACTAACACAGAAAAAGCCGAGATATTTAAAAACACCTAGAAAACACGTTCAAAACACATCATGAACCAGACATGAACAGATACTTTTATAATACAGTCACAAACTTTATTGACCAAAACAGAAGCATTTTACACCTAAATTTCCAGTCAACAATATTACACACCAAGAAAAAACAAAAGACTGGAGCACTCATCAACTGGTAAAACATATCACTGTTACAGAAGTAGTAACTGCTATTAAAAAACACAAAAAACAAAGCTCCTGGAGAAGATGGTATTCAAGCTATCCTCCTAAAACAAGGCACTCAGAGATTATATGAACACCTAACAGCGTTATTTAATCTCTCACTATCAGCTGGATATATCCCCGTTTCTTGGAAGGAAGCAATAGTATTAATGTTCCAGAAAGAAGGAAAGTCAGCGAATAAACCAAACAACTACCGCCCGATTAGCTTAACCAGTTGTATTGGCAAAGTATTAGAGAGGATAATTAGTAATCGTCTGTCAGTTTACTTAGAAGAAAATTCAAAATTACCAGAAATTCAAAACGGATTTCGAAAACCGCCAAACTACAGACCACCTGATTCGACTTACAGAATCAATTACCGACAGCTTCAACAAAAAGAATGCACTGTAGCTTGCTTTCTCGACATTGAGAAAGCATTTGACACAGTGTGGCATAACGGCTTAAGACATAGATTGCTTGAAATGGCATTACCCCAGGAAACTATTCGCTGGCTGTCCAACTTCCTGGATAACAGAATGTGTAAAGTAAATGTAAATGGGGCCCACTCAGGGTCCTTTTCACCCGAAGCAGGAGTCCCGCAGGGAGGGGTTGTTAGCCCTATATTATTTATCATGTACGTGAGTAATATGCCTCTGTCGGACCTAAATTTAGGTTATGCATCACAGTTCGCTGACGATGTAGCAGTCTGGAAAAGTGCCCCCACTCCGTCAATAGCAGCAACGAACCTACAACCAGTCCTAAATAACATCGAAGAATACTGCCAGAAATACAGAATCAAAATTAATATTCCAAAAACCCAAGTCATAGTATTCAGCAGACTGAATAAGCTGAAAAAAGATCCACCAAAACTCTATATGAATGGATCACTTTTACTGACTGCTACTTCTGCTAAATTTCTAGGTCTAACCTATGACTCAAAATTAACGTGGCTACCACATATTAAAATGTACTGATACGAATCTGGAAAAGAGCAAACTATGCAAGAAGTCTTTCAGGTAAAATCCAAGGAACATCACCAGACAACATACTTAAAATCTACAAAACGTACATTAGACCAACAATAGAATATGCATCACCTGCCTGGATTAACATAGCACCCACACATGTACAGAAACTTCAACGTATACAAAATTCTGTACTAACTTCAGCATACAAAGTACCACGTAGCACCTCAACCACATTCATGCACAAGTATGCAAACATAGATACAATAGCTGAAAGACTCTTGCATAATTCTCTAAAATATTTCAATAAGAATTGGCACAAAATGACTTAATGTGTGATCTCGACAGATATCACGTACATGATGTAAATGGTACTAAATACCTCTCCCCTTTTAACATATATTTAAGAAATGTAACACAAGCTGGCCACTATGCACTAGACACTTAGTCCTTGTTTCTTTTTATTTTTTTATAATTATTATTTTCTTTTTTTTAATCAGTATTATTATTTTTATTTTCTTCTCTTTTTTGAATTATTATTCAAGTATTGAATAATAATAATTATTATTACTTTCTTTTCTGTGTGAGTGTTTGTGTTACTACAAGTAGTAGTAGCATTCTCTCAATCGAGAAAAAGGAGAAAAAAAAAAAAAAAAAAAATATATATATATATATGAAAATACAAAAAAAAAAAAATTAAAAAAAAAAAAAAAAACTCCTTGTTCGTCCATGCATGGACTGAGCCCTGAAATGGACCTGAGTATGATGTTATACTTTTACTCTGGCCCAAAGCTTTAAAAAAAAAAAAAAAAAAAAAAAACCCTAAAGACAGACGCTATAATCGTTCGGGAGGGAGGAAGAGGTCAAATGTACCTGACCCTCCTGGGTATTTAACAACATCAATACCCAAATACCCACACAGTCAAACTTGGAACGATGATCATTCTTAGCACGGTTCCAGAGCTTACCTGCGGTAGTTGTTAGTAGGATTAAGTGGTGGGTTTTTTTTTTTATTATTATTATTTTTTAATAAATTAATTATCGTTATTATTCTTGACTTTTTTGGGTGGGGAATGTCTCACTAAATGAGAGTCTTGTGGGTGGAGGCAAAGGTAGCAGTGGAAAGAAGGAAAAGGTCAGGGACCTGTCTCGAAAGAAAAGTTGGGTAGATGTGAACATGAATGTAATTCATTCAAGTTCAGATCAAATCAAACGGCCCGATTCTGGGTCGGGCAAAGGTTACCCTGGGCTGGGATCTAGAAATCAATGCCTGAAGATTTTGATGTGGGGGAAACAGGGAGTACGAAAAAAACTTTCGACAGGCGCCGAAAGTTTTTGCCTGTCGTGTGCCTGTACTGAAAAAAAAAAAAGAATTCATGTTAATAACATAGTTTTTTTATGTATTTAGACTCTTTGTTGAGTGGATTGTGATTCTTGGAAATATGTTGTATGGTGATATGTATTTTGTTGGTGCACTTGATAATTTGTGTAGTGATGCCGTTGGATTTGTTTCTGTTTTCTGCTTTTCGATAATATTTCATAGAAAGTTCTGTTATTCTATCTCTTATAGTTGGTAAATTACTAATTTGGTGTAGATAATTTGTTGTTGGTGTAAGGATGGTAAACTGAATGCGGATTTTTAATATTTTGTTTTGTTGCACTTGGATTTTTTGGGTGTGTTGTTTGACATGTTGTATGTTACTTGACATCCGTACTCTATTAGTGGACGGATGTAAGCCTTATATATTTGTATAATGGTGTTCGTGTGCGCATTTTGATTGTTTACCAGTTATAGTCTTTAGATATGAAATCCTTTTTCTTATTGATGAGTGTATATTGTTTATGTGTTGTTTTTCCAT